>NW_024503790.1:5802750-5857066 GCF_017590055.1 Onychostruthus taczanowskii
GGGCCCGGGGGGGGGGGGAGGAGAATGAAAAAAGAAAAAAAAAAAAAAAAAAAAAAAAAAAAACGCGTTCGTGAGCTGTTTGGAGAGAGAGGCTGGAGGGGCTGGGATGCACTTCCAGCGTCCCACAGGAATATTTTGTAAATTCTATCAGGATTTGATTTAGAAATTATTTTATAAATTCTATGTTAAGAATTTTATTTATAAATTCTTTTATAAATTTTAAATATTACATATATATAATATATAAAAATTATTTTATAAATGTTAAAGATTATTATTCATAAATTATTTCGTAAATTCTATCAGAATTTTATTCATACATTATTTGATAAATTCTACTTTAAGAATTTTATTTGTACATTATTTTATAAATTTTCTATTAAGAATTTTATTTATAAATCATGTTAAAAATTCCGTCAGGATTCTATTTATAAATTATTTTATAAACCCTGTCAGAATTTTCCCAGTGCTGTGATGGGGGATTGTTGAAATGCCCAGATCATGCCCTATGATCCAGGATTTTTTGGGAAGAGGAGCCAGAATTCCCCCAGGAATTGTCACGGCCAGAACCAAGAACGTGCCAGGATTTCCTCCACCTCTCCCAGCCTCACTCCATTCCTGCAAAATCCCTCCCTCCAGGCCTCTGGATGTGCAGGAAAACCCCAGGATTGTGAAATCTGGGATGCCAGCCTTGGGTCGGGAAGGACCCTGGAGCCCCTCCCGGGTGTCCCCAGGGTGTCCCTGGTGCCACCACCCCGGGGTTCCCAGCCCCCCAGGAACGTTCCCAATTTCCACCTCCACAATTCCTGGTGCCTCTCGTGCAGGCAGACCCAGGGCGCTGCGTGGAAACACAGGAAGCCACCAAACGCATTAATTAAATGTTAATTAAGTGTAATTTGCTGAGATTTTTTTCCACCCTCCAAGTGCCACCGAGCTGGTTTGAAGGCCTGGCTGGGTTTTTTTTTCAGATTCCTGAAAACACGAGGGGCTCCAGAGGTTGTGGATGAGGATGAAATGAGAATTAGGGGTTGATTAACGAAGCTGATTCCCAAATTTCCAGCTGGGCCCTAAGCTCTCCACCATGGACAGCTCAGGAATGCTCCTGGAGAAGGGAATGCTTGGCCAGCTGAGATCTCCTGCTGCCAACACCCCAAAAAGGGAATTTGGGGGAGGATTCTCAGGGGGATCCCAAATCCACCCAGCCCTGGGAGGAACCACAGCTCCCAGCAGCTCCAACTGCAACATTCCCTGTGGGATTCAACCCCTTCTCCTGCTGCAAAAAACCCAAAAAGGCCAGCCCTGGGAGGAACCACAGCTCCCAGCAGCTCCAACAGGAACATTCCCTGTGGGATTCAACCCCTTCTCCTGCTGCAAAAAACCCAAAAAGGGAATTTGGGGGAGGAACCACAGCTCCCAGCAGCTCCAACTGCAACATTCCCTGTGGGATTCAACCCCTTCTCCTGCTGCCAACACCCCAAAAAGGGAATTTAGGGGAGGAACCACAGCTCCAGGAGTTGCAGCTGGACCATTCCCAGTGGGATTCACCCCTTCCCACACCCTCTGTGCCCCAAAGCTCCGCCCCGCTAATTTATGCACGAGGGCCCAATTAGCGCAGGCACAGCACCTGATGAGCCCCGCGCAATTAATTCATGTTTGATTGCTCAATTAGGCCGCACTTGAGCGCTCCTTAGCACCACCTTGGCGTCGCACCTGGGCGCCCAATTAATTTATGCATGACCGCCCAATTAATTTATGCATGATCGCCCAATGACGTCACGCACGCGCTCCCAATTAATTTATGCATGAATGCCCAATCACACCGCGCATGAGCGCGCAACTATTTCGTGCATGGGCGCAAAATTAATTTATGCATGGGCGCAAAATTAATTTATTCGTGTCGGCCAATTAATTAGTGGGTGAGAGGCCAATTAATTGATGTGTGGGCCTCCAGTCACTTCACGCATTCCCCCCCCCCCCGAGGCTGAGGAGTTTTGCTGAGCCAAAACCCAGCCCGGGGTGGCCACCAAAGGGGCACAGGAGGCGACAGGAAAGGAATTTTTGGAGGAAAAAATGTTCCAGGGAGGAATTTTTTGGAGGGAAAAAAGTTCCAGGGAAAATGGAGGTGAAGAGCAGGAGGGAGGAAAATCAGGAGGTGGAGAAATCCTAAATTTAAAAATACAGAACACGAGGGAGGAGGAGGGAAATCCAGGCGAGCAGAGGACGAGATAAAGAGCCGAGAATTCCCAATATTCTCCTTTAAGGGAGGAATTTCCAGGCCGGGCTCGTCTTTCCCACAAAGGCCAAAGGGAGGAGAGGAAGGAGAAGGGGCAGGGAATGGGGACAGGGAATGGGACAGGGAATGGGGACAGGGAATGGGGACAGGGCCCATGAAACCCCACAGAGGGGGAAAAGGGGCGGGGGGCGAGCCCTGGGAATCGGGGGAGGTCACAAAGAGGAAGAGCCTGATTATTCCTCTTGTTTATCAGGAATTCTGTTATTCCTGCACTTCCCAACCCCCATCAGGCTTTTCTCAGGGTCTTGGCCGTGCTTAAGCTGCCCATTTAGCAGCGGGAACCGTCCAATTAAAGGAAAGACAAAGGAGGAGCCCAGCCTGGCTTAATTGAAATGGGTTTCAGGCTAATGAGGATTAGGTTCAGTCCAGTCCCGGGGGTGGAGGCACCGCCGGCCCCAGGCCTGCAGAATTCCCTCTTTCCCTGCTGGTTGCAGGTGGAACTCCTGGATTTGCCCATCCCGGAGCTGTGCCCGGCAGGGAAGGGGCAGTGGGGCGTTTCCAGCTCCTCCTGCAGCTCCAAGGCCTGGCCACCCCTGTAGTGGAAAGCGTTTTCCCCAAATATCCAAACTAAACTTCCCTTGAGGCCTCACATCACCTCCCGGGGGGGTTTCAACTCTTGGTCTTGTTCCCATCACTGCAGCACCAAACCTGGCTGGATCTCCATCCCCATTCCTGGCTGGATCTCCATCCCCATTCCTGGCTGGATCTCCATCCCCATTCCTGGCTGGATCTCCATCCCCATTCCTGGCTGGATCTCCATCCCCATTCCTGGCTGGATCTCCATCCCCATTCCTGGCTGGATCCCCATCCCCATTCCAGCTCCATCCCCATCCCCAGTCCTGGTTCCATCCCCATTCCCAGCTCCACCCCTAATTCCCAACTCCATCCTTACCAACTCCATCCCCAACCCCATTCCCATTCCCAGCTCCATACTCCATCCTTACCAACTCCATCCCCAACCCCATTCCCAGCTCCATCCTGATCCCCCGCTCCATCCCTGTTTCCATCCATCCCCAGTTCCATCCCCAACTCCCCACTCCATCCTTCCCCAGCTCCATTCCCAGCTCCATCCCTAATTCCTGACTCCGTCCTTCCCCAGCTCCATCCATCCCTCGTTCCATCCATCCCCTTCTCCAGCTCCATCCCATTTCCCAGCCTCATCCGTCCCCTTTCCCAGGGATCCACCCCCATCCTGGCTCCATCCCAAGCCCCAGTTTCATCCGTAACCCCAGCTCCATCCCCCTTCCCAGCTCCATCCATCCCCTTTCCCAGCTCCATCCATCCCCTTTCCCAGCTCCATCCCCAGCTCCATCCATCCCCTTTCCCAACTCCATCCTCTTTCCCAGCTCCATCCCCTTTCCCATCTCCACCCCTTTCCCAGCTGCATCCCCAGCTCCATCCATCCCCTTGCCCAGCTCCATCCATCCCATTTCCACCCCCTTCCCAGCTCCATCCTCTTTCCCAGCTCCATCCCATTTCCCGGCTCCATCCCATTTCCCGAGCCCCGGCACCGCGCGGGGGCACTCGCAGCCCGGCAGCGCCGCCGGAGCGGCTCCGGGATGGCTCCGGGATGACCCCGGGACAGCTCCGGGACAACTCCGGGATGACCCCGGGACAACTCCGAGATGGCTCTGGGACAGCTCCGGGATGACCCCGGGACTGCTCCGGGATGATCCCGGGACATCTCCGGGCCGGCTCCGCATCCCCAGCTCCATCCATCCCCTTTCCCAGCTCCATCCTCTTTCCCAGCTCCATCCCATTTCCCGGCTCCATCCCATTTCCCGAGCCCCGGCACCGCGCGGGGGCACTCGCAGCCCGGCAGCGCCGCCGGAGCGGCTCCGGGATGGCTCCGGGATGACCCCGGGACAGCTCCGGGACAACTCCGGGATGACCCCGGGACAACTCCGAGATGGCTCTGGGACAGCTCCGGGATGACCCCGGGACTGCTCCAGGATGATCCCGGGACAGCTCCGGGTCGGCTCGTGGGCCAGGGCAGCCCCGCAGAGCCCAGCCCGGCCACACTCCCCGGCTGTCCCCGCCATCCATCCCCCCGGGATGATGCCATCCCTCCATCCATCCCCCCGGGATGATGCCATCCCTCCATCCATCCCCCTGGGATGATGCCATCCCGCCATCCATCCCCCCGGGATGATGCCATCCCTCCATCCATCCCCCCGTGAATGAGCTGTCCCCTACCCCCGGGGAAATCCCAGTTCCCGGAGTGTCCCTGCCCGCCCTGCTCCCCTTCAGCCGGCCCGGATGGGACCCCCAGAAGCCGCTGATATTCTTCTGCTCCAAATGCAGCAGCGGTGGGGAGGGGGCGGCTGCAGATCCCACCGGGAATGTGCCCATGGAGCCCGGCGGGAGCTGCACCCGCAGCGAGGTTTTAGGGATCAGGTGGACCCACAGTGAGGTTTTAGGGATCAGCGTGATCCAGGGTGAGGTTTCAGGGATCAGCTGGACCCACAGCGAGGTTTTAGGGATGAGCTGGACCGCAGCGAGGTTTTAGGGATCAGGTGGGTCCACAGTGAGGTTTTAGGGATGAGCTGGACCCACAGTGAAGTTTTAGGGATGAGCTGGATCCTGGTTCAGCTGGACCCACAGCGAGGTTTTGGGGATCAGCCGGATCCAGGGTGAGGTTTTAGGGATGAGCTGGACCCACAGCGAGGTTTTAGGGATCAGCTGGATCTTGGCGTGCTTCGGGGGCTGGAAGGCAGCTGTGACAGGAGAGGCACCACAAGAGATTTTCCATTTTCTCCTGGGAATTACGATCCTCCAATAAACAAACCCCGGAAAATCTCGGCGTGGGAGTGCAGGTATCCCATGGCTTGAGTCAGCAGAGGTGGGAGCAGGTGGCAAACCCGATTTATCATCTCCCGGGGGGGGGGAATTCTGGCCGTGACTGGCAGGCAGGTCCTCGCTGTCACTGTCACTGTCACTGTCGCTGTCTCTGCCAGCCCTCCCTCCCTCCCTCCCGGCTGGGGCTCTCTCCGCCTCCCCCCGCATTAATCATCCCCAGGATGCTGCCCACGCCTCTGCTGGCTCCAGGTCGTGCGAGTCTCATCCCACCCACCCTCCCCAAAGGGAATTTGGGGGGCACCACAAGAGATTTTCCATTTTCTCCTGGGAATTACGATCCTCCAATAAACAAACCCCGGAAAATCTCGGCGTGGGAGTGCAGGTATCCCATGGCTTGAGTCAGCAGAGGTGGGAGCAGGTGGCAAACCCGATTTATCATCTCCCGGGGGGGGGGGAATTCTGGCCGTGACTGGCAGGCAGGTCCTCGCTGTCACTGTCGCTGTCGCTGTCGCTGTCTCTGCCAGTCCTCCCTCCCTCCCGGCTGGGGCTCTCTCCGCCTCCCCCCGCATTAATCATCCCCAGGATGCTGCCCACGCCTCTGCTGGCTCCAGGTCGTGCGAGTCTCATCCCACCCACCCTCCCCAGCCCGGCTGCAGTCACGTTCCAGCCTCCGGCAGAGCCGTGTGGGGCCGCGGGAGCCCCGCTGCTCCTCAAGCCCCGGAGCCTTGCCGGGGCTGGGACAGGGCCAGCCCGGCCCCGGGGAGGGTGACAGAGGTGCCACCCGTCCCCGGAGCCAGCCAGGCTGGTGGCAGCGCCGGGGCCAGACTGAGAGTGATTATCGGCTCGGCGTGTGGCCGCAAAATGTGTCTGGAGCTGCAAATCGCGGCTGCGGGAGGAGCTGCAGAGGGAGGAGAGGCTTCCCGGGGGATGGGGAGGGAGGCTCTGGGGTCACCAGGGACAAGGACATGGGAGGGGAGCTCCCCTTCTATCTCCCCTCCCCGTTCTGGCAGTTTTGGGGATCTTGGCTCTGCTGGGATGGAGGTGCAGGAGCCTCCAAAATTCAGGTTTAGCAGGCACGGGTGAGACAAAATCAGCATCACAGTCCATGCCGTGGAGCCATGAAGTGGTTTGGGCTGGAAGGGCCTCAAATCCCATCCCTTCCCATCCCACCCATGGGCAGGGACACCTCCAGCACCCACAGGAGCTGCTCCTCCCTTCCCTGCCGTGTCCCCTCCCTGCTCCGAGGTCACCCTGTGTCCCCAGCGCTGTCACCATCCCCGAGCTGGGCCAATCCCCTCTGTAGGATCAGGGGACACCCCGAGTCCTCACCTGGGGCTGGTCCCCTCTGGAGCAGGAGCTGGAAAATGGGATTAAAAGCAGCGATTTGCTTTCCCATGCTGAGAAGAAAATAAGGACAAGGGATTAGCCCCAAACGTGTCACACCACACCTGCTGCCCCCCCAGGGCTGGGGACAGGATTATCCCCTTATCCAGCCCTTCCAGACTCTTGGATAAACCAGTCCTGCACTCCACGGAGCTTCTGGAGCTCTGTGCTGGCACAGCATCCCAGCATGGTCCCGTGGGAAGGGGATTTTGGGACAAGGATTCCCAGCACAGCTGGGACCCAGGGTGAAGGCTGTGAGGACAAAAATATCCTGGAAGTGGGAGAAAATCCTGATTTTCAGACCCAGACTCCAGTGCTTCCTCAGGGCTGAGCGGTGCCAAGGTGCAATTCCAGAAAATCTGGGTTTGGATCACAAAGGCTTTGCTTGGGACAACCCGAGGGAAGTTCTGATGGGGAAAACACTTTCATCACATCCCTGCTCCCAAATCCTTCTCCTGGCCTATTTATCTGGCTGGGAGACAGGGCCAGCAGCGTTCCCAAGCCCTCGGGAAGGCCTGGAAAATGTCTCTTTGCAAAGAGGGTATCGGGCTTTGCATTAAAATCCAGCCAGGAGCTTCAAGAGGGCAATAAAAGAAGATGAACGATGTGCAGGTGCTGGCTGGGATCCCCTGGAATGAGCTGCTCCGAGCCCCTCTCACCATCCTGTGTGCTTTTCCCACTGTTTTTTATAGCAGGGAATTTTAAATTTCTTTCTTTTTTTTTTTTTTTTTTTTTTTTTTTTTTTTTTTTTTTTTTTTTGGAAGCGTGTGGCTCGTGCTGGGAAATTTCCACCCTCTCTGCTCCCCCACGTTCACAGCTCCAGCTGCAGAGACACTGAACGTTCTGGCCCGGGGTTTTCCTGCCTGGATCTGTCTCTCATCCCATTGTTAAACCCCGGGAATTGTGATGGATGGATTGAAAAGGGAGACTCGCAGCAAAAAAGAACCTGTGGAGGTTTGAAAGATGAGTAGGAAGGGAACGGAGCTGATTCTGTGCTCTGCAAAAAAAAAAAAAAAAAACTCTGCCTTTTTCCAGACCTGGAATTTCAGCTCCAAACCACCGTGGGTCACAGGCTTTAAATTATAAGTGGAGCTGAAATTTGGGAACTCTAGGCCCTGGGAAAGCAGCATCCCTGATGCTATCCAGCAGTGCCAGGTGGAGACAGTAAATATTGCAGGGAAATCAGACACCCCGAGCTCTTCCAGAGCATTCCCATCCGCACTGAGCTCTCCCAGCTCCCTCTCCCGGGTTATTCCCAGCAGGAGAGCGCTGGGATTCAACTGCACCGACTCCCGCAGGGCAGCAGAGAGGAAAATTCCCTGCGATTTCCTAGCCGGGGTGGCCAAACCGAGCCACGCTGGCATTCCCGGCTGGAAAAGGAGCAGCCGGGCCGGGGGCTCCCGTGGAATCGGGGAGGGTCCTGGTGAATCTGGGGGAGTCCCGGTGAATCGGGGGGTTCTGGTTAATCGGGGGGCTCCTGGCCAATCGGGGGGCTCCCGGGAAATCTGGGGGGTCCCGGTGAATCGAGGGGTTCCCGGTGAATCTGGGGGTTCTCGATGAAGCGGGGGGGTTCCCAGTCAATCGGGGGGTTCCAGTGAATCGAGAGGTTCCCAGTGAATGGGGGGGTTCCCGGTGAATCGGGGGGCTCCTGATGAATAGGGAGTTCCAGTGAATCGGGGGGCTCCTGGTGAATTGGGGGGGTCCCGGTGAATCGGGGGGTCCCAGTCAGTCGGGGGGTTCCCAGTGAATCAAGAGGTTCCCGGTGAATCGGGGGGTTCTTGGTGAATTGGGGCTCCCGGTGAACCGGGGGGGTTCCCAGTCAATCGGGGGGTTCCCGGTGAGTCGAAGGGTTCTTGGTGAATCGGGGGGTTCCTGGTGAATTGGGGGGGTCCCGGTGAATCTGGGGGGTCCCGATGAATCGGGGTGTTCCCAGTCAATCGGGGGGTTCCCGGTGAATCGAGGGGCTCCCGGTGAACCGGGGAATTGCACTTCTGACGGAGCCTTTCCCCATGGATGCTGACACCAGCCCGCAGTTCCCAGCGCAGCCGCTCCCTGCTGCCACCCGCGCGTGTCCCTGGGTGACATCTGTCACCGAGCGAAGGCACCCGGCCAGCCCTCTGCAGCTTCCCGCTGCTCCTGCACGCCCCTCTTCTTCCCGGCTGGAAGTGGGGGGGTTACCCAAAGGCTGGCTGCCCTCCAGGAAGGGTTGGCATCTTCGGCAGGGAGGGAGAAACGCAGAAATCCTGGATATTGAGGGCACAGGGCCACAGAAATCCTGGATATTTGGGGGCACAGGGCCACAGAAATCATGGATATTTGAGGGCACAGGGCCACAGAAATCCTGGATATTTGGGGGCACAGGGTCATAGAAATCCTGGATATTTGAGGGCACAGGGCCACAGAAATCCTGGATATTTGAGGGCACAGGGCCACAGAAATCCTGGATATTTGAGGGCACAGGGCCACAGAAATCCTGGATATTTGGGGGCACAGAGGGCACAGAGCCACAGAAATCCTGGATATTTGAGGGCACAGAGGGCACAGAGCCACAGAAATCATGGATATCTGAGGGCACAGAGGGAACAGAGCCACAGAAATCCTGGATATTTGGGGGCACAGAGGGCACAGAGCCACAGAAATCATGGATATCTGAGGGCACAGAGGGAACAGAGCCACAGAAATCCTGGATATTTGGGGGCACAGAGCCTCTCTGGTGGGATTCCCCCCTCTGGAATTCTCCCCTCCACATGGCACTGCTCCTGGGGAAGCCAGTTCCAGGCTGGGATTGCTGCAGCTTGGAGCTGGCTGAGGGCAGGCAGGAGAAGGATTCCTGGGAAATTGGTTCCTCTGCACCAGCTCAGAGGGGGAATAATTCTCTCAGGGAATTGTCCTGTTGAACCCAGGCTCTGGTGGCCCTCTTGGTGGCCCTGTGGCTCTGGAGATGGCTGGGAAGCGCCCTGGGCAGAGACACCAGCAAGGAAAACCTTCCAGGAAAGCTTTTCCCAGCCCCACGCCATGGGTTTTTCCATTCCTGCTGCTCCCTGGTGCAGTTTCACCCCGTGGATCCGAGGGAGGATGGAGAGCCAAGCTGGAAGCTGCAGGGACAGGCAGGGACAGGCAGGGACAGGCCACACTCAGCAGCAGAACCCTCACAGCCCCACGGGGCAGCTCCACACCGACAATATTCCCGCTGGGAAAAGGGAGGGCAGGCACCAAAACAATGCCCAGGAAGCGATCCCGAGTGGCAGCAAGGGGCAGAGGAAGGAATTCCCCGGCAGGAAGGAATGTCCCCTGTCAGCCGAGTGGCCCGGGAGGGACAATAGGGAGCGATTCCCCGAGCCCCGGCTGCGGGAAGTGCCAGCTCAGCCCCACAAAGGACAAATTCCCGGGGCCCTTTCAGCCCCACTGAGCGCGGCCGGGCTGTCCCCACAGCAAGGACAGCTGTCCCCGTGACCCTGGGAATGCTGGGGACACGTCCCGGACTGCCAGCTTGTCCTGGGCCCAGGGATGGGGATGGGGATGGGAATTAATGGGGATGGGGAGGGGAATGGGGATGGGAATGGAAATGGGAAAAGAATAGGGGATGGCAATGGCAATGGGAAATGGAATGGGAATGGGAAATGGAAATGGGAATGGGAATGCTTTGTGGGCAAACTGGGAGATGGAAAGTGGGAATGGAAATGGGAATGAGAAATGGAAATGGGAATGGGGAATGAAAAATGGGAAATGGGAAATGGAATGGAAATTAATGGGAATGGGGATGGGGATGGGAATGGGAAATGGGAATGGGAAGGCTTTTTTTGCAAACAGGGGCACTCAGGTGCAGGGCTCTGCCACGCAGCGCTGCAGAATTCCCACGAGAAGGAATTTCGGTGCCGAAACTTCTCCACCTCCCCTCTCTCCTCCTCCCCCCCCGTTAATTACCCCGCGGGCTCTCCGTGTTTTGGCTCCGAGCTCCGTCTGGGCCCCCCCGTTTGCCACGGCGGCCGCTCCCCGCCGCGCTGCCCATTGTCCCCTCCCCGCGGGCCCTGGAGCACCTGGAGACCCCCTCGGAAAAACTTCATTTGCCGGGCCGAGCTTTGATTAAAGCGGCCTGGCGGGGAGGCCGCGCCGCTCCCGAGTCAATATTGGTTTTGGAACAGATGGGGGCGAGGGCAGGAGCCGGGGGGGGGGACCCGAGCGGCGGTGCCAGCGGCCGGGCAGGGGATGCTGTGGCTGGATGGCTCCGTGTCCTGCCCGGGGAGTGGCAGGAGGCGCTGGGAGATCAAAGTGGGGCAGCCCCGGAGAGGTGGAGCAGCTCCCCCGTGCGCGCTGGAAGCGCCGGCGAACAAAAGCATCAAAGGGAATCCAACGAAACTAATTGAAGGGCTGGAGCGCTAAATAACGAGCGCCGGGCTTTCATGGAACGCCGGCTTCTTCCCGTCAGAAAGCGCTGCCAAGAAAACCCCGGGGACGGCCCTCCTCCGCCCCAAAAACAACAACAGCAACAAGGAAACCCCAAACCCAAACATCTCGCACTAAAAGGGCGGCAGATCCCTCCAGGAGCAGCCCTTCCCGGGCACTGGGTGGGATTGGAGGGATTGGAGGGATTGGAGGAAGGTCCTTTCCACCCCAAACCAGTCTGGGACCTCGGGATTCCACGGCTGGAGCTGGATGGGGTGTGGCAAACAAGGTCGCAGAGCCCTCCAGATCTTGGGGGACCAAACAAGGTCCCGCTGCTTTCCCAAATTTTTGGTGTGCTCAAACAAGATCCCAGTGCCCTCCCAGTTCTTTGGGGTGCTCAAAAAAGGCCCTCCTGATCCTTGGGGTGCCCAAACAAGATCCCATTCCTCTCCTTGATCCTTTGGGTGACCAAACAAGATGCCAGTGCCCTCCCTGATCTCTGGGGTGCCCAAACAAAGCTCTCCCTGATCTTTGGGTTGCCAAAAAAAGATCCCTGTACCCTCACAGATCTTTGGGGTACTCAAACAAGGTCCAACTGCTCTTCCTGAACTTTGGGGTGCCCAAACAAGGTCCCAGTGCCCTCCCTGATCTTTGGGGTGCCCAAACAAAACTCCAATGTCTCCCCTGATCCCTTGGGTGCCCAAACAAGGTCCCAGTGCCCTCCCTGATCTTTGGGGTGCTCAAACAAGGCCCTCCTGATCTCTGGGTTGCCAAAAAAAGATCCCTGTACCCTCACAGACCTTTTGGGTACTCAAACAAGGTCCCACTGCCCTCCCTGATATTTGACAAAAAGAAAGGGGAAGAGAAGGGAAAGGAAGGGAAGGGAAGGGAAGGGAAGGGAAGGGAAGGGAGCCCCTCGGAGCAGGGCTGGGAGCGATGCCCGGCCCCAGGGCAGCGGGGAGGGGAGGGGAGGCAGCCCGGCCCCGGCAGGCTCGGGGTCTGCCCTGCCCCGCATCCATCACCGATCAAGGGAAGCCCCTGCAGGTTGTTTTAAACCAGGGCCAGCGGGAGCTTGGGCTAATGAGCAAAATTCCTCAAATTTCCCGTCCATCGGCGGAGGGGGATGGGGACAACATCTCCCTCTGGAGAGGGACAGGAGTGGGGAGCTAATCCCAAAGTTCTCCTCGAGGTGAGGACACAAACCCTCCCCTGTCCTCTCCCTCCTTCCCTGTGGAATCCCCTGGGTCTGAAATGCAGCTGGGAGGTGCTTGGGACACCCAAGTGGGAGAAAATGATCCGTGCCAGCTCCTTTATTCCCCTTGGAATTCACACCCCAGCTCCAGAGCAGCCCCATTCCCAGGCATTCCATGATTTCCCCTGGAAATGGCTTCCTCCAGGAAAAGCTGCTCAGCACCAGCCTCACCCACGGCAAAGCCAAGAAAAAACCCACCCCACCTCTCCAAAGGGGCTGCACAGGAGGGGAAAGGTCACCAAAAGGCATCAAAAAAGGGTAAAAAAAGGGGGTTAAAAGGGGAAAGAAGAGGGAGAACAACCAGGCCTGGTCAGTGCAATCAATCCCAGCACTCTGACGTTGTCCCTGCCGAGGACACACAGAAATTCCATGGGCTCCTGGAGCTCTGGGATTCTTGGGAGAGCTCCAAAGGATCCCAGCAAGGACTGCCCTGGGAGCCTGAGGCTTTGGCTGCCCCTTCCTTGGGCACCCCGAGATTTTGTGGAGGGAAGGGCTGGAGCAAACCTGGCTTCCCCCATCAGCTCAGGGCTGCTGGCTCTGTTTGTCCTTCAGCCTTGAAATCCGGCATTTAAATTTTTTTTTTTTTTTTTTTTTTTTTTTAAAGAGAGGAAAATACGAGGATTTATCAACAATTAAGTTCCTAGATTTATTTAATTTTTTCTCAATAATTAAACCAGCCCATGGTTCCCATCCCCACACCTCCCTCTCTTCCATGCTTCCCCATCTCCCCGGCTCTCTCTCCCCCCGGGATTTTAATTACATTAATCAATTTCCACTCACTGCCCCTGTCACTGGGCTGTAATTATTCTCTGGGAAGCCTGAGCGGATTAAGGCTCCTCTTTCCCAGCCCTGGGTGCCAGCTCGGTGCCCGGGGCTGACAGATGGGCAGGGGCCGCTGATTGCCCCTAATGAGCTGCCACTAAACGGGGCGGCGCCCCAAACCCCGCCCTGGTTTGGGGTCTCTCCAAACGCCCCCCGGACTCCCAGGGAGGGAAGGTGGGGCTGGGGGATTCTGTGGGGTCAGAGGAGCCGGGTTTGATCAGCTCCAGGGTTCCACAGACTCCTTTTGGGAGATATCCAGTTTAAATCCACATGGAATAAGATCCAGAGTTCCCCAAGCTCAGCTGCTCTCCAGTTTAAATCCACATGGAATAAGATCCAGAGTTCCCCAAGCTCAGCTGCTCTCCAGTTTAAATCCCCGTGGAATAAGATCCAGAGTTCCCCAAGCTCATTTTGGGAGACCTCCAGCTTTAAATCCTCATGGCATGAGCTCCAAGTTCAGGAGCTCTCCAGCTTTAAACCCACGTGGGATGAGCTCCAGGGTTCCTCAAGCTCAGCTCAGGAGCTCTCCAATTTAAATCCTCATGGGATGGGCTCCAGAGTTCCCCAAGCTCAGCTCAGGAGCTCTCCAGCTTTAAATCCATGTGGGATGAGCTGGAGGGTTCCCCAAGCCCAGCTCAGGATCTCTCCAGCTTTAAATCCTCATGGGATGAGCTTCAGAGTCCCCAAGCTCAGCTCAGGAGCTCTCCAGCTTTAAATCCATGTGGGATGAGCTCCAGAGCTCCCCAGGCTCACTTCAGGAGCTCTCCAGCTTTAAACCCACCAGATAAAACCTGGATGAGCTCCAGCAAATTTTCCTTCCCCAGGGACTGCCAGACATGAGGCTGACCCCACAAAAACCACCAAGCTCAGGGCAGAGCAGTGAGAGCAGCCCTGGTGGGCACCAGGGGTGGAGGAGAGGCACAAATACCAACAATCCGAGGCACAAGTGCCCAACAATGCCAGGCACAAGTGCCCAACAATGCCAGGCACAAATGCCAACAATGCCAGGCACAAATGCCCAGCAATCCCAGACACAAATGCCCAGCAATGCCAGGCACAAATGCCAACAATGCCAGGCACCAGCACGCCAGGAGATCAGGGCATGAAAAGGGAGCGTGGGGGCTTGGGGGATTTGTGCCAGCTCAAAGCTGAGCTCCAAAGTGGATTTGCTTTAAACTTCCGAGAGGAACTGGGCGCTGCCCCCTCCCCCTTCGCTCTCCTGGCCTTCCCCAGATGATTAAAATGTGAATTTTCTTCCAGCAGCGGGGATGGAGGGTCCCCAGACCCACCCTGTGCCCACCCTGTGCCCACGGCCGCCCCCCACCCAGCTGCCTCCTGCTCTGGCCTCAGCTGAAATCCACAATTTTTGTAATTCCAAGGAAAAAGCAGCTCGGTCATCTCCTGTGATGGAGGATTTGGGTGGGATCTTCCCTGTGGGGAGGGAGGGAAACCCTTCCCGAATTCCCTTCCCTCTCTGCCCGCTCCCAGGGGTTCTGCTGGGTGGGCACGGCTTCTTCTGGGAGGGAATGAGAAAATCCTGGGGTTTGGATGGAATCCCATCCATGGAAAAGCCCCCAGGGGTCAGTGGAGCCCGGAGCTCCCTCTGCTCCTCAGGCATTCCCTGTTTTGAGATCTGGGAATGGTTCTGATGGAATTCCAGGCTCTGGCTGCTCAGGTTTGGGAGATTGAGCTGGGATGAGAGTTGCCCTGGAGCCCAGGGATGTTTGGGGCTGGTCTGGAGGGCTCCTGGAGCCGCAGGAATGGCGGTGCCGGGATATTTGCCAGGACATTTCCTCCTGATCGTCACCTCTGGGGCTCGGCAAAACCTGAGCCCTGCCGGTGGGATAATCCCATTTCCCAATCCCATTTCCCAATCCCTCCCATTTTCCAGAGGGATCACCTGGGAATGGGGCACAATCCTGAGCTCTGGAGAGGCCCTGGGCTGCCTCAGTCACTGTGTGGGACTCGAAATGTCCCGGTGAGCCCGAGGGGCTTTGGGAATTCCACGGGAATTAAAGACCCCCCAGCACAGGAGGGGAGCTGGCCCTGCTGGCCTGGCCCAAATCCAGCTTGGGGGAATTTTATTTTCCCTCTGGAGCCCTCGGGGTCTGTGGCAGCTGTGCCAGGACCTGGGCAGTGCTGGAGCAGCAGGGAAAAGGTGAATTCGGGGGGATTCGGGCACAGCCCCGCTCCCAGCTCGTTAAAAGCTCACATTTGCAGCTCCCCTTGGAAGTGTTTATCCATTATTGAAAATCCCATATGTTCCACGTCCAGGAAGATCAGCTCTCAGCCGCGAGATAAGCGGCGTCCATTTATTGTTCTCCCCTCTCTCCCTCCTCCCTTTCTCCCTCCCCCGGGGCTTTTAATTACATCCATCACCTCCCACCCCTCTGGACCGGCCGGCTCCGGGTCCCCCCAGCCCAGCACGACCCATTTTTCCCCCCTTGGAAGAGAAGCAATTGTTTCTCTCCCCTCTCCCAAGTCCTGGAGCGAGAGAGAGACATTTAGCAGCCGCTGTGAAATTTCAGCCGGGATTGGAATTTATTTTAAGACGCCGGCCTTTAAATTTTTCATTAAAACCCTTTCTCCCCCTGGCAGGCAGGGGGGACCCGGGGAAGGGAAGGGAAGGGAAGGGAAGGGAAGGGAAGGGAAGGGGGCCATTTCCTGCTGCATTTCCCGTCCATCTCCTCCTGCATTTCCCATCCAGTTCCTGCTGCATTTCCCTCCCATTTCCTGCTGCATTTCCCTTCCATTTCCTGCTGCATTTCCCTCCCAATTCCTGCTGCATTTCCCATCCATCTCCTGCTGCATTTCCCTCCCATCTCCTGCTGCATTTCCCGTCCAGTTCCTGCTGCATTTCCCATCCAGTTCCTGCTGCATTTCCCTTCCAGTTCCTGCTGCATTTCCCATCCATCTCCTCCTGCATTTCCCTCCCATCTCCTGCTGCATTTCCCATCCAGTTCCTGCTGCATTTCCCATCCAGTTCCTGCTGCATTTCCCTTCCATCTCCTGCTCATTCCCCTCCCAGCTCCATGAGTGTCTCCATGGCCATGATTTCCATATATCCCGATCCCAAATATCCCCCCTGACCCCACTTCTGGGCTGTAATCCCAAAATGTTCCCCAAGACTCCCAGCTCTCCCCGCCCCATTCCAGCTCCCGGTTTTTTTTTTTTCCCAGCTCCAGGTTTAATTCCAGCTCCCCGCGTGCTGAGCGTGCAGCACAGAGGTGCCTCATTAATTGATTAATTATTCATGGGGCGCCAGACGGGCAGGCAGCGCTCAGCCGGGAGGAGCCCAGCGCATTCCCAGCCTCTCCTGATGTCACCACTCCCTCCCCAGTCACAGCCACGTTGTCACCAGTTGTCACCGGCCACCTGCTCGCCACTGGGCAATCCTTGTTAAAATCCCAATTAGCATACAATGAGGTCGGGACAAATCCTGGCTTTCCCAAGCCCCAATTCCCTTTCTTTCCCTGATTGTTTTTGTTTATTTTTTTTAAACAAAAGGTTTCCAGTTTGTTCAGACTTGGGGGGAAGAACCAGGCTGTGGATCCAGGGTCACATCCCGGCCCAGGAGTGACCAGGCAGCTGCCGGGACACTTGGGAAGAGCCTGGAAAGTCGAGAATTCCGTGTCCCCTTGAGGTGGCTGAATGGTCCTGGAGTTCTCCAGAGGGGCTGCTTGGGTTTTCCACGCTGGAAAAGCCCCTCCACATTGGGAGTAATTCCCTTTTCAGGCTGCTCAGGGGAGTGGGGATCACCATCCCTGCTGGGAAAGGGTTTGGGGGGTGCTGGGTTGATGTCACCGCTCATGGGCAGCTTTTTGGGACCTCACAGGTTAAACTGTGCCGGGCTTTTGGCCACTTCTCTCTGGATGTGCCCATTTTCCTGCCTCCCACACTCCACATCCTCCCTCGGAGCCACGTTAAGCTCAGTTTAAGAACAAACCACCGAGTTCCAAATCCAGACCCAAACCCTGCACTCGGTTATTCCCGTTTTATCTTCCAACAGCTCTCACTCGTCATTCTTCACGAAGAAAAAAAGGGAACCAAAAATGAACATTTTTCCCCCTCAAAAGGACATTTGGGGCATTCAGGTTCCAAGCCCTGGAGAGCAAAAATCTCCAGGAGAAGCCGAGTGCCATTGTCCCCAGCAAAGCCCCCGAGGCAGGGAGGGACAGCGCTGTCACCGCCGCGGGGAGGTGGCCCAGGCTGGGTGTCCTGTCCGTCCCTCCCGGCGAAGACAACTCTTTTTGCCATCCCATTGAATTTTTAATATAAAGCTGATACCATGAAAAATGAGCATCTTTTTGCCGGGAAGACAATGGGGGATTTTTATTTTTATTTTTTTTTTCCCCCAGGGAGTTGTTGCGCTCTTTGTGCGCTTTGTGGGGTTTTCTTTGCTCGGTTCTGACTGGGGCAAGTTTTATCAAAGGCCCGGAGTGACTGGGAGCCGCGGGGACAATGGCAGGGGGATGAAGTCACAACGTTAATCTGCTCTGCGCGGCTCTAAAGAGGTGGAAACTGCCCTGAATGCCATGAAATCCTCCCCACAATGAGCCCGCCCTGAGGTGCCAATCACAAAGTCACGGCGGCCACGGAAGGGGAAATCCTGGGGGAAAAAAGGTGTGGAATGATGCAAATAGAAGGAAATTTAATAATGTGATTTTTAAATTTTTTTAATTTATTTTTTTACAAGGGGGAATGCCTGTGGAGGAACGGGAAACAGAGGCAATGGAATGATTTGGGTTGGAAAGGACCTTAAAGCTCTTCCCATTCCCATGTCCCATGGGCCGGGACACTTCCCACTGTCCAAGTTCCAGGAACCATCTCCAAACACGTCCCAGCCCCATTTTAGTGACAGGATGGGAGGAAGAGGAATTCCTCCTGGAGGAATTTCCCCCTGGAAAGGCCTGAAAGTTCGGAATGTGCCGTCCAAGGAGGTTTGGAGTCCCCATCCCTGGAGGTGCCCAAGGAACGCCCGCCTGGGGTTGGTGACAAGGTGGGGACAAACTGGGCCCAGCTTGGACTCGGTGACCTTGGAAGGCTTTTCCAGCCTCGGTGATTCCAGGATTCTGGATTGGATCAGGAATTCTGCTGAGTGGAAATCCCAGGCAGGATTCTGGATTAGATCAGGAATGAAGGTCCCAGTTGGGATTCTGGATTGGATCAGGAATTCTGCTGAGTGGAAATCCCAGGCAGGATTCTGGATTAGATCAGGAATGAAGGTCCCAGTTGGGATTCTGGATTGGATCAGGAATTCTGCTGAGTGGAAATCCCAGGCAGGATTCTGGATTAGATCAGGAATGAAGGTCCCAGTTGGGATTCTGGATTGGATCAGGAATTCTGCTGAGTGGAAATCCCAGGCAGGATTCTGGATTAGATCAGGAATGAAGGTCCCAGTTGGGATTCTGGATTGGATCAGGAATTCTGCTGAGTGGAAATCCCAGGCAGGATTCTGGATTAGATCAGGAATGAAGGTCCCAGTTGGGATTCTGGATTGGATCAGGAATTCTGCTGAGTGGAAATCCCAGGCAGGATTCTGGATTAGATCAGGAATGAAGGTCCCAGTTGGGATTCTGCATGTGGATCAGGAATTCTGCTGTGTGAAGGTCCCAGACAGATTTTTTTTTCTTGGTGCCTGCCAGAAGAAGAACACCCAAAATTCCAAAATCCTGGAGCTGTTGCATTGTTTTCCTCGCTTCTCCCGAGGGCTGTTTGATGGGAAGGAGCAAAGGACAGACCCCAAAGCGTGTCCCAGCACCCAGGTGCTCGAACAAGCCGGACTTTCCCCAAAAATTCGATGTCGGGGCTGGAGTGGAATGTCCCGGCTCTCCGGGAATTCCTCTCCCTCTTCCCGCGGGTGCTCCCAATGCCTCAGTGCGCGGCTTTAAAGGAATTTCTCCCCTCTTCTGGATTAGTGACCCATTCTAACAGCTCCTCATCCCCGCCAGCGCGGGGCTCTCAAAGGCCCCATTGGATCCAGCTTACAAAGGAGCTGAGCCGGAGATGAAGAGTTTACAAAAAGTTTGTAGGAAGCCGCGGAGTCCTTTTAAAAGAGAATAAACTGCCACTGCTGTGTCTGGGTTGAGTTAATCTGATTAGGCCAAGCTCATCAACAGCCCCAGTGAAAGGAATGAGGCGGGGGGAAAAGCCGTGGACAGGGCCTGGAGAGAGAGAGAAAAAAAAAAAAAAATAGAAAAAAAAGAGGAAAAAAAGCAGGAACCCTTTTAGCAGGGAAGTCAAACAAACCCCATTGTGGGGGAGCACGCTCGCCTGCAGATGGCAAAATGACAAATCTGCTCAAAGAAAAGCAAATAGCGGGGGTGGCTTTCCCCCCTCCCTGCTTTTCCCCAGGTATGGGAACAGAGGAGAGACGAAGGGAAGCTCGGAGGGGCTGGGAGATGTTTGGGATGGCAGGGGAGGGGGTTTGGGTGCCAGAGCAGGATGGGGTTTACCTGTGGGAAAACCCGAGGGATAAAAGGATTTCCGGGAAAACCTGAGGATAAAAGGATTTCCGTGCGTTTTTTATGCTGCCCTGTCCCCTAGGAAGCATCACTGCCCTGCTCCCAGCTGCATTTGGGTTTTTCCAAGCTCTGGAAGCAGCAGGACCCCTCCAGGGAGGAACGAGCCACCAGGAGCTCGCCCAGCAGGGGCTGAATCCCTTGGGAATCTGTGCCAGGCAGATAAAGGGGACGATGCCACCATCACCCCCCCTCACGGCACTCAATAAAATTGTCACGGGGACAATTTTACTGAGTGCCAACCAAAAATCCTCACTTAAAACCCCGCCAGAACGTCCCATCCCCACCTCCACCGCCTCCAGGGAGGGATTTTCTGCTCTGCACTGGGAGCAGCTGGAATTGTGCTGGGCTTTAACCCCGCGGATAATTAAGAACAATATCGGTGCCAGGCGTGGCAGGAGATTTTCTGCCCAGGGCCGCCTCACAGCGCTGTAATTGACTCTATTTTCTGCCTCCTGCACACGCAGGGCTGAGGCTCAGCCCCTTTTCTCTGTCCCCAAAGGAACAGGACCCCTTGAAAGGGACCCCGGGCTGTAGAAAATCCGGGCAGGACGCGGCTCCGCTCCCTCTTTTCATCCCCGCCGCCTTTTCAAGATGTTTTCCAGGGAAGGGAAAGTCAGCAGATCCGTGCTCGGGCAGAGTTTTTGGCACTCGCAGAAGAAGGGAACATCTGTCTCAATCAGCTGGGCTATTCTGTGTGCCGGCTCCTCCTCAGCTCTCAGCTCCGACAGAGACAAAACCGGGGCAAAACCTTCCAAAAGGGGGTTTTGTCTGCGCCGCCGCAATTTCCTTTTAGGAGGATTTCCAAGGGCGGGGAAGGAGGAAAAGAGGGGAGAAAAGAAATTAAAGCCCATTTGCTTCTTCGTGAAAAAGAGGGGGGGAAAAAAAAACCCCACCAAAATCTCAATTTCTAATGGGAAGAGATTCCTTCCCAGCCCTCCAAAGGGTGTCCTTAACAGCAGCGGGGGCGGGATGAAGAGGAGTTAATTAGTGCAGACAGGAATTTTCTTGGAAATATCTCCCCTTTGAGCTGGAGGAGCCCCCAGAGCTGCTGGGTTTGCTGGGATTTGGTTCCGAACGCGCCCGGTCTGGGAGCTCCCGGAACCCAGGGAGAAACTCAGGGATGAGGGAGGCCTCAGGCACACCTTGGGGCACGGCTACGGATCCCTGGGATCCGGGAATCCTGGAATTTTAGAGGTTGGGAAAGGCCTCGAGGCCAAACCATCACCCCCCTGTGACGTCCTCGAGGCGCATCCACGCGATTCCCGAACAATTCCAGGGATTTGGGGCTCCCCACTGCCCATTCCCGATGTTTACAGCCCTTTCCACGATTTATTTTTTTTTAAACCAATATCAGATCTAAATAAAAGATGGAAGAGCCTCTGGCCCGTGAGACCCGGCCTCGACAGCAGAGCTTTGGAAATCTCCAGATTTTGGATAAGATTTTTGGGAGATGGCCGAGCTGGAGCCATCCCTGGGGATTTTCCCTGCTCTGGTGCTGTTGGGAATGTCTCCAGCAGAGCTCAGCAGGGACGGGACAGATCAGGACACAAAAACTTCCCCCAAACCCATTCCTGGCCCTGGGCTTGTTTGGAAATGGGGGGTGGATTTTGGCGGCCACATGACCCCTGCTAATTAATTTCAGCTGATTAGAGCTGGAAACTCCGCGGGGACAAAAGAGGCCACGGGGATGCTCGGCGCTGTAATTTGTTCCCCATTATGGGCCGCCAAAAAAAAATAATAAAAAAAAAAAAATCCAAAAATAAAAAAAAAATTAAAAAAAAAAAATCCAAAAAGAAAAAAAAAAAAAAAAGAAAAAAAAAAAGCAGCAAACCCTCCTCGCGAGCTGCCAGCCCTTAACGTCTTCATTTGCGCCGCAGCATTCCCTGTGACACATCCCGGGGTGATGGATGGGATCAAGGCCGGGAAATCCCGGGGGGATTAGAGCGCAATCCCTGCGCAAACAGCGCTGGAGAGGCCGAGCGGCCCCAGCTGTCCCCAACAATGGGAGAGCAAACAGCGCCGGGAGGGGCTCGGGGACAGCGACACAAACCCCGCTCAGCCCCCCGGGACCTTTTTATGAGCTTCTTCCCCCCTTGGGCTGCGAGGCTTTTCAGCGGCCTTGCCAAATTTTGAGCGGGCTGGATGCAATAAAATGGGGTTTAGGATCAAAGGGACAAGAGGGGACGGCCACCAGCGTTTGTCCCCTGCTCTGTCCCCTGCCTCGTGTCCTCGGCCCGCGATTTGGGGATGAATAACGCGTCTCACACCGTCAGAATTCAAAGCTTTGAAGCTGCTTTTATTTAAAATTGTGTATGAACTAGAGGGGTTTTCTTTTTATTTTATTTTCTTTTTTTTTTTTTTTTTTTTAAGGGGGGGTTGGATTTTTTTTGTTTGTTTTTGTTTTAGTTTTTTTGGGGGTTTTTTGTTTGTTGTTTTGGGTTTTTTTGTTTTTTTTTTTTTAAGGGGGGGGGTGGATTTTTTTTTGTTTATTTTTGTTTTAGTTTTTTTGGGGTTTTTTTTGTTGGTTTTTTTTTTTTTTTTTTATTTTTTTTGGGGTTTTTTTGTTTTTTTTTTTGGGTTTTTTTGTTTTTTGTTTTTTTTTTAATATTTTTTTGCTTTTAAAAGGGATCAAGATTAAATACATAGGCCACGGCCAGAGAGGAATCACAGGGACTTTGCACACAAAGCCCTAAGAAGGAAAATCCCAGGTCTCCATCCAGAGGTTCTTTAAAGGCTTCCACTTCCCAGCACGGGCTGGAAAACCCGAATTATCCCAAACCAGGGTAGCTCCGAGGCAGGAATCGCGGGAGGGGAGAGTGAAATAATTCCAATTCCAGCTGCCAGGGCGCAAAAACTCCCTGGGATCAAAGCTGCCAGCCCGGGATTCGCCTTCGTTTCCTTGGCATCTCCCGCGGACCTTGCACGGGGGGGATAAAATAGATGGAAAAGAGATGTAAAATACGGGCTGGGCTGGAGAAAAGCGGCTTAGAGGAAGAAAAGCCCCGGGGAGGGCGAGGCTTCAGCAGCGCTCCCCACCCTGCCCCCCATTTCCTGAAATCCCCCCCAAAAAATCCCGATTTTGAGATTTGGGATCTTTTCCCAGCTCCCAAGAGGGAATTTTCCGGGCTCCTTCTGGGAGTTTTGCAGCTGCAGGGGTGGGGAGTTGGGGCGGGTACAGCTGGGCACAGCTGGGCACAGCTGCGGAGCCCCGGGGGGGGGCAGGGGGGTGTTCGTGTCCCTTGTGTCCCCAGCCTGTCCCCTTTGCGCGGCTGCAATCGCCACTAAAAGGGTGTAAAAAAACCCCGCGGGATGGGAAACGGCCCTGGGCTCATCCAAATGTGGGTTTAGGTGGGGATACAACAACATAAAAAAACACAAAAAAACCAAAAAAAAACCCCAAAAACCAAAAAAACCCCAAAAAAACCCAAAAAAACCCCCACACACACAAAAAAAAAAAAAAAACCCAAAAAAACCCCCCCCAAAAAAAAAAAAAAAAAAAAACCAAAAAACCCCAAAAAAACCCAAAAAAAGAACCCAAACCCCCCCACAAAAAACCCACAAAAAACCAACCCAAAACCCCAAAACAAACCCACAAAAACCCCCCAAAAACCAACCCAAAAAAAACCCCTCGAAAAACCACCCAAAAACAACAACAAAAAAAAGCTCCCAAAACAAAACCCCAAGAAACCCCAAAGAACCCCCCAAAAATACCCCAAAAAAACCCCCCCAAAACTAAACAAAACAAAAAAACCACCCCACAAAACCCCCCCAAAACAAAACTAAAACCCCCCAAAACCCCAAGAACCCCCCAAAAAAAACCCAAAAACCCCCCCAAACCCCAATCCCAAAGGCCATTCCCGGCGGAGGACAGAATCCCAGCTCCATCTGAACCCCAGGAATTGAGGTTTTCCCCCCGGGCTCCCCGAGCTGTGGCAGCCGGGGGTGGTGGGAGGTGCAGGAGCGGGGCTGGGGGTGACGCCGGGGGGCTCCGAGCTGCGGGAATTCTCCCGAGTTATCCCCAGGAATTCCCTCTGGAGAGCAGCACAGCCTGGGATTGCATCACTGCCGAAATCCTCCATTCGTGACTCTTTTTTTTTCCAGTGTAATTATGTAATTAATGCGTTCAGAACGAGCTGCCGAAGGAGAGGCATCATTTTTTTTTTTATTGTTATTATTATTATTATCATGACTTATTTCCTCCCAGGATTTTTACAGCCTCCCTTATTTTCAGGGGAGATTGCACAAGGAGCTGTTGTTCTGCAGTTTATTGCTCTCAGAAGCAATCCGAGCCCTGAACCTTTGCAAGGAACACTCAAAAAAAAAAAAAAAAAGCCCTTTAATAACATTTATTCCTCCCCAGGGACACAACCTGCACCCTTTCTCCAGAGGAACGGCCTCCACTTTGGACTCCTCCAGAAAAACAACACCTCCCACGCAGCAAAAAAAATCATAATCCAGCCGGGAATGGCTGGCGCTGCGGCCACGTGTGCTCGGGGAGGGAGAGGAAAAGGGATGAACTGTGCTTTGATGCCTGCGGGAGGATGCTGCCGCTTCCCGGCACGCTGGAATCGCCGCGGAGATGAAAGGCCCGGGCTCTCATCAGCCGCGAGGACGGGGACGCTTCCAAGGGCTTTTCTTCCCTTTTTTCCGTCTTGTTTTTCCACCTATTTTCTTTTTTTTTCTTTTTTTTTTTTTTTTTTCTTCCTTTCTTCCTTTCTTCCCTCCCTCCCTCCCCTCTTCGCTTTTTCCTTCCCTTCCCTTTTTCCTTCCCTTCCCTTTTTCTTTTCCTTCCCTTTTTCCTTCCCTTCCCTTTTCCCTTTTCCTTCCCTTTTTCCTTCCCTTCCCTTTTCCCTTTTCCTTCCCTTTTTCCTTCCCTTCCCTTCCCTTCCCTTCCCTTCCCTTCCCTTCCCTTCCCTTCCTTCCATTTTCCTTTTTCTTTTCCTTTTTCCTTCCCCTTCCCTCTTCCCTTCCCTTCCCTTTTTCTTTTCCTTCCCTTTTTCCTTCCCTTCCCTTTTCCCTTTTCCCTTTTCCCTTCCCTTTTCCCTTTTCCTTCCCTTTTTCCTCCCCTTCCCTTTTTCTTTTCCCTCCCTTTTTCCTCCCCTTCTCTTTTCCCTTTTCCCTCCCTTTTTCCTCCCCTTCCCTTTTCCCTTTTCCTTCCCTTCCCTTTTCCCCTTTCCCTCTCCCCTTTTCCCTCTGGGAATGATTAATTGCAGTGAGTAAAAGCAGAGCAGGAGCCAGGCCAGCACTGGGGATTCAATTCCTCGCCTGCTTCCCTTCTCCTCCCAAACAATTCCCACAAACTCAGCCGGCTCGCCCCCGCTTTTCAGCCGCCAAAACCCGCCCGTGTTTTCCTGAGTGTTTTCACCAAAAAATCCTCATTTTTTTACCCCGCAGAACGGGCGAGGGAGGAAAAGGAGCAGCAGCTTTTCCAGCCCAGGAGCCCGCCCTCCCCCGAGCCTGTGCGCAGCTAATTCCCAATTTATGATTATTAAAAGATTAAAGCCTGCAGCAGCGAGATTTCACACCAGGGCTGCCTTCCCCAGAAGGGTTTTTAACAGGCAGGGCTCGAAATGAGCCCCGGGACGGGGGTCCCACCTCGAAGGGACTTTTTGGGACACGGGAACGGCACCGAGCCCGGTGGGCAGCGAGACCCCTCGGCCACGGCGCAAACCCGCAGGTTTTGGGGCTCCCCAAAGCCCCGCAGATTTTGGGGTATCCCAAAGCCCCGCAGATTTTGGGGTTGCCTAAAGCCCCGCAGATTTTGAGGTATCCCAAATTCCCGCAGGTTTTGGGGTTCCCCAAAGCCCCGCAGATTTTGGGGTATCCCAAAGCCGCGCAGATTTTGGGGTTGCCTAAAGCCCCGCAGATTTTGGGGTATCCCAAAGCCGCGCAGATTTTGGGGTTGCCTAAAGCCCCGCAGATTTTGAGGTATCCCAAATTCCCGCAGGTTTTGGGGTTCCCCAAAGCCCCGCAGCTTTTGGAGTATCCCAAATTCCTTCAGATTTTGGGGTTTCCCACATTCCCTCAGCTTTTGGGGTTCCCCAAATTCCCGCAGCTTTTGGGGCTTCCCAAAGCCCCGCAGATTTTGGAATTCCCGCAGATTTTGGGGTTCCCCAAAGCCCCGCAGGTTTTGGGGTTTCCCAAAGCCCCTCAAATTGTGGGGTTCCCCAAAGCCCCTCAGATTTTGGGGTTCCCCAAATTCCTTCAGATTTTAGGGTTTCCCACATTCCCTCAGCTTTTGGAGTTTCCCAAAGCCCCTCAGATTTTGGGGTTTCCTAAAGCCCCACAGGTTTTGGGGTTCCCCAAATTCCCGAAGCTTTTGGGGTTCCCCAGAGCCCCTCGGATTTTGGGGTTCCCCAAATTCCCGCAGCTTTTGGGGCTTCCCAAAGCCCCTCAGATTTTGGGGTATCCCAAAGCCCCTCAAATTTTGGGGTTCCCCAAAGCCCCTCAGATTTTGAGGTATCCCAAATTCCTTCAGATTTTAGGGTTTCCCACACACCCTCAGCTTTTGGAGTTTCCCAAAGCCCCTCAGATTTTTGGGTATCCCAAAATTCCCGCAGTTTTTGGGGTTTCCCAAAGCCCCTCAGCTTTTGGGTTTTCCCAAATTCCGGCAGCTCTTGGGATTTCCCAAATTCTCTCAGCTTTTGGGGTTTCCTAAACCCCCACATTTTGGGGTATAGGGGGGGGGGGGGGGGGGGTCCTGACCCCTCCAGCCCGGTTAAACCGGGGGGGTCCCGGGGCACCGGAGCTCACCGGGGGCGGAAGGAGGAGCTGGGGGCTTCTCCCCCTGGACCCCCCAGCAGGATTTGCTCCGGGGTGAGAACAGGAAATAACGGCGGGGGGAGGGGCAGAATGGGGGTCCCTCAAGAGTTCGGGGGGCTCCGGCCCGGTTAAACCGGGGGGTCCCGGGGCACCACCGGGGTGCGAGAAGGCGCTGGGGGTTGCGCAGCCGGCTTCCTCCCGCTCCGGCACGGCCGGGATGGGCTCGGCGGGGCCGGGGGGGCGGCGGGCAGCGGGGAGCGGGCACGGAGGCAGCGGAGGAAGGCGGCAGCCCCTTCCAACAAACACTGTGGCTTTGGACTGCCTTAAAGAGCAGCTTGCCTGATCCAGATGATGGCAAACCACATTATATTTAATTTCTAACATCCTTCATGTCATGTAGTACAATTGTAGCTCACAGTTTATCACATGACCATAACTGGTATCCTTTTATATCAGCAATTTCTCGTGTTCTTTATCCTATAAGTAAATAGCACCCAAGTTACTATTTGTCTTGCCAACTTTTCCATTATTTGTTAGTGCTAGTACTATTATTACACTTGTTGCAATGTTCTATAAACTAGCCAAGTTTATTTTAGTATTTACCCTGTGCAAGGTAAATGCTATGCGGATGTAATGTGTATTGTGCCCACACACACACATGCATATTGTTATTTTACCCCATCCATTGGTTTCACATATACATACATCTCACAGAAGTGGTATGTATATAAACAATGTTATGAATGCCATATATTAGACACACAGAGATGTGTATGAGCATTGCATATATGCATTCTCATCTGTTTATTGACATGTGAAGACAAAGATCATGTCAAATGGCAGTAGCTCTTCGAAGTATCCAGCCACAAGGAAGCTGTTTGTTGGACAAAACATGGCAGAATAAGTTTTATTTTCTCCTCAAAACCTTTTTTTCTATCACATGTTATTCCAATCCTTCTAAACCCAAGAACTTTTGGAAAAGTTTTTTTGGGTGGCGGGGGGGTGATTTTTTTGTTTCTTGATGGGGAAATAACCCCTGATTTAATCTTGTTTTTGTCTTCTTTTAAATTTTTACAATGGGGGGAAGAGTCTGTGTTTTAAAACAGAAATGTAACATTTTTTTTTTTTTTGTTTTTTTTTTTTTTTTTGCCTCCCGGTTTGTCGTTCCCACCCCGCGCTCTCCCCGTCATCGTTCTTCTTCTTCTCCTTGCCGTTCGCTGCACGCCCCCCGTACCTCAGCCATGCCCGCCGACACGGGCATGGAGAAACCGACCGCCTCGCCCATCGCCGGCGCGCCCGCCAGCGCCAGCCACACGCCGGACAAGCCGCGGAGCGCCAGCGAGCACCGGAAGGTAAATGGAGGAGGAGGAGGAGGAGGGTGCCGGTCGGGGCGCAGCAACGGCGGAGCTGGATGGCGGCAAGCCCGCGGCCGTGCTGAGGTCGGTGATGGTCGGTGGGGTGCGGTGTGGGGGTCCCGGGGCTGTGCGGGGGGCGCTGACCGGCTCCGCTCTCCCCGCAGTCGTCCAAGCCCATCATGGAGAAGCGGCGCCGGGCGCGGATCAACGAGAGCCTGGGGCAGCTGAAGACGCTCATCCTGGACGCGCTGAAAAAGGACGTAAGTGGGGCTGCGGGGACACCGGGGGGGACAGCGGGGCACGTCCGGCCGCGGGCAGCCCTGAGCGAGCCGCTCTTGTCCCGCAGAGCTCGCGGCATTCCAAGCTGGAGAAGGCGGACATCCTGGAGATGACCGTCAAGCACCTGCGGAACCTGCAGCGGGCGCAGATGACCGGTGAGTGCCGGGCACGGGGACACCGGGCACGGGGATGGGGCACCGGGCACGGGCATCGGGCATCGGGATCGGGGTCTGCAGCGGGAGATGAGGATACGGGATTGGGGATGGGGATGGGGATCCGGACCGGGAGCGGGGGACAGAGAACGGGGACCGAAGGCAGGGAACCGGGCTCTGCACCGGGGACTGAGGGTGAGGAAACGGGAGCTGGAGACAGCACGGGGCTCCTTACAGGAAACCGGGGGCTGGTACCGGGAACCGGGGTTAGGGATAGGGGAGTGGGAACCGGGCTGCACAGCCGGGATCAGGGACAGGGGAGCAGGAACCGGGATCAGGGACAGGGGCCCGGGACCCGGGATTAGGGACAGGGGGCCGGGACCCGGGTTGCACACCGGTGTTAGGGACAGGGAACCGAGATTAGGGACAGGGAACCGGGATCAGGGACAGGGGACCGGGACCCGGGCTGCACACCGGTGTTAGGGACAGGGGACCGGGACCGGGATTAGGGACAGGGGACGGGGAACCGGGATCAGGGACAGGGGACCGGGACCCGGGCTGCACACCGGTGTTAGGGACAGGGCACCGGGCTCTGGGGACAGGATACCGGGGCCGGTGCTCCGGAGCTGCCACTCACCTGCCGCCCCCTCCTGCCCCCCTCCAGCCGCGCTCAGCGCCGACCCCACCGTCCTCGGCAAGTACCGGGCCGGCTTCAACGAGTGCATGAACGAGGTGACCCGGTTCCTGTCCACCTGCGAAGGGGTCAACGCCGACGTGCGCACCCGGCTCCTGAGCCACCTCTCGGCGTGCCTGGGCCAGATCGTGGCCATGAACTACCCCCCTCCTCCTCCTCCTCCTCCCCCGCCGCCCGCCCAGCCCGCACATCTGGCACAGCAGCACGTCCAGCTGCCGCCGGCCGCAGCTGGAGCCGTGCCCGTGCCCTGCAAGCTGAACCCCGCCGAGGCGCTGTCCCCCAAGGTTTACGGCGGTTTCCAGCTCGTCCCGGCCACCGACGGCCAGTTCGCCTTCCTCATCCCCAACCCGGCTTTCCCTCCCGGCTCCGGACCGGTTATTCCTCTCTATGCCAACGCCAACGTGCCGGTGGCGGCGGGCGGAGGCTCGGGGAACGCGGCCGCCACCCCGTCGGCGTCGCCGGTGCAAGGCTTGACATCATTTGGGGGCAGCATCGGGCCGGCGTCGCAGGCCGGGAGTCCCGTGGGAGAGCGCAGTGAATCCGTCTGGAGACCCTGGTGACTTCCTCGAGTCGTTCCCCGCCCTCCAAAAACAAGGAAAAAAAAAAAAAAAATACACCGACAGACTCTCGTCGGCTCCGTTGTATGGAGCCCCTGTTATGTTTTGGGGTTTTTTTTTTTTAAAGCAGAAAGGAAGAGAAGGACCTCGCTATGAACGTGCTATTTATTATTTTCAGAGGTTGGGATCTCGACTTGTATTTTTACTCCTTTCAAATGCCTTTATTTGAGATACTTTTTTTTTTTTTAAAGAAACGAGCAAAAGGAAAAAAATAAATGAGAAATAGTTTTGTAACAAATATTCCAAAAGTTATAATGCCAAAGTTGTTTGTATCCCGTTGGTCTGTGGGTGTGTGCGTGCCTGTGTCGAAGACTTCCAAAAACGAAAAGAGAAAAAAAAAATGCAGGTGTTTCAATAAAGGAACTCTTTGAAATAGACTTTTTTTTTTCCACCCTTTCATTTTGTTTGAGAGTGGGCAAGGACGAGCTCATCCTCTGTGTGTGCAAAAAAAAAAAAAAGGGAAAAAAGGACTGGACTTTATGGCTTTATTTAAGGATAATTGGAAGGGATTTGGGTAAAAACTGGGGGGGGGTGGTGGTTAAATATCCCCTGAATAAGGACTGGACTTTATGGCTTTATTTAAGGATAATTGGAAGGGATTTGGGTAAAAACTGGGGGGGGTGGGTTAAATATCTGCAGCCAGAAGAAGGATTCCTAAAAAAACCTGCTGCCAACACCTCGAGCCTGCTACCTGCTTCCCAAAACCCAAACCCCCTCCCCACCCCCGGGCTGGGGGGTGGGCTGCACAGAAGTTACTCCGGGCCCACAAAAGCGGCGAGAGAGTCCGTCCCTATTGTCAGGAGGGTAATTAGGAGGTATAAAGGGTCTCATCGAGTATGCAGCGGGCTCTTTGGGAAGTTGGGAGCCCTATTGAAGCGCCTGGGAACTCGGAGCCGAGGGTTAATGTGTGTCTTTTTTTTTTTTTTTTTTTTTTTTTTTTTTTTTTTTTTTTTTTTTTTCCCCGGCGCTCTCATTGACAAGGCCAGATAGACTCTGATACTCAATGCTGTTGTAAATTCAATTGCCTGGCCTCACAATGCCCACCTCATAAAAGAGAATAACTCGGGGTTGTGGCTTTTTCTTTGCCGCCGAGCGGGGGTGGGAGGAAGGGGGGGTTGAACTGAGGAAAAGACAGTTTTGCCACCCATTCTGCCTCACCCCCCGGCACTTGAATCGTGGCCAAGTGGAAGCAATCGCAGCCTCTCGCACACGGAGAATGAGCCACTTCCAATTGTCACCAATTAAAAAGGGCCGCGGTGCGGAGAAAAGGCCATTAGGAGGGAAACGCTCGGGGTGCCAGGCGAAGCTTTGTGCTCTCTGCCCCAAATTTGGGAGGTGGGGCTGCCCCGGAATCCGCAGGAGAAACGCCAGGGGATGAGGGGGGAGTGCCAGAGGCATCGCCCACCTCGCCTGGGGGTCTGTGGGGTCCTGATGGCCCCGATCCCCCCTTCCCGAGACCCTGGGGATTGTCCTGGTGGGTGGGCAGGGGGGGTGAGCCGGGTGGCACCAGAGAACGAGCGGATATTTCTGATATTCGCAGAGCATCCAGCGACACAAAACAGGCATTTTTTAAAATTTTTTATCTATTTTTTAAATTATTATTTTAGAACAGAAACGCAATTCCATCCTTCAAGGTCTGCTCCCATTAACAACCGGGGCTGCAGCTTCTGTGTGAGAGCAGAGCCTGTGGCTGCGTGCGCTGGGGGGATTAAAAAAAAAAAAAAAAAAAAAAAAAAAAAAAAAAAGCAGATTATCGGCTCCTGGAGGCTTTTTTACAGCTTCCTGATGGCTCAGGCGCGGCTCGGAGCCTGGTACCGATCCAGTCCAGCGATTCCTGCGCTCCGCAGCGTGGGCAATCGATCAGTGTGAGAGCCCTCCACCGCCCGGGCACAACGAGGGATCCAGCAGAATCGGGAGGTTCCCAGGAGGTTTCGTTATGCAATCACAGACATAAAATCATGTTACAGCAATCCTCCTCCATCCCCCACAGCCCTGCCCCTCCTCTTCTGTCTGAAGGAGGCTCGCAAGAGCAGATGAAAGCCTGGCTGTCGCCTGCCTGCAACCAAATCCCTCCCTGGGGCAGCCCCCGGCCCGGATCCCCCCCTCCCCGAGATCCGGCAAATTCCCTTGATCGCCGCGGCACCCAGCGAGGCTGTGCTGAGAGCGCAGCGGCTCCTTCCCAGCGCAAACACGACCCCGGGGACGCTGGAGTGGCGGCCGGGAATGTCACCACGGCGTCACCTGAGCGCCCGGAGCCACCTCTGCCACCCCGCTCGTGTGGCGGGCAGCGGCCGGCTCCAGAAATCCCAAATCCTCCCGAGGGATGCCACAGCTCCGTGCAGGTGGATGCCCGGCTCTGTTCCAGCCCAAATTGCTGCCACTGGTTCTGAGCCGGGTTTTTTTGGGGTCTGACTGTGTTGTTAGATGAAAGCCTGGCTGTCGCCTGCCTGCAACCAAATCCCTCCCTGGGGCAGCCCCCGGCCCGGATCCCCCCCTCCCCGAGATCCGGCAAATTCCCTTGATCGCCGCGGCACCCAGCGAGGCTGTGCTGAGAGCGCAGCGGCTCCTTCCCAGCGCAAACACGACCCCGGGGACGCTGGAGTGGCGGCCGGGAATGTCACCACGGCGTCACCTGAGCGCCCGGAGCCACCTCTGCCACCCCGCTCGTGTGGCGGGCAGCGGCCGGCTCCAGAAATCCCAAATCCTCCCGAGGGATGCCACAGCTCCGTGCAGGTGGATGCCCGGCTCTGTTCCAGCCCAAATTGCTGCCACTGGTTCTGAGCTGGGTTTTTTTGGGGCCTGACTGTGCTGTTGTCTTCCACCCTGAGTGTTTCTCGTGGTTTTGGTGTAGAAACTTCTGGCGCTGCATTTTGAACTTCTGGGACCGCCCTGGCACGAGTTTCTCCCATTTCTTCCCCAGCTCATCCCTTCCAGGTTATTCCCCTCCAAAGGCTCCCGGGGGCTTTTCCAGAGGCTTCTAAATTTGCCCTTATCCCTTTAAAGGTGCAAGGAAAGAGCAAAGTGCGCGGCTGCCCAGAGGTGAAAGTCCAAAGGGATGCGATAAAGGCGGCCGGGAATTCCCGGGAGTCGTGGAATGGTCGGGGTGTGGTGTGGGAAGGAGAGCTGGGAGGCGTCCGGCGGGGGGAAAATCGGAGATTCCTCCTCTCCCGACCCGAGCTGGAGCAGCTGCGCCTCGCTCCATGGGAAAGGATGTGGGGAGAGGTGTTAACGAGCCGCTTCCAGAGGAACGGAGCCGGGGATGGAGTTCCAGGAGCAAAACTCGCTGGAATGTTCGGCGGGGGCTCAGCTGTGGCTCCGCGGAGCCGTGACCCCACGGGCATCCCGAGAAATCCCGTCCAGAGCAGGGAAAGGCTTCCCCAAACTCGGGGTAGGAACCCTTCCCAGCTCCTGGGCCTGCCCAGATCATCAGGGAAAAGGAAAAATCCCTGGAAAATCGAGGTTTTGGATGAGAGTTTCCCCCTTCCCAGCTCCTGGGCCTGCCCAGATCATCAGGGAAAAGGAAAAATCCCTGGAAAATCGAGGTTTTGGATGAGAGTTTTCCCCTTCCCAGCTCCTGGGCCTGCCCTGGTCACCAGGGAAAAGGAAAAACCCCTGGAAAATCGAGGTTCTGGATGAGACTTTTTACCTTTCTGTCTCCTGGGCCTGCCCAGATCATCAGGGAAAAGGAAAAACCCCTGGAAAATCGAGGTTCTGGATGAGGCTTTTCCCCTTCCCAGCTCCTGGGCCTGCTCAGGTCACAGGGAAAAAGGAAAAACCCCGGGAAAATCGAGGTTCTGGATGAGAGTTTTCCCCTTCCCAGCTCCTGGGCCTGCCCTGGTCACCAGGGAAAAGGAAAAACCCCTGGAAAATCGAGGTTCTGGATGAGACTTTTCCCCTTCCCAGCTCCTCTCCTGGTGCCTTTGGGTTCTGCTTCCCAGTTTCCCACCCAACAGGGGCTTGGGAGAGCTTCAAGGCTCCTTTCAAGCCGACCCACTCCATCCATGATCCAGTGACTCTTTCTGGGATTATCCTCCTGCCTCCCACGGCATTTCCTCACCCTCTGCCTCCAGCAGCCACGTCTCCATCCCTTCCCTGCCCGGGAGGGGCTGGAAAAGGGGGCACAACCATCTCCCCCTTCCCACATTTCCAGTATTTCCCACATTTCCCGTATTTCCCACATTTCCCTAGGGAGGTGGGAAAGGGTCACAGAGGGACGGGGGCTCCGGGGCTGTGTCCCTGATATTCCAAAGGCTCCTAATGAGGGGGATGAAGGCATCCCCGAGCCCCAGGGCAATCCCGGAGCCCCCGGGAGGAGCAGGAGGAGGAGGAGGAGGAGCGGGAGCCCGGCTCAATGGACGCGGGCAGCTTTACTCGGGCTGTTAAGCTGATTAATTGAAATGAAGTTCCTCCCGAGCCTCGGCGCGTTCTTTGAGGTCAGGGTCACCGCACTGAGACGCTTAATCAGATCTTCCCATTTAGCCCCTCTTAGCCTGGCAGGGCTGGAATGCGGCCCTTTCAAAGCCGGGCTCTTGGCGCCAAATTCCTGCTCTATCTCCCTCTCCCATTCCCCGGGAGCATCAAATCCACCATCAGGAAATCAAATCCAACGCCGCCGACCCGGCTCAGGTGAGGTTTCCACTGCCGGAGCCGCTAGGAAAGGAAATAAAATAAAATATCAAATCAGCTGGCAGGTTGATGCCGTGGATTCTGTGGTTCTGGGGCTCTTCTCCATCTGTTTCTTATTTTATTTATTTATTTTTTTTCCGTGGAAAAGCAGAATTGGGAGCAGCAGAGCTTCTCCCAGGCAAATATTTGTAAACAGCCTGGTTTCCAGAGGAGGGGAGGATTCCAAGGCCGAGCACAAAAATAGAGCAGAGCAGATGGAGAAGAGCCCCAGAACCCGCGGAGGCTCAGCAAAGAGCAGCCCGAGTGGTTTTTGGCAGCGTTTGGGTGCTAAACCAGCAGCGAATCCCGAGCTCGGGAGCTCTGCTGGGATTTCCCAGATCCTCCGGGAGCACCGGGGGCAGGGGAGGGAATGCTGAGCTCAGGGGGGTGAAGGCAAAACCTTCCCCAGACCCCAAAATCAATCAGCAGCAGCAGGAGCTGAACCGAGCTCCGGTTCTGGAAGCAGCCCCTGGTTTGCAGGTTGCTCATTAAAGCTGTTTCCATGTCCAGAGACCCCAGGATAAATCCAGATAAAACCAGGCTGCTCACCCGGGGCAGTTCCCAGGTTTTCTCTGGGAAGACAAAACAGGATCAGCTGGGAGAGGGAGGCTCAGATTGTGACCTTGGGTTGGTGTAACTCGGTTTAAAACCTGTCCCCTCGCACAGGAGGAGGCCAAAAAATGACCCCAAACCCCCCGTTTTCTCTTCGGGAATCCTAAAGCAAAGCCCTGACCCAGAGGGACGTGCAGTGTGATCCCAGGGTTTTCCAGGGAGCAATGGAATAAAGCCACAGGGACGCTGATTTAATCAGAATATTGCCAATTTTCACCCCTCCTGCTCCTGTTCCTGCTCCCCTCGCTGCTCCTGGTGTTCCCACTTGTGGAATGTGGGCAAACCCGAGCTCCTGGGGTCTGTAGGATCCCCCTTTATCCTCCAGCATCCCAGGATTGGGGGGCACAGAAGGGAGAAGGGGGAACAAACCCAGCTGCTGAGCAAAGCTCCTGGTGGCACCCAGAAAAATCACGGATTTTTTTTTAGCATATATTGCTTTTTTTTTTAGCATATATTGCTTTTTGAGCTTTCCCCACTATAATCCAGCCGGGAATTCTTTTTCCACCGGTGCTGAGCATGGAAAGCTCTGTGTTTTTTTTTGGGGGGGGAGCACGAGGCAGAGCTTGGAGAGGCCCCGGGGTGCTTTATTTAACTCCAGCCACGCTCAGCCACGTCCACTGCCGGGTATTTTTAGTGGGCACCAAAGGGCAGCGAGCTGGCCGGGAAGAGGGGGAGCTGGGCAGCCTTGGAGCAGCTCCACACGATGGGAAAGGGTGAAACGGCCCTGAGGAGAGGCTGGCTGGGCTGGTGTCACCGCCAAGGTGACCTGGGGACAAGGCAGGGTGTTTACAAGGCTCGCAGTGCCCCGGCCCCGGGCGGCAGGAGGGGGAAGCTGCCCGTGCCCCTGGCAGGGAGATTCTGCAAGGACAAGGTCAGTGCAGGAACGAGAGGGACAGGGACATCCCACGGGAGCTTCTCCTTGCTTCCCTTTGCTTTTCTTCCTTGTTTCTCATTGCTCTTCTTCCTTGTTCCCCATTGCTTTTCTTCCTTCTTTCCCATTGCTTTTTGGCTTTCGTTCTCATTGCTTTTCTTCCTTCTTTCTCATTGCATTTCTTCTTTCCATTGATTTTCTTCCTTCTTTCCACTGATTTTCTTCCTTATTTCCATTGCTTTTCTTCCTTCTTTCTCATTGCATTTCTTCCTTCTTTCCACTGATTTTCTTCCTTCTTTCCATTGATTTTCTTCCTTCTTTCCATTGATTTTCTTCCTTTTTCCCCATTGCTTTTTCTCCTTCTTTACCATGGTTTTTCTTCCCTCCTTCCTATTGTTTTTCCTCTTTCTTTCCCACTGCTTTTCTTCCTTATTTCCCATTGCATTTCTTCCTTCTTTCCATTGATTTTCTTCCTTTTTCCCCATTGCTTTTTCTCCTTCTTTACCATTGTTTTTCTTCCCTCCTTCCTATTGTTTTTCCTCTTTCTTTCCCATTGCTTTTCCTCCTTATTTCCCATTGCTTTTCTTCCTTCTTTCCATTGATTTTCTTCCTTTTTCCCCATTGCTTTTTCTCCTTCTTTACCATTGTTTTTCTTCCCTTCTTCTTATTGTTTTTCCTCTTTATTTCCCATTGCTTTTCCTCTTTCTTTCCCACTGCTTTTCTTCCTTCTTTCCATTGATTTTCTTCCTCCTTTCCCGTGGTTTTTTCTCATTCTTTCCCATTGCTTTTCTTCCTTTTTCCCCATTGCTTTTTCTCCTTCTTTACCATTGTTTTTCTTCCCTCCTTCTTATTGCTTTTCCTCTTTATTTCCCATTGTTTTTCTTCCTTCTTTCCCATTGTTTTTTTCTTCCTTTCCAACTTCTTTTCTTGCTTCTTCCCCATTGTGTTTCCTCTTTCTTTCCCATTGCTTTTCTTGCTTTTTCTCCATTGCTTTTCTTCCTTTTTCCCCATTGTTTTTCTTCCTTTCCCCCCATTGCTTTTCCTCTTTCTTTCCCATTGTTTTTCTTCCTTCTTTCCCATTGCTTTTCCTCTTTCTTTCCCATTGCTTTTCCTCTTTCTTTCCCATTGCTTTTCTTCCTTCTTTCCCCTTGCTTTTCTTCTTCCCCACCACTGCTAAAACCCCTGGCGAATCTCTGCTCTCAGAACCACAAAATCCTGGAATATCCAGAGCAGGATCATCGATTTCCCTCCCATTCTCTGCATGCTGCCTCAAAAATCCCCCCCAGGGAATTGGGGCAGGGGACGGAAATTCCCATTTTCCACGTGCTGCCCCTCCAGGATTCCTCAGCCCCAAACCCACCCCCCTGCACCCCCTCTGCCCTGTCAGATCCCATCTCCCAGCCGGGCAGGGATGTGCAGGAAGGGCTGGGATGAAGCTGATAATGAATGGATGCTGGAAGTCTCGCAGTGCTGACCTGTCAGGCCGGGCTGGGATGACACATTCGGAGATAACAACCCGGGCTGTCAGTCAGAGCAGAGCCTGACGTGACAGCTCTGCCTGACAACAGCTCTGACTGACAGCTGGAGGGATTGCAGCCTCTGGAATGGGAGCAGGGCTCCTCTCCAGCCTTTGGAAGGGTTTAAAAGCCAGGAGAGGTTGTTGGGCTGAGCACCTCGTGCTGGTAATTCCTGTGGGGAATATTCAGGGCTGGGTTGTGGGAGCTGTTGGGGCTCCCTGGTGGAAATCCCCAATTCTCTGATGGTGTCTCACCAGAGATCCTTCACCCTGCAAGGAGATGCCTCCCAATTTCCAGGTCTGGCAGCTCCCCAAAATCTGAGCAGCCAGCTCTGTCCCCTGGGCTGCGTCCTGCTCCTGGGTCCCCTTTGTCCCCTGCTCCTTTGTCCCCAGCTCTGCCGGGGCAGCTCCATGGCCAGAGGGGGAAATTTGGGGAGCACAAATCCCCTGGAGCAGCGGCTGCTCCTGCTCCTTTTGGCCCCAGGGCTGGAGCAGAGCTCAGAAACTCCACCTGGAATCCCGGGTTAGAGCCGGGAGTGCAGGGAACCACGGAATCCCTAAAGCTGGAAAAGAAATTCCCCCATCCCACCATCAGCCCGGCACTGCCAGGCCAGGCAGAGCACTAAACATTGTCCCCAGATGTCACACCCACCGTGGTTTTGGAGCGCTCTCAGGGGTGGGGATTCCACCACTGCCCGGGGCAATCTGATCCAGTGCCTGCCCATCCTTCCAGGGGAGTTTTCCCCTCATATCCAACCCAAAGCTCCTCTGGCGCAACTTGAGGATTTTTCTTTTTCTTTTTTTTTTTTTTTTAATTTTTAAAAAATTTATTTAATTTTTAATTTTTCTTAGAATTTTTCCTCCACTGCCCGGGGCAATCTGATCCAGTGCCTGCCCATCCTTCCAGGGGAGTTTTCCCCTCATATCCAACCCAAAGCTCCTCTGGCGCAACTTGAGGATTTTTTTTTTCTTTTTTTCTTTTTTTAAAATTTTATCTATTTTTTAATTTTTTCTTAGGATTTTTCCTTTTTTCTTAGGATTTTTCCTTTTTTTTCTTTAAGGATTTTTCCTCTTTTTTTTTTTTTTTTTCTCCTTTCCTTTTTTTTTTTTTTTTTTTTTAATTTTTAAAAAATTTATTTAATTTTTAATTTTTCTTAGAATTTTTCCTTTTTTCTTAGGATTTTTCCTCTTTTTTCTTTAAGGATTTTTCCTTTTTTATTTTTTCTGATTTTTTTTTCTCCTTTTTTTCTTCTTTTTTTTTCTTCTTTTTTTCTTCTTTTCTTCTTCTTTTTTTCTTCTTTTTTTCCCCTTTCTTCTTTTTATTTTATGTTAATTTTTTAAAAAAATTTTTTTAAAGATTGCTCCCATTCTCCTCTCCAGTAGGAGAGGCTCGAATCTGCAACCCCAGTAGGGAAGCACAATTCAGGCACCCAATTCCAGCCATTCCTGCGTGTTTTCCCGGCACTACCCCTGCTGCAGCTGCACCCAGCTCTCTTCCAACCCTCTCTCCATCATCCCCCATCCCCTCTCCCTCTGCCCTGAACCCTCTCAGCTATTTCCAGCCACCGTCCCAGGATGGGCAGGGCAGGCCAAGCCAGCTGCTGAATCACCGGCAGGCCGAGGCACGCTCCGAGCCGTGCCTTTAGGGAAATTATTCATCTTCTCCTTGTGCCCGGCTTCCCCCGGCCATGCTGCTTCATCCCCGGAGCTGCGGGGCTGGGAGCGGCCCCGGGGCAGCAGCCTGGGAAAGCGGGAGCTGCCAGGATGCTTTTCACGGAGTTATTGCGACAGCCCGGCGCGGGTTTCGCCTCCTCCCCAGCACGGCAGGAGGGCAGGGATGGAGACAGGCGCTGGGGGAAAGGCGGCTGAGCTGGAGCTGGGCAGACGCGTGCCCGCCGTGCCCCGGGCTGGCGACAGCCGGGAGCCACCCAGGGAGGAGCCCCGGCGGCCGGGGATTGGGGAATGGGCGGGGGAAGGGGGATTTGGGATGGGTTTGGGGCTCTGGAGAGAGGAGTCGGAGGGGAGAGGGGAAAAAAAGGGGGCTGGGTGCTCAGGGAGAGGCGCCCCCGGCCCCTCTGTGGCTGCTAAATCCATTTATTATGTCAGGGAATCAGGGAGAGCTTCCCTAGGGATGAGGCAGATCCTGGGTGGGGCTGAGCCCCTCGCCCTGCAAGGATTTGGGATAGCTGGGTGCCCTCCAAATCCACCCATTTCTGTGTCAGGGAAACAGGGAATGTTTCCCAAGGGATGAGGCAGATCCTGAGTGGGGCTGAGCCCCTCACCCTGCAGGGATTTGGGATGGCTGGGTGCCCTCCAAATCCACCCATTTCTGTGTCAGGAAATTAGGGAACACTTTAGGCTGCGAAATCCATTTATTATGTCAGGAAATCAGGGAGAGCTTCCCTAGGGATGAGGCAGATCCTGGGTGGGGCTGAGCCCCTCGCCCTGCAAGGATTTGGGATAGCTGGGTGCCCACCAAATCCACCAAATTCTGTGTCAGGGAAACAGGGAATGCTTCCCTAGGGACAAATCCACCAATTTCTGTGTCAGGGAAACAGGGAATGCTTCCCTAGGGATGAGACAGATCCTGGGTGGGGCTGAGCCCCCAAACCTCCTCCTGTAGGGATTTAGGGATGGCTGGGTGCCCTCCAAATCCACCCTGTCAGGGAACCAGGGAACGTTTCCCAAGGGATGAGGCAGATCCTGAGCTCCTGGATCCCCTCCTGCAGTGTCCAAGGCCAGGCTGGAGCAGCTTGAAATAGGGAAAGGTGGAATGGGATGAGTTTTAAGGTATTTCCAACCCAAATCCTGCAGGGATTTGGGCTCTGTTGTACCCCAAAATATGACCGGAGGAGGGGACAGCCCCGACCACCAGACCAGGCAGAGACTGAGACACGGAGGGAGCAAAAAAGGGAATGAAAAAAAGGGAATGAGAAAGTCAGGAAGAGCACCCAAAGTTCCCAAATTCCCTTTTAGGACACGCCCATCTCCCCTGAAATAAAGGAGACAGAAACCACCGGCTCCCTTTTCCCACGGCAGCACACCCGGGGGCTCCCAGTGCTCCCAGTGCTCCCAGTGCTCCCAGTGCTCCCCGTGGCTGGGAGCACGAGCGGCTCGTGCGGCGATGCCCCGATAAACCCAGCGGCGCCGCTCCCTCCTCCATCCCTGCTCCCTCCCTCTTTCCCAAGCGCATCCCGGGAACGCCAGGATTGCTCCGGGGGAGCTGCGAGCCCGCACCCCGCTCCCAGAGCCCGGGGCAGCCCTTTGAACCTTTCAACAGCTCCTTTTTTATTGTTTTTTTTTTTAATTTAATTTTTTTTTTTGGCTTTACCTTGCAGCCTCTTAAATCAAACCTAACCCGGCTGCGGGGCGAGCTGCCGAGGGAAATCCGGAGCTGCTCGGGGCAAGAGTTAAAACGTGTTAAGCACCGAGATCCAGGCCAGATGTGGAACTCTCCGGGGCCACCACGGGGCTTTGAGCCGCTTGTTTGACACCTCTGCTTTCGACATTAAAAGTCCCAGCGGGGAGGAAATCCTCCTGGCCTGAGTTATGTGCTATTTACCGAGGGGGGCAGCCCTTGAAAGGAGTCCCAGTAAAACCTGGAATAAGAGTAAGTTATTAGCATAGGCTGGGAAATGAAGTTTGTTTTTTAAGGCAGCTGGGTTTATGGATTTTTTTTTAAATTTTTTTTTTTTTTTTTCCTGCAGTGCTGGATGAAGATAAAAAATCCTCCTGCCTCTGAGGGATAAGGGAAGGCTGGAAGTGTGTGAGAGCTCCAGGCTCCGTTTGGAAAAGCACTCACAGGCAATAAACCCCTGCTCTTCCTGCTCAATTGCTGGCATGGGACAGCAGAGGCTTCTCCCGGCCCCGAGTCAGATGTGGGGAGGAAAAATCAGGAATTACTGGCTGGATGCTGCAAGTCCCCATCAGGAATCTCCCCCTCTCTCTGCTCCTCTCCGTTCCCAGGTTTTCCTGTGGTTCAGTGAAGTGCTGGAATCCCTGGAAACGTCCAAAAAATGTGTGAATGCAGCATTTGGGGACCTGGCTTCACGGGTAGCGCTGTGGTTCAGTGAAGTGCTGGAATCCCTGGAAACGTCCAAAAAAATGTGTGAATGCAGCACTTGGGGACCTGGCTTCACGGGCAGCGAGGTTAAAGGTTTGGCTCCGTGATTTTTGGGGGTTTTCCAGCCTTATCCCAGTGCTGTGGGACAGATCCCAGCACCCCGGCTCCTGTCCCATTAGCTGTGGGATCTGTGGGATCTGGGATCTGTGGGATCTGGGGGATTTGGGATCTGTGATCTGGGGGATTTGGGATCTGTGGGTTCTGTGGATTCTGTGGGTTCTGTGGGATCTGGAATCTGTGGAATCTGTGGGACGTGGGATCTGTGGGATTTGGGATCTGTGGGATCTGTGATCTGTGGGATTTGGGATCTGTGATCTGTGGCATTTGGGATCTGTGGGTTCTGTGGATTCTGTGGGTTCTGTGGGATCTGGAATCTGTGGAATCTGTGGGACTTGGGATCTGTGGGATTTGAGATCTCTGGGATCTGTGGGACTTGGGATCTCTGGGATCTGTGGGATCTGGGATCTCTGGGATCTGTGGAATCTGTAGGATCTGTGGGATCTGGGAGCCATGGGAAGGGGATGCAGCATTTGGGGACCTGGCTTCACGGGTAGCGCGGTTAAAGGTTTGGCTCCGTGATTTTTGGGGGTTTTCCAGCCTTATCCCAGCGCTGTGGGACAGATCCCAGCACCCCGGCTCCTGTCCCATTAGCTGTGGGATCTGTGGGATCTGGGATCTGTGGGATCTGGGGGATTTGGGATCTGTGATCTGGGGGATTTGGGATCTGTGGGTTCTGTGGATTCTGTGGGTTCTGTGGTATCTGGAATCTGTGGAATCTGTGGGACTTGGGATCTGTGGGATTTGAGATCTCTGGGATCTGTGGGACTTGGGATCTCTGGGATCTGTGGGATCTGGGATCTCTGGGATCTGTGGAATCTGTAGGATCTGTGGGATCTGGGAGCCGTGGGAAGGGGATTAAGGACCTGCTCCTGCCTTTCCCAGCTCACTTTCACCACGATGGATCTCATTCTTTCTGGCCCTCCTACGTAAAAAATAAAGAAACGACCCTTAAGTTGCAGGAAAAGGATTTCCCTAAGCTCAGAGGGCTCAGGAATTTTTCCAGGGGTCTTCACCCTCACCTGGCTCAGAGGCCACCAGGCGTGGACAGAGGGCAGTGACAGGGCTGGATTTTGAGGCAGAACCCCCAAAACAGGCGAGCAAAGCCCTCTGGCTCCCGGCTCAGATCCTCCCCCTCTCCCTGAGGCCGGGATCACAAACCCCGAGGGGCTGACGTGGCTCAGGGCCCCTCTCCCCACGGATTCCACCCCCAGCCTCAGCCTCCCCAGGATGCTGGATCCGTGTCTGCACGCTTTTCCTGTGCCCTGACATGACTGCAAGTGGCAGGGCTGCTCCTGCCCATCACTGCCTGCCCTTGACTTGTCTTCCAGACACGTTGCTTTTTCTTTTTCTTTTTTTTTTTCTTTCTTTTTTTTTTTTTTTTTTCCCCCTCCCAGGGTTTGATTTCCTTGCTTGTTTGTTTTCCTCCCTGCTCGGTGTCAGAGCAGCTCCAGGGCTCGTTCTGAGGCTGACAGGACTTAAGGGATGGGGTTTTTCTGCTGTAGAGAAATCCTTCTCTTTGTATCAGAAAGGACACAGCCAGTGCTGGCTGGGGATCCAAAGGTGCCAAAGGCTTGCAGGGGAGAGGAGAGGCAGCTCCTCCATCCCCTCTCCTCCCTGGAGATCCCTCCTGAGGCCAGGCTGCTGGAAAGGGCTCCATGGCTCAGGGGGAGCAGAGAACTCCTAAAAATACCCGGGAGGCAGATGTTCTAGGGAGCTCTGCTCACAAAGAAGTACAAATAAAAGTGTCCCAGGTGTCCCGGGGCTGTCCCAGGATTCTCCCAGGGCTGTCCCAGTGCTGTCCTGGGTTTTTTTTAGGATTGTCCCGGGGCTGTCCCAGGATTCTCCCCTTGATGTCCCAGTGATGTCCCAGTGCTATCCCAGTGCTGTCCCAGGATTCTCCCAGCACTGTCCCGGGGCTGTCCCAGGATTGTCCCAGTGCTGTCCCGGGGCTGTCCCAGGATTCTCCCCTTGTGTCCCAGTGCTGTCCCAGTGCTATCCCAGTGCTATCCCAGCACTGTCCCAGGGCTGTCCCGGGGCTGTCCCAGGATTGTCCCAGTGCTATCCCAGCACTGTCCCAGCGCTGTCCCAGCGCTGTCCCAGGGCTGTCCCAGGATTGTCCCAGTGACGTCCCAGTGCTGTCCCAGTGCTGTCCCAGGATTGTCCCAGTGACGTCCCAGCACTGTCCCAGCGCTGTCCCAGGATTGTCCCAGGGCTGTCCCAGGATTGTCCCAGTGATGTCCCAGTGATGTCCCAGTGCTATCCCAGCACTGTCCCAGGGCTGTCCCGGGGCTGTCCCAGGATTCTCCCAGTGCTATCCCAGCACTGTCCCAGCGCTGTCCCGGGGCTGTCCCTCTCCTGAGTCACCCAGGCCCTGGGCACACTCCCTGCCCTGCCCTGCCCTGCCGTGCCGCAGGTTCCCATGGCCAGCAGCTTCTCTGTGCCCGTCCTGACTCAGCCCGGACCTGCCGGGCTGGCCCAGCCGGTCTCTCTCAGGTGTGGCCGCGTTATTTGCTCGCTGATTACCGGAATAAAACCATCATTAACCCGCTGCTGCCACCCCGCCGGGCGTGTGCCTCCCGTCTGCAGCCAGCCCCTGTCCCTGCCAGCCCCGGGGGTGCCCTTTGGGGCTGCATCCCTGCTCACAGGGCACCTCCGAGCCCACACTTCCCAGGTTTGTGCCTTATCCCATTCCCAGGAGTGGGATGGGAAAGAAGAGGAGGAAGGATGGGGCTTGGAGAGTGCCCAGAACTCAGCACTGGCTCCATCTCTGTAAGAAAAGGGGGGAAATGACATGTTAAATTACATGTTAAATTACATGTTAAATTGCATTTCAAATGACATTTTAAATTACATTTTAAGCTGATGTATTCCTTGCAAACGCAAGCACAGCTGGGTTTCTCAGGGCAGGGATTTGCTGGCTTTGTCCTGCACAAATGTCCCATCCCAGAGCTCAGGGCTGACCCCACACCCACATTGTGGCACTGGCACGTGTGTCCCAGCCCTGGGGGAGTTCTGCATCCTGGGAAATCCCTGGAAGCAGCTTTGGGCTGAAAGAGCTCCTTGTGTGGCTGGGACAGCAGCGCCCGACATGTCCCCAGGGCTGGCGCTGTCCCTGCTCCTCCAGCTGTGCCACAGTGACCCCAGAGCTGTCCCCAAAATTCCCTGCCCCTAAGGCTGGCCCAGCTCGGGGCTCACACCTGGCCAGGCGTGGGGGTGGCACACGGGGACCCTGCAGAGGTGACAGAGGTGACAGAGGTGACAATTCCCTCACACACTGCCAGACCCCGGGGTTATTTAGCAGCAGCCCTTCCCTCCACCTTTGGAGATTTAATGCATTCCAGGGAAAGAAAAGCACAGCACTCCCAGAAATTAATTTGCAGCCACTCTGCAGAATTTATTTTTTAAAAAATCAGATTTCCCCCGTTTTAAGCAGCGATTCCTTCTCACTTTTTTTTCCCCTGTGACACCAAATCATGCACTGTGACATCCCAGAGGCTGCAGAGCTCTGCTGCCAGCTGCTGCTGCTGATGTGCAGCCCCAGGGATGCAGCCCAGGTGTGGGCCAGGATTGACTCTGCCTCTCCAAAACCACTGAAAATTCCCCAGCAGGACAGGCTGGGAATATCCTGGAGCAGCCCAGCCCTGCAGAGAGCAGCTGACATTTCCACCAGGCTGAAAGCAAGGAGGATTTCTGGAGGAAAGGGGGTAAATTTGGGTCAGTGGTGCTGCTTGCTGGGAGCAGGGCAGGAAGTGGCTGTGTTTACAGGGCTGGAGTTGTTTTTTTCCTGTGGCACACACACGGAATGCTCTCGGAGCCTGGAAATGGTTTTTATGGGAGACAGCAATTATCCTGCAGGGTGAATTAAAAAAAAATATTCGTGTGGCAAATGAATTTGTAGATTAAAAAATAGCCGGCTTCTGATTGTAACAGCGTGAATTATAACTTCTGTATCGTCACACGAGACTGAAAATGGAATAAAAGTTTTAAAAACACCTCTCATTACCCCGTATCCAAGTCCAAAAAAATCTTCATCCGGCAATTTGGAGCAGAAAGCTTTTGGATATGGAGAGAGCAGCAGGCAGCAGCTTTGGGAAAGGATTTCCCAGAGGGTCAGGTGGCGTGGGAGGCTGGAGCAGCCATCTGGGGAGGGAAGGAAGGCAGCAGAGGAGGAAAAGGCCCTTTATGACCAGCCCAAATGTTAAGGGCTGCGAGAAACGCGGGAATGATCCCATTAAGGACCAAATGGATGCCATAAACCGGGATTTTCTCCTTTCTTTGGGCTTGTTTCTATTGCTTTCATCCCAATCAAAAACATTCTCAGCCTTCTGCTTTGGCTTTGTGGCTTCGCCAGGGTCGGAGTTCCTTAGGGTGGCCTTTTCCTCGTGGTGAGAATTCCCACATTTCCAGGGGAAAACTCCCCTCTGGCAGCAATCCCAAGGAAAAGCTGAGCCGTGGCTTCCTCCCTCCACGATCCCTGATGCTGAGGAGCAGGAGGGATGTTGGGATAATCAACAACGAACGGGAGGCCAGGGCTCCTTCCCAAACTGCGGAATGCCGGGATGCGAGGCGGGATTGGCGTCACTTCCTCCCCTCCAGCCTCACCCCAGCACCTTCCTTTTCTCTTCCCCGCTGATGAAACCATCCTGCTCAGGCCTGGGGATGTCCTGCATCGCCCAGATCCTGTTTAGAAAACCAAACCCGCCGGAATTCCGGGCTGGGATGGGAAAATCCGGGACGCCACGGGCTCCTCTTGCAGCTGGAAGCCTCCGGCCAGGTTTTCACCTCCCCTTTTGCTTTGTGTTGTTTCTTCTCCTGCTCTCTCACCGGCTCAAGAAGAGCAATTTTCCTTTCAAATGCAAGGCCTGGCCATAAACTTGGCAGGAAAATCCCTCCCAAGCAAATGGCAAGGGAAGGAGAGGGAATTTTGCTGTCCTGGGGGGAGTTTTGCTGCCTGCCTGCCCTCCATGGATCCAGCTTAATACTCCTTCAAAAACCAATTTAAAAAACCCCAAGCCAAGTCAAAACAGGCTGATAAATATCCCAAATAAAGAATTTCAGAATTCCAAGAAGAGCTGGCTTTTCCTGGGAGAAGCCGGGAGATTTCAAACTCAGGCGTTAGATCTCCAGCTGAGAACAACTCTGGGGTGTATTAATGAAAATATTAATGAAAATATTATTGAAAATAAAGCCTTTTTTTCCCACACAAGGGCGATTTCACTGGTTTACTTGCCATCATTTTGAAGACCCTGCTGCAAAGGTTTTTGCTTGCACCTCAGGCACCTGCAGGAGTCAGGGCAGAGAAAATGATGGAATTTCTGTATCCCAAGGAGATGTTGGAAGGGATCTCCTGGAGAGCAGCCTCTGGGATGGGTCTGTCGCACTCCTGGCTGCAGGAATTCCCTCTCAGAGTGCCACAAGACAAGACGAAACCCTGGAACTTTTTGTCTTCCCAGTCCTGGCTGCAGGAATTCCCTCTCTGAGTCCTGCAACACTTCGAGGCAAGAGAGATCCTGGAATTTTTGCTCTCCCAGCCCTCATTACAGAAATTCCCTCTCCAAGTTCTGTGACACTCCTGAGGCAAGAAGGACTCCCGGATTTTATGTTTTCCCAGTCCTGGCTGCAGGAATTCCCTCTCCAAGAGCCACAAGACAAGATGGAACCCTGACATTTGAGACAAGAGGGAGCCCTGGATTCTGAGACAAGAGGCACCCTGGAATTTTTGCTCTCCCAGTCCTGAGTGCAGGAATTCCAAGTGCCACAACACCTTGGGACAGGAGGAAACCCTGGAATTTGTGCCTGCAGCCACCAAACTGCCAGGAAATAAGGGGCTAACGGGCCCTGGTGGTGCAGCTGGACACGAAGTCACACCCCGAGATGAAAGGGGGAATGCTGCCCATTCCAGGCCCTTCACACCAGCTCCAGGGGTGGGGAGGGCAGCGAGGAGGAGCTGAGCTTTGATAGCACCCCCAGCATCCTGGCTCAGCCACCTTTGGGAGATATTCTCCTCTCCAGGCACAAAAATCCGCGTTTTTGCGAGCGTCGCGACGTTTGGTGCATCAATTATTGAAGGGATTTTTCATTTGCCCTGCTGAAGGAAGGTTTTCTTTGGGAAATTCCTGATTTTAAAAGATTATTTTCTTGCCCGGTTTGGCCAGTTTGTTCTCCCTGCACAGCACTGGTGTGGCAGCTTCTTTCTGGTGACTTTTATGAGTCTGACTTTCAGATTCCGTCACCAGAGATCCAAGCCCAGGGCTCTCCCTCAGACTTGGAGGAAGAACAGCCCAGGATTAAGTGTCCACATGCAAATCCCGCCGGTTTGTGGGGTCACTGAGCAGAGCTGGCAGGTGGGGCCTTTACCAGAAATCAGCTTTCACAGTCACGAGGTTCCTGCTGTGGTCAGGGAGGGACAACAACGCAAACCCAGCTGCTCTGACACCTGAGTCACCTGGAAAAAATGGGATTTGGGGGTGGGGTGAATATCCCTTGTCCCTTGTCCCTGTGGGACATGTTCAGTGCCCGAGGTTCCTGCTGTGGTCAGGGAGGGACAACAACGCAAACCCAGCTGCTCTGACACCTGAGTCACCTGGAAAAAATGGGATTTGGGGGTGGGGTGAATATCCTGCAGTCCCTTGTCCTTGTGGGACGTGTTCAGTGCTGGCTGTGGTACCAGGGGGGATCCAGGTGGGATCCAGGGCCAGGGGGACCCTCAAAATCCCCCTTCAAAAGCTGGGAATGTTCACCGGGAGAAGAAAAGGAGAGCTCAGAGCCCCTTCCAGTGCACCTGGAAAAAATGGGATTTGGGGGTGGGGTGAATATCCCTTGTCCCTTGTCCCTGTGGGACATGTTCAGTGCCGGCTGTGGTACCAGGGGGGATCCAGGTGGGATCCAGGGCCAGGGGGACCCTCAAAATCCCCCTTCAAAAGCTGGGAATGTTCACCTGGAGAAGAAAAGGAGAACTCAAAGCCCCTTCCAGTGCCCAGAGGAGCTCCAGGAGAGCTGGAGAGGGACTGGGGACAAGGAATGGAGGGACAGGAAAAGGGGGAATGGATCCCACTGCCAGAGGGCAGGGCTGGATGGGATATTGGGAATAAATTCCTCCCATGAGGGTGATGAGGGGCCAGGATGGAATTCCCAGAGAAGCCACGGCATCTCCATCCCTGGAAGTGTCCAAGGGTGGGTTGGGGCACCCTGGGATGATGGAAGGTGTCCCTGCCCATGGCCCTGGTTGGGATTTCAGGTCCCTTTGACCCCAAACCATACTGGGACTCCCAACACCGGGAGCTCTCCCCGCTCCGACCCGCGCCCATTCAGCTTCCAATCAAGTGGAAAGCAAACATCTCTGGGACATGGAGAGCCTTTTCTTCCTGCCTTTATCTCCTTCCTCCCCTCTCTCATTCTCCCTTTAGTGCTCACAGGCTGAGATTTCAGCGGGAGCAAAGCCCCCAAACAAGCGGGGGGAGAGGCCTAGGCCTGCTGACTCGGCCTAGGCATGAATAGGCCCGGGCCTAAGCGGGCCGGGGACCAAAAAGGGGCTGAGGACTGCTCATTGTGGGGCTGCTCGGGGTCAGCACGGACCATATGTCACCATTCCAGTGCCAGGGTCTCCATGGAGCCCCCTCGGCCCGGCCCTTTGTCGCCGTGTCCCCCCAGATATATTCATGGCCTGGCCGGGCCGTGCCCGGGGACAGAAACAAATTGCTACAAGGCAGGCCCACCCCGTCGGGCTGCCAGCAGCAGACAATCATAAAAGGCCAGTGCAGACTGTTTAAAAGCTGGAGAAAGGGCCGGTTGCCATGGCGATGGGATGGGAGGCCTGTTGCGGCCCATTAAACTCCAATCACATGTAAATTTATCCCCAGGCCTCCAGCGAGGGGGGACCCCCAGAGCTGCAGAATAGCCCCCGACAATAAGCAGTTTGTTTATCAATTCAGGTGCCGTTTAATTGGCTCCATTCAAGCCCCTCTTTGTTTAAAGTAATAACCTTTACAAAGCCCCACTGATTTATCATTTCCAGCACTCCATTAGATGGGCTTCTTGAAATCCTTGCAACCACCTCATCTCCTGGGAGAATAAATCAAGAGGGGATGCTCCGAGGTGGTACCCGCGGGTGGAGGGCTCTGGAATCCCTGAGCAGTTTCCCGGGATCTCTTCCATGGCTGTGTCTGGAGCAGCTGGAATGACCTTGCTGTAAACTTTGCTCCTCTGCAGCCTGGAGGAGTGTGAAGGTCACCCTGGAGGTTTGCAAAGAGACGGAGAGAAAAACATCCCCGAGCTGATGGGCAGCAAGGGAAAACTGATTTTTAGTGAGGATCTTAATGGAGGAGGAGGAGGGTTTGCTCCTCTGGATGGTTTTTAGGGGATGTTTTAAGGTGAGGGAAGTGGCGGAGAGGCTCAGAGGGATGCCACAACCAGAGACACAAAGAAATCATGGATTCCCCATCCCTGGAATTGTCCAAACCAAGGTTGGATGGAGCAAGGTGGGACAGTGGGACCCATGGGATGGGTGGCACTGGATGACCTTCAAGTCCAATCCAAACCATCCCACGAAGGGCTCAGCGGGTTCTTTTTTCACTGCTCCTAAACACCAAGAAATGCAGAGTTAGTGACAGCCAGGGATTGATGGACATCCAGGGATTGATGGACAAGGATTGATGAATATCTGGGGATTGATGGATGTCCAACAGCACAGCCAAGAGCCAAGAGTGGCAGACAAGCCCCTGGGGGAAACCTGTGCATCCTGCACCTCCCATTCCACAGATCCCACTGGAATTCCCTTTATTCCTCTTGTGCAGAACGGGGCTGATTGGGGCTGGAGCCTCTCCTCGTGGGAGTCCCTGGGCTGCTCAGTAACTTCAGCTTTCCCCTCAGAAATTGCTGGGAAAAGGTAAAAATGGAGTCTCCAAGGGGACAGGAATGAGGAAAGCAAGAGGGACATCAAATGTTTCTGGGCTGGGTGGCAGCCGCGTTGGGCTGGCTCTTTAACCCGTCAGCACCTGATTGAGGGGCTTGAACACAGAACCACGGAGTTATTAAGTCTGGGAGAAAGTCCCAAACTTTTTGGAAAAGTTTGGCAAAAACTCCAAAATCATGAAATCCAGCCTTGGAGCCAACACCCCCGGCATTCCCCCGAAACCATTTCTCCCAGTGCCACCAAAATCCTCAATTTTTGAGCTCTTCCAGGGAGACTCCAGCACTTCCCTGGGGTGGGGTAATTATATTTGCCTAATTAACAAAGCTCCCAGTGGATTTTTAGCTGCAGAGGGGACAGCGAGAAAAGCAGCCTGAGGCGGGCTGGCATCCCAGAGGATTCCCTTTGGAGTGGGATCAGCCAGGGAAAAGCAGCACGGGAGGTCAGGGGTTAAACGGCAGCACTGGGAAGGTTTTTTTTTTTGCAAGTGAAAAGTGGGGTTTGCAAACCCGGGAATAATCCCGAGGCTTTCCAAAGCTTCCCAAGGTGCCCCCCAGCCTAGGGAAAGCTGCCCCGGGGTTAGAGGGAGCAAATCCATGAATTCATTATCCCCGCACAATGAGCTCCCTCCCAAGCTCCATTTTCCAAACCAGACTTTTAAAAAAACCCCCCAAATCTGACACAAACCTGAAAACCCCCTCGGTTTTTCCCTCTCTTTTCCAGGCTCCGGAGGCAGAGAAGCTGCTGGGAATCACCTCCTCCCCGATAGGGAGCCACGGTCTAATTAAGAAGAAACCTCCACAAGCCCCTTACAAAGTCTGAGTGGCAGCTGATTATTGTAGCAAAGTGCAACCTCTGCCATTTTGTCAAGCAAGCCCATCAAATTAGGGCGAAATAAGATGTCCATCTGCTTCCTGAATGGCAGCGCCGCCAAAAAATCAGATTCCCACCAGTTCCTTAAGTCCCAATTATTCCCAGATTATCTTTTGAGATCGGGAGATCGGCGCTGAATAAACCTCGTGGCCTCGTTACTGACAGCCTGGTGCATCCCTAAGGAGGGCAGGGGGGCTCGGGTGTCAATCCCCGGGGTGACCCCGGGACTGACAGCGGATAAACATTCCCGGCTCCCCCGGGATAAACATCCCCGGGCTCTGCAGGGAAACACAGGGGACGGGGCCTTGGCGAGTTAAAGAATAACGAGGCAGCAGCAGGAGGCTGGGGAGTGGCAGAAAATCGGGGCTCCAGCCTGGTTTTGGGGATGGGAAACCGAAGGTGAAGGGAATGATTTCGGGAGAGGAAGGGAAAAGTCATCTCATGGTCCTGAGCGCTTTTCCCACAGGGGACAAAGCACAGAAAGGCCTCTCAGGTGGCACGAGAATTGTAAATTTTTAAGGTGTTTCCAGCGTTTTCCTGAATGCCTCAAGTTTTGTTTCCTTTCCTGCTCCTGCTGGCCAAAAACCTGCTGGGAAAGAATTTCCTTGGAGAGCAAAACTCTTGTCCTGCTCTGCCCACCCATCCCCAGAGGGATTTTCTCCCCCCACATCTCCCCTCTCATTTCCACAACAAGGTTTTCTCCCCACTGTCTTTCAGGACTTTTGAAAAATAAAATTCTCCTTATAGAACCCCAGAGTTTGGGGCTGGAATCCCAGGTTTGGGGTTGGAAGGGTCCTTAAAGATCTCATTCCAAAGCCCTGATTCGCTCGCAGACTTTTGATGTGGAATTTTTTTTTACCTCTCAGCTCCCTCAAAACCCATTCAGTTAAAAAAAGAGGAGTGAGATTGGGAATACGGGGTGAGAATTCCATTTGTTCTCTTCCCTCTGCTTCACCCACTGAGTTTAATCCTGATTTTTTCCTCACCAAAGCAGAGACATTTACTCTTGGAAGCCAAGCAACGACAACACTGCCCAGAAAGTAAAATTTATGTCCCACAGGATTAAATTCCATCATCCTCTTCCCACCAAAAAGGGAGATAAGAGATTTTGGGCGACATCCCCGTTCCCATAGCCTGCAAATGAGGCAAGAAAAACCCCACAGTTCTCCCCTTTCCGCTTCCCAGACAGCCCAGAACGTGGAAAAACTTTTTGATGCCTTTTTTCCTTCCTTTTTTCCCCTCTATTCCGAGGCTTTGATTGCAAATCCTTTTGTCTCCCAGCTCCAGGGAACTCCCCCTCTTGCAGGTGGTGCTTGGCAGGCGAGGGGGAACTTCAGAGATTCCAGACTGTGCCCGGAGAGAGGCCGGGGATGAGCCGGGCTGGGGTGGGAGGGAGGAACTTTTATTACACGGATCTAACAAGCAAAGCTTCCCAGAACGTTGCTGGGAGCATCCAGGCTCCAAATCTGCATGAATTTCCACTTCAAACGCTGCACAGAAGCATCTTTATCACTCAAACCGCCCGGGCCCAGCTCCCCCGAATGAAAGATTCTCCCATCCCTCTCCAAAGAGAGAAAGTTAAAAAAAAAAAAAACCAACAAAAAACCCGAGCAACATAAAACAGAGGCCAAAAAAACCCTCCAAAAACAACAAAACACAAAAAAAAACCCCCCCAAAAAAACCCCAAACCCCAGAGGTTGTTGGTGGTTTCTGTCTGGAAATGTCCCAGCTCAGGTTGGTGTAGAAATCTTAAAGCACTGCAGGTTTTAAATTGGAAATGAGGAGCTCTGACCGCAGCAGATTCCCACATTTCACCCAAAAGATTCCCAAAACCTGGCCCTGGAGTTTTCCAATGAAATCCCAACAGCCTTTTGCCCCAAAATACAAAATAAATTTTTTTCACCTGGCTGCTGCCCGTGTTGAGACCCAGGAGTGACAGGACCAAGCTCCCAAATGAAAGATTCTCCCATCCCTCTCCAAGGAGAGAAAGTTAAAAAAAGAAAACCAACAAAAAACCCGAGCAACACAAAACAGAGGCCAAAAAACCCCCAAAAACAACAAAACACAAAAAAAAAAAAAAAAAAACCCAAAAAAACCCCAAACCCCAGAGGTTGTTGGTGGTTTCTGTCTGGAAATGTCCCAGCTCAGGTTGGTGTGGAAATCTTAAAGCACTGCAGGTTTTAAATTGGAAATGAGGAGCTCTGACCGCAGCAGATTCCCACATTTCACCCAAAAGATTCCCAAAACCTGGCCCTGGAGTTTTCCAATGAAATCCCAACAGCCTTTTGCCCCAAAATACAAAATAAATCCCCTTCACCTGGCTGCTGCCCGTGTTGGGACCCAGGAGTGACAGGACCAAGCTCCCGGAGGTTTTGGTGGCCAGGGAATGGAATTCCCAGAGGCTGTGGGTGAGCTCTGACCCCTGGGGAAGGTGCCCAGCACCCCGAAATTGAGGCAGAATGAAGGGAAAACCGGAATGGTTTGGGAGCAGCCCACGGGAATGCAAATCCCTCCGGGAAAAGCAGCTGGAGAGAGGCAGGGAGGCTGAAGGAATTCATCAATATCCCAGGGAAAATTTCCCTGGCTGCGCCCTGGGGCAAGGCAGAGCTGTGGGACTGTCCCAGATTCCCTGTGGGGAAGAGTCCAGGGGTCTCTTTCTGCTCTCCCAAGGCATTGAGAGCCAAAAAATAAAAAAAAAAAGAAAGAGAGGGGGGAAAAGCCAGCAGCTTTTCCTGCGTGACCCAGATTGTTTTTGAATGTTCCTGGGGAGGGCAAAAATAAACAACGCTGCGCTCTGTTGGAGTGGGGACACCTCGCAGGTCAACCCCGGCATTAAATTGTGGGATGGCACCATTTCCATACAAATGCTGCAAGGGGAGAGAGTTGGGAAAGAGAAAAGGCCAAAAAAAAAAAAAAAAAAAAAAAAAAGGAAAAAAAAAAAAAAATAATAAAAGCCCTCCACAAGCCCCAGCCAGAAAACTGCAACTCTCGATTTCATTGTGCGCCGGTGACAAGAGCAAACCCAAAATCAAAGAGTTTCACGGTCATTTTTCTATCAGCAAGTGATGCCGGGTGAATAACTTATTTACATGCCAATGTGGAGGCCTGAAATGGCCCGGGATGGGAAAAACGCAGCGGCTGTGTTATCGACAATGATAGCAGCAGCTCCCGGGAGCCACCCCGGGAGGAGGGCCCTAACGAGGCCGGGCTGCAGCAGCAGAATGGCAATGGGTTTTTAATTGGTGACACATTATATTTATCAAGCTGACAGCGGAGGGGCAGAGCAGCAACCTCCTCGTTGTGTGTTTGCCTTCCGCGACTTCCTTTGAACCCATTCACGTGTGAAAGGAATTTAAAGGTTATGGGAAGGGGG
>NW_024503790.1:5858236-5985288 GCF_017590055.1 Onychostruthus taczanowskii
GGGGGGGAGGAGGAGGAAGAGGAGGAGGGGGGAGGATGGGAGGGAAGGAAGCCTTGTAATAATCCAGCATCATCCTGAGTGATAACACTGAATTATTCAGGAGGGTCTTTAAAACAGGGGGGGTAAATCAAGGCTGAAACAAAAGAGGAGTGAGGCCATTGTGCCTGGCTCCTTTCCCTCTGGAGCTCCTGGAATCGGGGCAGGAAAAGGGAATCAGGGCAGGGAAAAAAGGGAAAAAGGGGGAAAAGGGGAAAAAGTCCTGTCAGAGTCGTTTAGTGGAGCAGAATGGACTCTGTGGCAGGGCAGAGTCATTAAAAGTGTTTGTTGTTTGAAATGTTTGTAATATTTGTGAGCTCGGGGATGGAGGGAGAGCCTGGGGAGCAAAGGGAGCCCTCCCAGCCTGGGAAAGGTCATTGGGAGATTTGGGATGGGATGGGATGGCATGGGATCAGTGGGATGGGATCAGTGGGATTTGATGGGATGGGATGGGATGGGAAGGGATCAGTGGGATAAGATGGGATGGGATCAATGGGATGGGATGGGATCAATGGGATTGGGATGGGATCAGTGGGATGGGATGGGGTGGGATGGGATCAGTGGGATAAGATGGGATGGGATCAATGGGATGGGGTGGGATCAGTGGGATGGGGTGGGATCAATGGGATTTGATGGGATCAGTAGGATGGGATCAATGGGATGGGGTGGGATCAGTGGGATGGGGTGGGATCAATGGGATGGGATGGGATCAATGGGATGGGATGGGATCAATGGGATGGGATGGGATCAATGGGATGGGATGGGATCAATGGGATGGGATGGGATCAATGGGATGGGATGGGATCAATGGGATGGGATGGGATCAATGGGATGGGATGGGATCAATGGGATGGGATGGGATCAATGGGATGGGATGGGATCAATGGGATGGGATGGGATCAATGGGATGGGATGGGATCAATGGGATGGGATGGGATCAATGGGATGGGATGGGATCAATGGGATGGGATGGGATCAATGGGATGGGATGGGATCAATGGGATGGGATGGGATCAATGGGATGGGATGGCACTTCTGGCATTTCCTTCCCCACCTCCTCTTCCTGCAGCCTTCACATCTCTGGCCGCAGAGGAGGTTTGGATGGGGAATTGGGAATAAATCCTTCCCTGGGAGGGTGGTGGGGCCCTGGCACAGGTGATTCCACATCCCTGGAAGTGCCCAAGGCCAGCCTGGGGTGCTGGAGTGTCCCTGCCCACGGCAGGGCTGGAACGAGCTGATTTTGAAGTCCCTTCCGACCCAACCATTCCATCATTCCATGATCTCCCTGGGTATCTCCCACCATCCCAAGAGCTGGAATGCACCCACCAGGTGCCCGAGAGCCTTTTCCAAGCATCTCCATCCCCTCTGGCTGCGGCCTTTCAGTGCTGGTCCGCCTAAATAAACAGAAAAAAATATTCCAAAACTTATTTAAGTTGCGTTTAGTTCTATTTAAAAACCATTTCACCTGGGAGAGTTTATTTTTCCCTTTGTAATTCCACCCAGGACAGCAGCACGGGGAGCTTCCCCCACCTCCAAACCCATCCCTTCCCCTCCTTTAATCATTTGTCCACTCAGCTTTTCATGTCCACTTTGACTGGTTTTAATTCTTTTTTAAATTTCGGTAGGTAAAAAAAAAGAAAAGTCAACAAGAAAGGCGCGAGAAGAGCCTAATGAAATATTTAATTATTTTTTTGTTGTTTTCCCTGCAAGGCAAAGCCTTGGAAGCGCTGACAAAGGTTTTGTTTGTTCCTGGCTCTTTTTTTTTTTTTCCGTGCGGGCTCTCGGGGGATGAGGCTGGAGCAGGTTGCAGAAAGCACCGGGGTCACTCCATATGGAGGGGAGCTGTGTTGGCATTGGTCACAGCTGTGCCCGCCCGGCTCCCGGCTGGGCCACCAGCCCCCCGGCCTTTGTGGCCCGGCTCCGGGGGCTTTGTGGGAGGACAAAGTTGATGGCGGGGCGCCTTTGTTGGCGGCCCCGCTCACACCCGCAGCCACACTCACGGCCCCGACCCACAAAAAAACAGCCGCGCTTTGACAGCGTGATGAATTCCTCCACCGCTGCGCCGCATAATGAACTCAAACGCTGCTGCCCCGGCTCGGAGAAGGGGTGGGAAGAAAAAAAAAAAACCCAAAAAACAAAAAAACCAACCCCGTATCCCACTGCTCTCCTCCTTGGAACCTGATTTTTTCCCACTAACTGCTGCCTGATTTATGGGGCCTCTCCTGCGGCCGGGCGTTTGTGGCTCCGGGCGTTTGGCGTTCGCTGACATTTTCGCTGAAGCAACTGTGAAAGGGCAAATTTTCCTGGAAACGGAGCTGCGGCGGGGAAAGCACACGGAGCTGCCTGGCCGCCCTTCTCCCTGGATCCGGGCGGGGGGCTTGAACATCCCTGATGGGCGAGGGTGGAGCGAGGAGGGCACATCCCAATTCCTTCTCCACCAGGAGGGCCCATCCCAGCTCCTTTTCCATAATCCCAGCCCCTTTTCCATCAGGAGGGCCCATCCCAGCTCCTTTTCCGTGATCCCAGCTCCTTTTCCATCAGGAGGGCCCATCCCAGCTCCTTTTCCATCATCCCAATTTCTTCTCCATCAGGAGGGCCCATCCCAGCTCCTTCTCCATCATCCCAATTCCTTTTCAATCAGGAGGGCCCATCCCAGCTCCTTTTCCGTGATCCCAGCTCCTTTTCCATCATCCCAATTCCTTTCCCATCATCCCAATTCCTTTCCCATCATCCCAATTCCTTTCCCATCAGGAAGGCCCATCCCAGCTCCTTTTCCGTGATCCCAGCTCCTTTTCCATAATCCCATCCCCTTTCCCATCACCCCAGCTCCTTTCCCTTTCATTTTTTGAAATGAATCCAGTCCTGGTCCCAGTCTGAGGCACAAGAGTTCAGCCATAGGCAATGAAACACCAATAAAGTAAAAAAAAAATTTAAAAATATAATACATTTAATAAATTATAATAAAATATAACACAGTATAACATAATATAATATGATATAATATAATATAACACAATATAATATAATGCAACCTAATGTAACATAATATATAAAATAAAAATTGTAAACATTACAAATTATAAATAAAATAAATAAATAAAAATTGGTGAAGACAAAAAAAAATTTAAAGGCAGGAGAAAAATAAAAATATAAATAAAAACCAAAGGAAGGAAGCCCCAAAACATGAGTAGAGACACCCCACGAACACTGGCACCATAAAAACGCTCCAGGACTTCTCTGTCCCTTTCCCAAATTTTCCCTGGCAGTTCTCTGAGTCCTGTCCCTGCTCTGGAGCTGTTTGGGACGGGGAGGATCTGCAAGTCCTTTCTAAAAGTGGATTTCTCACCGTTCACCCCCTTTTTCGACAAGGAGCAATTCCTGATTTATTGGGAGTTTGGAGAAGCATTCCGGGCCGGGAAGAGGCAGGGCTGTGTCACACTGTGCCTCCAAAGGAGCAGATAATAAATGCATGAGCAGCCTATTTATAACAGCGGCACCAGCCAGAGGGGAAAATCACCGGGGAATATTGAGCAAACCCAAAAAAGGGGGAGGGAGGGAGAGCCTGAGCTGATCCCAAAGCTCTGCGGGAATATTGAGCAACCCCAAAAAGGGGGAAGGAGGGAGGGAGGGAGAGCCGGAGCTGATCCCAAAGCTCTGTGGGAATATTGAGCAACCCCAAAAAGGGGGAGGGAGGGAGAGCCGGAGCTGATCCCAAAGCCCTGCCCGCAGCCGCCGTTCCTGCAGGGAGGATCATTCAACCCTGGCATGGTGGCTCTGGAATTCTGGAATTCTCATCCCTGGGACTGCCGCTCGTCCCCACAGGGAAAATGAAGCTGCCCTGAGAATACTCTCAGGGGGAAAAATTAGGGAAAAAAAAAATCACATTCTGCTGCTTGTTCCGCGGTGAGTGCTGTGACATTCCTGCTCCTGCTGGGCCAGATTTTCTGGGAATATTCCTGGGAATGGCTGAGCACGGAGGGGTCAAATTAGGGAGAGGTTTGTTAAAGACAGAGGAGTTTTAATTGCAGCATTTCCTGAGCATGGCCTCGAATCCAAGGCCAGACCAGGGGCTCTGCTCCCAGCTCCAGCTGAAGCCTTTGGACTAAAATGTTCATGGAAAAGCCAAATTAACTGTGCTGGGAGTCCTCTGGAGCTGCTGGAACAGGGATGGAGCCAGCCAGGGCTGGAGGTGACTGAAAAGGGGAAAAATATCCCGTGGAACACCCCAAAACTGAGGGAAAATATCCAGTGGAACACCCCAAAACTCAGGGAGGGAAAACATCCAGTGAACACCCCAAAACTGAGACAGGGAAAACATCCAGTGAACACCCCAAAACTCAAGACAGAGAAAATATCCAGTGGAACACCCCGAAACTGAGACAGGGAAAATATCCCATGGAACACCCCAAAACTCAAGGAGGGAAAATATCCAGTGAACACCCCAAAAATGAGAGAGGAAAATTATCCAATGAATACCCCAAAAATGAGGGAGGGAAAATATCCAGTGAACACCCCAAAACTCAAGACAGAGAAATTATCCAGTGGAACACCCCAAAACTGAGGGAAAGGAAATATCCAGTGGAACACCCCAAAACTGTGAGAGAGAAAATTATCCAGTGGAATACCCCAAAACCCAGAGAGAAAATTATCCAGTGGAACACCCCAAAACTGAGGGAAAGGAAATATCCAGTGAACACCCCAAAACTCAGAGAGAAAATATCCAGTGAACACCCCAAAAATGAGAGAGGAAAATTATCCAATGAATACCCCAAAAGTGAGGGAAAGGAAATATCCAGTGAACACCCCAAAACTCAGAGAGAAAATATCCAGTGAACACCCCAAAAATGAGAGAGGAAAATTATCCAATGAACACCCCAAAACTGAGGGAAAGGAAATATCCAGTGAACACCCCAAAACTCAGAGAGAAAATATCCAGTGGAACACCCCAAAAGTCAGGGGGAGATCCCTGGTGCCACAGGCCAGCACCAACCCTGAGCTCCAGGAAGTCTCCAGAGTGAATTCCACCTGGGAAATGAGGAACCAACCCAGCCCCTCACCCATAAATCCCAGCCAGAAATGAGCTGGGTCTGAGCCAGCTGATTTGTGAATTGCTGGGGGAGAGGGAGGCTCTGATTGACTTTTTTTTTTTTTTTTTTTTTTTAATTCTATTTTTTTTTAATTTTTGGGGGAGAGGGGGGGGCTTGTTTTCTTTTTTTTTTTTTTTTTTTTTTAAATCTAATTTCCTTCTGGATATTTTTCCAGAAGAGCTTTCCAGGGAAGCTGGCATGCAAGGCTTGGTAATAAGGATAAATGAGAGCACTTTGGTGAGCTCCTTCAGAGCTGCTGGCTCCTGCCCTGTCCCTGATCTGGGGAAGATTGAGTTTTCAGGGCCAGCCTGCTGCTGCTGAGCCTCATTTCTGCAGAGCTTTTCCCATCCTGGAGTGGCTTTCATCCAGGTTTCAGCTCCTGGAGTCAGCAGAAAAATCAGCTTGGAGTTGGAACTTATATTATTATAAAAAAAAAAAAAATAATTAAATATTTAAATAAATAAATAAAAATATATTTATATAAATATGTTTCATAATATATTAATATATTAATACATTAACAAATATATTAATAACTTAATAAAAATATATTATATAATGTATCTTTTTTATATATAAAATATTTTACTATTTCTATAATTTGTATATATATATAAATGAATATATCCTTTTTATATATTTCTATTATACAGAAAAAAGCTTTAGTGGTCATGCAAAATAACCTGGTGTCCAGAGAGGATCTTTTGTGATTCCAGAGGGGGATTTTGGTGGGTCTGGCTGCTCAATCTGCAAGTGGCACCAGAGGGAAAACTCCTTGTGGAAAGAAAACCTGGATTTTCCTACTTAATTGATGCTTAAGTGCGTTGATTTCGCTGTAATTAAATGACCTTTGAGGTCCCTTCCAGCCCAAACCATTCCAGGATTCCCATTCCTGCTGGAAATCCACGTGGCACTGGAGAGATGGAGACTCTGGCCCTCCTTTTCCAGGAACGGACGGATCAGAGCTTGAATCCCTGCACGTTTTCCTGGGGATCTGCACCACAAACTGCTCCCGTGCTTTGGGCTGGAAGGGGTTTCACGGGAGGTGGCAGGGACACCTCCCGCTGTGCCAGGCCTTGGGCACTGCCAGGGATCCAGGGGCAGCCCCAGCTGCTCTGGGAATCCCATCCCAGCCCTCCCTGGGAACGATTCCTTCCCGATATCCCATCTGCAGATCCGTTATTTCAGTGGGAGCAGTTCCCTCTTCTCCTGCCACTCCATCCTTCAGCTCCTGGAAGGCCACCACGAGGTCACCTCGGAGCCTCCTCTCCTCTCCTCTCCCTTCAGCCTGAAATTCCCACATTGCTCTTTACGATCCCTTTTTTCCTTTTTTTTTTTTTTTTTTTTTAGGGAATGGGAAATGCCAGTGCTGAGCATCTTCACTCCAAGAAATCAGCGGTGCAAATTCCCCCAGTGCTTTACGGCCAATAAATGTTCATTTTCCTCCAGGCTCCGACTGCAAAAAACATCTGGGAAGGGCAGAGGAGCTGCTCCTCCTCCCAGGAGCCCCAGCCCATAAATCAGGGGAAGGGGAAACTGAGGCAGGGAGGGAATTTGCTCCCTTGCAGTGGCTGATGTTCAAGAGAGGCCGAGTTTTGGGGGCAGAACCCTTCCCTAGGGCTGGAAATGCTCCTGCTCAGGGGCACGGTGGGGCTCAGGGAGGGAGGGGCAGCGGGGTCAGGCTCCTGCAGACCCCCCCTCTCCCTAAACATTCCACCGGAGACCCCCCTCTCTCTGCAGACCCCCCCTCTCCCTAAAGATTCCACTGGAGACCCCCCCTGCAGACCCCCCCTCTCCCTGCAGACCCCCTCCCCAAACCCGCGTTTATCCCAGCCAGCAGAGCCGGGGGGAAGGACCCCATCCCTGGGCACGGGGAGGGGACACGGTGACAGCCCCGGGCTGGCCGGGGGGTGACATCCCCGCCCGGGTGGGGTGGGGACAGGGGGGGGCTCAGCCCCTGCAGGCTGGGCTGGCACGAAGCGGCCTCGTTAGCGGTAATTAATGGTCCCTCAGAGCCGTTCCGGCTGTAATCAGCCGCAGCTGGAGCGAGCTTTCCGGGCGGATGGACGGAGGGTGGCCGCGGCCCGCCCGGTCCCGGGGGTCCCGGGGGTCCCGGGGAGGAAGCGTGGGAACCGCTCCAGGCTTTTCCCTCCTCCCGGGCAGCGAGGGGAGGCTCCCATGGGATGCACGGGGATAACGAAACCGGCCCGAGGGGCAGGAGCTGCGCGGAGGGGAGAGGGGGAGGGGGAACAGGAAAAGGGGGAGGGGGAAGGGGCAACGGGAGGGGGAAGGGGAAAGGAGGAAAGGAAATAGGGAAGGGGGAAGGGGAAAGGGAAGGGAATGGGGAACAAGAAAAGGGGGAGGGGGAAGAGGAAGGGGAAAAGGAAAAAGGGAAAGAGGAAAGGGGAAAGTTCCTCTTGGCTGGAGGGATGGGAGCATCATGACTTATGCATGGCTGTGAGGAGGGAAGGAGGGAAGGGATGGGATCGGGACCTTCAGGGATGGGGATGGAGGGGATGGGATCAGAATCAGCAGGGAAGGGGATGGATGGATCCAGACCCTGCAGGGTTGCAATGGATGGATCCAGGCCCTGCAGGGATGGGAATGGATGGATCCAGGCCCTGCAGGGATGGGAATGGAGGGGATGGATGGATCCAGGCCCTGCAGGGACCCGTCCAGGCTCTGCTCGGCGGTGCCCTTGGCAGAGCAGCAGCAGGCAGAGCCGGCCGCACGGGAAGCTCCCCCTGACGCTGAGGAAGCAGCTCATTGTGAGCTCCGCGCCAGGCAGCCGGAGCAGGGCGCGGCGCCTCCCCGGCTGGAGACGTTCCAGAACCTTCCGGCCACGTGCTGGGGCCGGGAGCAGAGCGGCCGCTGCGGCCCCTTCCTGCGACCCGGGAGGGACGCGGCCCCGTCCCTGCTCCCGGATCTCGCCGTTCCAGCCTTCCATCCCGCCCGGGGTGGCCGTGGGGAGGACCCCTGGCCCGCTGCCACCGCCGCCGGCGGCCAAGCGCCGTCCCCGAGCGCGTGCGGGCGGCGCGGGGGCCACCGGGGCCACCGGGTGACCTCGGGCCGCTGGCGGCGGCCCAGCCTTGGCAGGGAGAGCGTGAGAAACCAGGGGGCGACACCCAAGTGTCATCACAGCTGCAAAAACTGCTGAGCAGAAAGAGCATAATTGCAAAAATATGCGCCCGGAGGCTTTTCCGTGATGGAAACAGAGCCGCGCTTCAGCCCGGCCTGGCAGGGCCGCAAAGCCGGGCTTTGCCGGCCGGGGGGGGCTTAACGAGCCTGGGGGGGCTCGGGGTGGCCGGGGGCTCCATAAAACTTGTCATCGCCGAGTGTGGCGTATCTGCCAGATGAAGGAGGAACGTAACACACCCCGTTAAAATTAACAAAGCGCTTTTTCTTCCTGCTTGGCTTTTCCTCCCTCCTCTCCCCCCTCCTCCTCCTCCTCCTCCTGGCTGCCCCTCACCCCCCTCCCCGGCTCCTTGGCTGCCGCTGTTTGCAAAGTGACTTCAGGAACTGATAAAGCTCTTTAAGGGCAGCCAAACACCGGCCTGGCCTCACATGGCAACGCTGGGAGGAATGTCCCACCACCGCACAGCACGGGCGTGACATTAAAATGGAATCCGCTCGCTTGACGCAGGCAAAAAAAAAAAAAAAATTTAAAAAATAAAAAAAACCAACCCAGGCATGTGCCACCATGTCCCCAAGGCCTGCTTCTCTGTGCCCTTGACACGTGGCTTGCAGGCGGGCAGTGCCACCAGGGCCACGGGGCTGCACTGCTTTAACCTCGCTGGCAGCAGGGGACAGCCAAAAAAACAAAAAGGGAACGGCCAAAAAAAAAGGGAACAGCCAAAAAAAAAAAAAAAAGGGATTTCTGCAGTGCTGGTGTCCCCTGGGGAAGGGATGGGAGGGTCTGTCCCTCTGCCAAGCCCTGGGACATCAGGCTGTGGGTTTGGCCGTGCTGATCAGGCTGTGGGGACACTGCTAATTAATTAATTGCACGTCAGCTGGCGGGGAGGCGGAGGCTGCTGTGACCGACCTCGGCTGGGTTGTGGATCCCAGGGAAGTGCCCTTTGCTCCTGCCTCGCCACAGCTCCAGGCATGTGACATCCCACCCTTCCCCCACCAGGCACTGGGCGTCCTGTCCCCCTCCGGAGCCCCCGAGGAGCAGGGACAGCAGATCTCTGCTGTCCCCATGTCCCCAGATCTCTGCTGTCCCCATGTCCCCAGATCTCTGCTGTCCCAATCCCCAGATCTCTGCTGTCCCCATGTCCCCAATTCTCTGTTGCCCCAGTGTCCCCAGATCCCTGCAAGCCCAGTGCCCAAATTTCTGCTGTCCCAATCCCCAGATCTCTGCTGTTCCCATGTCCCCAAATTTCTGCTATCCCAACCCCCAGACCTCTGATTTTCCCATGTCCCCAGATCTCTGCTGTCCCAATCCCCAGATCTCTGCTATCCCAATGCCCCCAGATCTCTGCAAGCCCAAATTTCTGCAATCCCAATCCCCAGATCTCTGCTTTTCCCATGTCCCCAAATTTCTGCTATCCCAATGTCCCCAGATCTCTCTTGTCCCAATGTCCCCAATTCTCTGTTGCCCCAGTGTCCCCAGATCTCTGCAATCCCAGTGCCCAAATTTCTGCAATCCCAATCCCCAGATCTCTGCTGTTCCCATGTCCCCAAATTTCTGCTATCCCAACCCCCAGATCTCTGATTTTCCCATGTCCCCAGATCTCTGCTGTCCCAATCCCCAGATCTCTGCTATCCCAATGCCCCCAGATCTCTGCAAGCCCAAATTTCTGCAATCCCAATCCCCAGATCTCTGCTTTTCCCATGTCCCCAAATTTCTGCTATCCCAATCCCCAGATCTCTGCTGTCCCAATGTCCCCAATTCTCTGCTGCCCCAGTGTCCCCAGATCTCTGCAATCCCAGTGCCCAAATTTCTGCAATCCCAATCCCCAGATCTCTGCTGTTCCCATGTCCCCAAATTTCTGCTATCCCAACCCCCAGATCTCTGATTTTCCCATGTCCCCAATTCTCTGCTATCCCCATGTCCCCAATTCTCTGCTGTCCCCATCCCCACATCTCTCCTCTCCCAATCCCCCCAGATCTCTGCTGTCCCTGTTCCTACATCTCTGCTGTCCCAATGTCCCCAAATCTCTGCCTTCCCTGTCCCCAGGCCTCTGCAGTCCCAATGCCCCCACATGTCCCAGTGTCTCCCACTCCTCACTGCTCCCTGAGCCATCCCCACCCCAAAGACCCCCCCGAGCAGCCCCATAAACCCTGCACCCCAAAGACCCCCTGAGCACCCCCATAAACCCTGCACAGGCAGCACACCTGCCACAGCTTGCTGCACCTGCTGCAGGTGTCCCCACCCCGAGCTGTCCCTGCTGCAGGACCCCGTCCCCACAGCCCCATGGGATCCCCGTGTGGAGGGAACACCCCACCCCAAAAGCAGCTCCCACCCCAACCAGAGCCCCCAAAACAGCTCCCACCCAAACCAGAACCCCAAAACAGCTGCCACCCCAAACCAGAGCCCCCAAAACAGCTCCCACCCAAACCAGAGCCTCAAAACCAGATCCCAGCCCAACCAGAGCCCCAAAACGAGATCCCATCCCAACCAGAGCCCCCAAAAGCAGCTCCCACCCCAACCAGAGCCCCCCAAAACAGCTCCCAGCCCAACCAGAGCCCCCAAACCAGCTCCCACCTCAACCAGAGCCCCAAAACAGCTCCCACCCAATCTGAGCCCCAAAACCAGATCCCAGCCCAACCAGAGCCCCCCAAAACAGCTCCCACCCCAAGCAGAGCCCCAAAAACAACGCCCATCCCAATCTGAGCCCCAAAACCGGCTCCCACCTCAACCAGAGCCTCCAAAACAGCTCCCACCTCAACTAGAGCCCCAAAAACAGCTCCCACTCCAAGCAGAGCCCCCAAAACAGCTCCCAGCCCAAGCAGAGCCCCAAAAACAGCTCCCACCCCAAACCAAAGCCCCAAAACAGCTCCCACCCCAACAAGAGCCCCAAAACAGCTCCCACCCCAAGCAGAGCCCCAAAAACAACGCCCATCCCAATCTGAGCCCCAAAACCGGCTCCCACCCCAAGCAGAGCCCCCAAAACCAGCTCCCAGCCCAAGCAGAGCCCCTTCCCCTCCTGCAGGAGGGTCCCAAGCCCGGGGTGCTGTCCCCACACCCCATTTGGCACCAGGAGGTGTCTGGGCCTCCAGGAAATCTCCGCCGCTGCACTCGAGCGGCCTCCAGCAATCGAGGCAAACAAAGGTTATGGTCCAGGTGTAAATAGGAGTATCTCCAGCCTTTATCTAATCAAAGTTACATTTTTATCTTTACTGCCACTGGTGTTTAAATGTTTGCACTACTTTTTTAACTGGCAAATGGAAGAGGGGGCCGTAAACCCGAGGCGCATTTCCACGGATCCAGCGCCGCATTTGCTCTCCCAATTAATGCCAAGCTCAGTTCCTGGAGTGAACAAACAGCCCCGGCACAGCCAGGGCCATCGCCGGGCTGCTGCTGGAGGGGACGTGCCTCAGAAATGGTTATTTACCCATCCCAGCCACGCTCAGCCCCTCTGTCTCCAGTTAAATCCCATTACACAGCAGCAGGAGCAGAGCTCTCCGCAGGCCCCCAGCTGCCTGCAGGGCTGCAGGTCTAAAAACAGATATTTTAAGCCCAGAAATGCCCTAAAGGCCGGGAGAAGCAAAAAAAAAAAAAAAAAAAGCCCTGGGGAGGTGTGTGGGGTGCCAGCAGCCACACGAGGCACGGGAGAAGATTTCCAGCTGGGAAAGAAGAGATTTCCAGCTGGGAAAGAAGAGATTTCCACCTGGGAAAGAAGAGATTTCCAGCTGGGAAAGAAGAGATTTCCACCTGGGAAAGACACAATCCTGGAATAAAGTGGGATCTCGGTGCCTCTCCATTTTTGGGAGACTGGGATTTTGCCCATCAGGGATGGGTTAAGAGCCCTAAAATCGCTTTTATCCCCCAGAAGGACACAGGGGATGGAGCCCAGGTGTTTGCCCACGCAGCCAGATGTGGGCCAGCACCATTTTATGCCAGCTGCCTGCCGGGATGGAGCCCAGGTGTTTGCCCACGCGGCCAGCACCAGTTTGGGGTGAAAGTCCAGCCCAGGAGGGCGAGATTCCCAGTTCCCCGTGCAGGCACAGCCTCCCCTGCCCTGCTGAGCTCCTTGCAGCACGCAGGGAAAGGCTGCTGCCCGTAAAACTGCCCGGGCAATCGAGGGCACGGCTGCTGTTTGTGTCAGGGTCAACGCGACGGGGACAAATTCCAGCCATAAAGAAAAAAACCAAAAAAAAAACAAAAAAAAAAAAAACCAACAAAAACAAACAAACAAACAAAAAAATCCAGAAAACAAAACAAAACAACAACAACAAAAAAACAACCCACCCCAACCCAAAAAAAAACCCCACCAAAAAAACAAAACAAAATAGCCCACCAAAAAACAAAACAAAAAAACCCCCCAAAACAAAACAAAACAAAAAAACAAACAAACAAAAAAAACCCCAACCAACCAAACAAACAAAAAAACCCAAACCCAACATTAAAAAAACCCATTAAAAGAACGATTAAAAAAAACCAAACAAAACAAAACCAAACCAAAAACAAACCATAAAACCAAACGAAAAAAACACAAAAAACCACAAAAAAACCAAACAAAAAACCCACCAAAAAAAAAACCCCCCAAATTAAAAAAAAAGAACCATTAAAAAAAACCCAAACAAAAAAAAAAAAAACCAAACCAAAAAAAAAAAAAAAAAAAAAAACAAAACAAAAAAAACCCCAAAATAAAACCCAAAGGAAAAAACTAAAAAAACCCAAAAAAAACCCAGAGAGGAGAGGAGAGGAGAGCGAGGTGAGGAGAGAGTGAGAGTGGCGGTGCCAAAAGGAGTCTGAAGTTTTTGGGGGTGTTTTTGGGGACATTTTGGGGCAGTTCCCGTGTGTTTCTGGGGGTGTTTTGGGCTTATTTTTGGGAATGTTTCAGGGGTTGTTTGGGGTGTTTTGGGTGTGTCTAGGGGTGTTTTAAGGGGTTGTTTGGTGATGTTTCAGGTGGTTTTTGGGAATGTTTTTGGTGGGGTTTTTTGGGGTGTTCTGTGGGTATTTTGGGGTGGTTTTTGGTGTTTCTGGGGGTGTTTTCAGTGGTGCTAAGGGGTGTTTTGGGAGGTTTTTAGGGTGTTTTTGAGGTGTTTCTGGGGGTGTTTTCAGTGGTGCTTAGGGTGTGTTTTCAGGGGTGTTTTAGGAGGTTTTTAGGGTGTTTTCGAGGTGTTTCTGGGGGTGTTTTTAGCATGATTTTGGGGTGGTTTTGGGGGATATTTTAGGTGTGTTTTGGTGTGGTTTTGGGGTACTTTTGGGGATGTTTTCAGGTGGTTTTTGGGGAAGTTTTTGGGAATGTCTCCGGGATATTTTGGGATTTTTCTGCTCACCGCTCCTCCCGGATCCCATTCCAGGGCAGGACTGCCACATCCCCGTGCCTGCAGCCAGCCAGGTGACAAACCCCTTTTCGAGGTGTTTCTGGGGGTGTTTTTAGCATGATTTTGGGGTGGTTTTGGGGGATATTTTAGGTGTGTTTTGGTGTGGTTTTGGGGTACTTTTGGGGATGTTTTCAGGTGGTTTTTGGGGAAGTTTTTGGGAATGTCTCCGGGATATTTTGGGATTTTTCTGCTCACCGCTCCTCCCGGATCCCATTCCGGGGCAGGACTGCCACATCCCCGTGCCTGCAGCCAGCCAGGTGACAAACCCCAGCACAGGGGGTGACAAACCCCAGCACAGGGGGGTGACAAACCCCAGCACGGGTGGGTGACAAACCCCAGCACGGGGGGTGACAAACCCCAACACAGGGGGTGTGACAAACCCCAGCACGGGGAGTGGGTGACAAACCCAAACACGGATGTTTTCAGGTGGTTTTTGGGGAAGTTTTTGGGAATGTCTCCAGGGTATTTTGGGATTTTTCTGCTCACCGCTCCTCCCGGATCCCATTCCGGGGCAGGACTGCCACATCCCCGTGCCTGCAGCCAGCCAGGTGACAAACCCCAGCACAGGGGGTGACAAACCCCAGCACAGGGGGGTGACAAACCCCAGCACGGGTGGGTGACAAACCCCAGCATGGGGAGTGGGTGACAAACCCCAACACGGGGGGTGACAAACCCCAACACGGGGGGTGACAAACCCCAGCATGGGGAGTGACAAACCCCAGCACGGGCGGGTGACAAACCCCAGCATGGGGAGTGGGTGACAAACCCCAGCACGGGGGGTGACAAACCCCAGCTGGACGCCAGCTCTGCCCTCCTGGGCAGGTGGGAAGGGAGCTCAGGTGCTCCTTGTGACACTCTGGGAGCTGTGGGAGGGTGACACGCCACCCTGGGAGGGGACAGCAGCGCTTTGGGGCTCCAAAGGCGCCCCGCAGGAAAAGGGACACAGCCGGCCACAGAAATTGGTTTTTTGTGAAGTCCCTCCCTGTCTGCCGAAGGAGGATGTGATGTCACACATCCTAAACCTGGGTTCTTGGCCTTTTGGGTGCTTTTTGTCCTCCCCACCCCCAGGTTCCCAGATCTGATCCTGCAGAGAACACACAGGTGGCGTTTCCAGCCTCCAGCAGCACAAAGGGGAGATTTTTTTTTTTATTTTAAATACCTTATTTTAAGAATGCAACTTCAGCCTCCAGCAGCACAAAGGGGAGATTAAAAAAAAAACAACCTTATTTTAAGAATGCAACTCTCCTCGTGCTGTAACTGGGATTCATTTCAGGACTCTGCTGCAGAGCACAGGCAGGTGGTGTTTCCAGCCTCCAGCAGCACAAAAGGGAGATTTTTAAAAAAAAAAATACTTTAAAGAATCCAACTCTCCTCGTGCTGTAACTGGGATTCATTTCAGGACTCTCTGGACATTCCCTGCCCACCCAGAGCTGTGGCACCATGAAACCCCAAGTGTTTTCCTGCTCCAGCTTCTCCCTGTTTCAACAACAGGAGCAGAGCAGGAGATAAAGGGAAAAAAAAAAAATTATCTAGGGCAAAGCCAAGCTCCAACTCCCCCTCAGCTCAGCTTTTGTCACGCTGATTAAAGCTGCAGCGAGCCGGGCTGGGGTGATTGATCCTCTGCAGAACGGCTGAGGCTGACCTGAATTGGCTGATCAATACCTGCAGCAGGCTCTCCCCGAGGCTGCCACGGGCACCCAGAGCTCCCAGGGCCTGGACAATCCCTCTTTCCAGGAGGGAAAGCATGACCTCGGGATGAAGGGGAGAAAAGCACCAGCCAAAGTGAGCCCACACCTGGCAGGGCCGGGTGGGCTGAGGTTTATTCAAATCTCACGCTCTGGAGTAACCAGAGAGGCTCCAACCTCCCCAAAATTCAATCTCCTGTGTGCCCCCGGCCTGGGCATCTTGTCCTCACCAGGTGACACCAGTTTGTACGGGGATCCCCCAGCAAAGCTGCTCCCTGAGTTCAGCAGTGCTCCAAGCAGAGCCTGCTCTGCCCCAAAACCCTTCCCAGCTCTGGCTGCTGTCTTTTTATTGGGAATTAACGATGTGCTCCTTGTCTGGCTGCCCGGGCACCGTGCCACCCTGCCCCAGTAATGAACCAGGAGCTTCCAGTGCTTTGAAAAGGGATTCAGAGAGGAGCTGGGGCAGGGCTGGGAGTGGCAGGGACAGGGCTGAGAGTGGCAGCAGGGACAAGGGTGGGAGCAGCAGGGACAGGGCTGAGAGTGGCAGGGACAGGGCTGGGACAGCAGCAGGGACAGGGCTGGGAGCAGCAGCAGGGACAGGGCTGGGACAGCAGCAGGGACAGGGCTGGGACAGAAGCAGGCACATCCTAATGACCATTTCTCCGTGCGGGGGGAGCTGCTTCGTGCCTGGGAAAGGCGAGCCAGGCACGCAGCCTGCTCTGCCACCCACGCAGCCGCCACTGGAGCTGCTGGCGTGTGTCACAGGAGCTCCTCGTCATCCCCCTCCTCCTCCTCCTCCTCCTCCTCCCCGCCGCTGTCACTCGTGCAGCCACCTCGCCGCTGCCAGGGGCTGCGGGGCCGGGCTCATCGCCTTTCCCAAAATTGTCTGTGCCGCGTTTGCAGCGTGGGCTGAGCCGGGGGCACTTCTCCATCCTGCGCCGCTCATCCCCGCAGCGCGGCGTGTGTTTATTTCTGTGTTTGCACACATCCCCTCCCCTTCCTTCCTCCTCTCCCGGGCTATTTTTTCTCCTGGCCCGCGTTTCTCCCGCTGTCAGCCTCCCCTCCTGCCTGGTGAGAACAAACATTGCCCAGCCGCTAATTCCTATCTGCTCCAGCCAAAACACCGGCAGCTGGACAAGACGGATGGGCTGCTCCTGCAGGTTCTGACATCCATCCATCCATCCTGGCGAGGATGGAGCGCCCCCAAAATGCCCTTTTGCAGCAGCAGCTCCTCCGGGATGACCTGGATAACCTCCTGCCCCCGAGGGAACTCTCCCTCCGCAGGCAGGGCTGGGTTAATTCCCAAGCACGGAGGTGCTGCTGCGTCCCTCTGCCTGTGCCTGGGTGTTCCCTTGCTGTGCAGGCAGATTCCTGATCCCTGCTCCTCTGAGCTCAGCTCCGTCTGATCCCAGTTCCATCTGATCCCAGCTCCATCTGATCCCTGCTAGATCTGATCCCTGCTCCTGATTCCAGCTCCATCTGATCCCTGCTAGATCTGATCCCTGCTCCGTCTCATCCCTGCTCCTGATTCCAGCTCCATCTGATCCCAGCTCTTCTGATCCCAGCTCCATCTGAACCCAGCTCCATCTGATCCCAGCTCTTCTGATCCCAGCTCCATCTGAACCCAGCTCCATCTGATCCCAGCTCCCCTGATCCCTGCTAGATCTGATCCCTGCTCCTCTGACCCCTGCTCCATTTGCACCCAGCTCCATTTGATCTAATCCCAGCTCCATCCAATCCCAGCTCCTCTGATCCCTGCTCCATCTGAACCCCTCCTCCTTTGATCCCAGCTCCTCTGATCCCTGCTCCTGATTCCAGCTCCATCTGATCCCTGCTAGATCTGATCCCTGCTCCGTCTCTGAACCCAGCTCCATCTGATCCCTGCTAGATCTGATCCCTGCTCCTGATTCCAGCTCCATCTGATCCCAGCTCCATCTGAACCCAGCTCCATTTGATCCCAGCTCCTCTGACCCCTGCTCCATTTGCACCCAGCTCCATTTGATCTAATCCCAGCTCCACCTGATCCCAGTTCCACCTGATTCCAGCTCCTCTGATCCCAGTTCCACCTGATCCCCACTCCATCTAATCCCTGCTTAATCCCTGCTCCATCTGATCCCAGCTCCATTTGAACCCAGCTCCATCTAATCCCAGTTCCACCTGATCCCAGCTCTACCTGATCCCAACTCCTCTGATCCCAGCTCCATTTGAACCCAGCTCCATCTAATCCCAGTTCCATTTAATCCCAACTCCTCTGATCCCAGCTCCTCTGATCCCTACTCCATCTGATCCCTACTCCATCTAATCCCAGCTCCATTTGAACCCAGCTCCATCTAATCCCAGTTCCACCTGATCCCAGCTCTACCTGATCCCAGCTCCTCTGATCCCAGCTCCATCTGATCCCTACTCCATCCATCCCAACTCCTCTGATCCCAGCTCCATCTAATCCCAGTTCCATCTGATCCCAGCTCCATTTAATCCCAGTTCCACCTGATCCCAGCTCCATCTGATCCCAGCTGCTCCCCCCTACTCCATCCATCCCAACTCCTCTGATCCCAGCTCCATCTAATCCCAGTTCCATCTGATCCCAGCTCCATTTAATCCCAGTTCCACCTGATCCCAGCTCCATCTGATCCCAGCTGCTCCCTGCCTGCCCCGTGCTGATGGATCTTTGGGGTGGGATCTTATCCCAGCTGCTCCCTGCCTGCCCCGTGCTGATGGATCCCTCATGGAATGTTTGGGGTGGGATCTCTGAGATCAGTCAGAGGCTGAGGGAATCCACCCTGCTCTGGGTGTCCCTGGCTTTCCAGACATTTTGGGGAGCTGGAGCCACGGACAGCCTGGAGTTTTGCACCTCCTGGAGGGTCCAGGGATGCAGGATGGGGATGGTTCATCCCCAGCTCTGGGAATTTAACCATCTCCCACACCCCAGGCCAGCCTGGCTGCAAATGCTGAGAGCAAGAACTGGGGGCCAAGTGCACAAACCTCAGGGGCAGGCGGGTTCTTCAGAGAGCTGGCTGCAAATTGTGCCAGAGGGAGGGAAATCCGCGTCTGTGTGTCCCTCAAGGAACGGGGAACGGAAATCCCACAGGGCTGGGCTGGGCACAAGGCTCAGCCCCCAGTGATTGATGACCCCAGGAGCCCCCTGATCTCCCCCACAGCCCAGGGTCCCTTTGATTGAAACGAAAGTGACAGCCAATTAACCAAATTGCCTTTAGAGCTCCTGGAGGAAGTTAAACCCAAGGAATCCGGAGTCAGGGAAGCTTGGCAAGCTTCTCCAGGCTTTGCTGCCGTGCTGTCCCGTGGGAAAAGGGAAGCCTTGGGGTTTATTTTTTATCCTTTTCTATCCCTTCTTTTATTTTCCAGGCTAAGCCCTTGGAGCGGATGCGCTATCCCAGAAATCCGATTCATTTTCCAGTGACGAGTTCGCTTTTTAAACACAGACACAAGACGGATCTCTTTTATTTTTATTTTTTTCTCTCTCTCTCTCCCAAGGACAAGTGGAACATCCCTTCCTTCACTTGTACCTGGTTGTTATTGCTGGCTGGCAAAGCCTTCCCTGCAAGAGGCTCCTGGTGTTTTCCAGAGATTTGGATCCCTGGAAGTGTCCAAGGCCAGGCTGGACACTGGGATGGTGGAAAGTGTCCCTGCCCATGGAAGGGGTTGGAAAAGCAGGGTCTCCAACCAAAACCCAAACTATGCCATGATTTCCCACTCCTCCAAAGGCCTTCAGGCATTCCAACCCAAACCATTCCAGGATTTCCCACTCCTCCAAAGGCCTTCAGGCATTCCAGCCCAAACCATTCCAGGATTTCCCACTCCTCCAAAGGCCTTCAGGCATTCCAACCCAAACCATCCTGTGATTTCTCACTCCTCCTAAGCTGTCCAACCATTCCAACCCAAACCGTCCCATGATTTCCCACTCCTCCAAAGGCCTTCAGGCATTCCAGCCCAAACCATTCCATGATTTCCCACTCCTCCTAAGGTCTTCAACAAAACCCAAACCAAGCCATGAATTCTCGCTCGTCCTAAACTGTTCAACCATTCCAACCCAAACCATTCCGGGATTTCCCACTCCTCCAAAGGCCTTCAGGTATTCCAACCCAAACCATTCCGGGATTTCCCACTCCTCCAAAGGCCTTCAGGTATTCCAACCCAAACCATTCCGGGATTTCCCACTCCTCCAAAGGCCTTCAGGCATTCCAGCCCAAACCATTCCATGATTTGCCCCGCCACCACAGGTCTTCAACCAAAACCCAAACCATTTTGTGATTTCTCACTCCTCCAAAGGCCTTCAACCATTCTAAGCCAAACCATCCTGTGATTTCCCACTCCTCCTAAACTGTCCAACCATTCCAACCCAAACCATGCCATGATTTCCCACTCCTCCAAAGGCCTTCAGCCATTCCCACCCCAACCATCCCACGATTCCCCACTGCTCCTAAGGACAGGGAAGCAGTTTTTGTGTCCCTGGGGCCGCGCCAGGAGCGCAGCGGGGACAGACCTCAGCGAGGGGGAGAGGAAGAGGAAGAGGCAGCCCCAGCCTGTTCAGGTTTTTATTGTTGAGAGCTGCTCCTGTCCCGGCCACATCCGAGCGCGGATGCCAAATTTGTCATTCCTGATACAAACCGAGGTGCTAAAAATAAACACGGCAGCTCGGAGGGAAGAACTCCCAGGGCGGCTCCCGAGGGAGCCAAAAACCTCTCCTGACGTGGCACCATCCCCCTGCCTGCCGGGAACACAAACTGCCGCCCCCGGGGCTGCTGCCCTGCCCAACCCGGGCCGGAACCGGGATAAAGCACCGCAGACTGGGATAAATCATCCCAAAGTGGGATAAATCACCCCTAACTGGGATAAATCATCCCAAAAAAGGGATAAAGGACCTCAAAGTGGGATAAATCATCCCAAACGGGGATAAATCATCCCAAACGGGGATAAATAATCCCAAACTGGGATAAATCACCTCAATTGGGGATAAATAATCCCAAACTGGGATAAATCACCCCAAACAGGGCTAAATCACCTCAAGCCGGGATAAATCACCTCAAACAGGGATAAATAATCCCAAACTGGGAGAAATCACCCCAAACAGGGCTAAATCACCTCAAGCCGGAATAAGTCACCTCAAACAGGGATAAATAATCCCAAACTGGGAGAAATCACCCCAAACAGGGCTAAATCACCTCAAGCCGGAATAAGTCACCTCAAACAGGGATAAATAATCCCAAACTGGGAGAAATCACCCCAAACAGGGCTAAATCACCTCAAGCCGGAATAAGTCACCTCAAACAGGGATAAATAATCCCAAACCAGGATAAATCACCCCAAACCAGGGTAAATCATCCCAAACCGGGATAAATCATCCCAAACCAGGCTAAATCACCTCAAACAGGGATAAATAATCCCAAACAGAGCTAAATCACCCCAAACCAGGATAAATCACCCCAAACCAGGATAAATAATCCCAAACCAGGATAAATCACCCCAAACCAGGATAAATAATCCCAAACCAGGATAAATCACCCCAAACCAGGATAAATAATCCCAAACCAGGATAAATCACCCCAAACCAGGATAAATAATCCCAAACCAGGATAAATCACCCCAAACCAGGATAAATAATCCCAAACCAGGATAAATCACCCCAAACCAGGATAAATAATCCCAAACCAGGATAAATCACCCCAAACCAGGATAAATAATCCCAAACCAGGATAAATCACCCCAAACCAGGATAAATAATCCCAAACCAGGATAAATCACCCCAAACGGGGATAAATAATCCCAAACTAGGATAAATCACCCCAAACCGGGATAAACCACGGCTCCCCTGCCCGCGCAGCCCCCTCGGAGCGTGTGCAGTAACCTCGGCCTCCCCGGGGAGCCGCGAGCTTTAATTGCTTGCAGACGGCCCCGAGCTCCTCCAAAAAGTGCAGAAGAGCACAGGAATACGAATGGCCCGGCTCGGCACGCACATTTCCCCTCCTTATCCATCCTGCCCGGCTGGAGCCGTTCCCAGCATTTTGCTCCGACTGATTTTTTTTTTCTTTTTTTTTTTTTTTTTTTTTTTTTTTTTGCCTCGTTTAATCCATTTTAATTACCTCGCGCTGATTGCTTTTGCCCTCTGTTTAAAACATTTCAGGTTCTTAATTGCAGCCCGGCTTTCTTGCTGTCGGGGCTGGTTCTTATCAGGCCGGGTTTGTTTTGCAGGGCTCTCAGGGAGAGGGGAGCCAGGCACTGCTGGGGTGGGGAGGGAGGCACTGAAACCCCACTCCGGGTCATGTTTATTTGTTTGCTTTCCCCGGTGCAGGAACTGGGCAGGTTTTCACAGCTTCTCCAGGAAAAAGGGGGCCACCCATTCTGCGGTCTGCGCTCTGCTAACAGATCGTTTAGGGCTTGAAAGGAAACAGGCGATTTTTTGGCCGCCTCCCGTGGTAAATGAGAGGCTCCTGGGGATGTTTTTTGGGGGCGGCTGCAGCAGTGGAGCAGCCTGAGACCTCGCCTGAACCTTGCAGGGTTCAGCCCGGGGTGGGTTCTGGGATGCTCCAAAGCCCAGGGTGGATTTTTGGGATGTTCCGAAGCCCGGGGTGGATTTTGGGATGTTGTGAAGTCCAGAGTGGTTTTTGGGATGTTCTAAAAGCCAGGGTGGATTTTGGGATTTTCTGAAGCCCAGGGTGGATTTTGGGATGTTGTGAAGTCCAGAGTGGTTTTTGGGATGTTCTAAAACCCAGGGTGGATTTTGGGATTTTCTGAAGCCCAGGGTGGATTTTGGGATGGTCCAAAACCCAGGGTGGATTTTGGGATTTTCTGAAGCCCAGGGTGGATTTTGGGATGCTCCAAGGCCCAGGTTCAGAAGGAAAGAACCCAAACTCCAGCAGGAACCCAAACTCCCCTCAGCATCAGCACCAAAGAGCAACTTGAAAGCTGAGGAAGGAATTATGAACCCAGTGAGACAGGTGGATGTACCCAGAGCCAAACTGGGTACAAAGGACCCAAACTGGGCACACAGAACCCAAACTGGGCACACACAGAGCCCAAACTGGGCAAACAGAGCCCAGACTGGGCACACAGAACCCAAACTGGGCAAACAGATCCCAAACTGGGCACAAAAAGAGCCCAAACTGGGCACAAAAAGAGCCCAAACTGGGCACAAAAAGAGCCCAAACTGGGCACACACAGAGCCCAAACTGGGCACACAGAGCCCAAACCGGGCACACAGAACCCAAACTGGGCACACAGAGCCCAAACTGGGCACACACAGAACCCAAACTGGGCACACAGAGCCCAAACTGGGCACACACAGAGCCCAAACTGGGCAAACAGATCCCAAACTGGGCACACACAGAGCCCAAACTGGACACACAGAGAGAACCCAAACTGGGCACACACAGAGGCAAACTGGGCACACACAGAACTCAAACTGGGCACACACAGAGGCCAAACTGGGCACACAGAACCCAAACTGGGCACACACAGAGGCAAACTGGGCACACAGAGCTCAAACTGGGCACACAAAGCCATACTGGGCACACAGAACCCAAACTGGGCACACACAGAACCCAAACTGGGCACACACAGAGCCAAACTGGGCACACACAGAGGCCAAACTGGGCACACAGAGGCCAAACTGGGCACACAGAGGCCAAACTGGGCACACACAGAGGCCAAACTGGGCACACACAGAGCCCAGACTGGGCACACAGAACCCAAACTGGGCACACACAGAGCCCAAACTGGGCACACACAGAGCCCAAACTGGGCACACAGAACCCAAACTGGGCACACACAGAGCCCAAACTGGGCACACACAGAACCCAAACTGGGCACACACAACCCGAACCTTCCCACCAGCTCCTGTCCACTCCTCTTCCTCCTCGTCCCTCCTCATCCTCGCTGCCCCATCCCGGGGTGTCCCAGCTGTCCCCGCTGCTGGCTGTGTCACCTTTCGGGTGCCGTGCCAGGCGGGGCTGGCACCTGCCACACGCCTGGCGCTGGGTGCCACCATTCCCTGCCGTGCCCAGCTCCCTCCCCGCGCTGCTGGCACTGTCCCCTCCCGGGCAGGCGTGTCCCTGTCCCCAACGAGGAGCGGGGACCCGTGCCAGTGTCACTGTCACTCGTTTGCTCCTGCCTGGGGCTCCGCCTCGCCTTTAACGATGCGCTGACAGCCGCGATCCAGCAGGCGCAAATCCCAGCCCTGGATTCTCTCCAGGCTGGGTTTTTTTTTTTTTTTTTCCCCTAATTTTTATATATTTTTTTAAATCCACGGGAGCCCAAAGGCTTTCAGCGTTTGGGAAAGCAGGAAACGAGGCAGGGGGAGTTTTAGGAGCTGTTGAGATGGCTGCGGTGTGTTTGACATTCCCAGAACGCAGCAGGCAGGCCTGGCCCACCCGTGCCCTGAGCTGAGCTCAGAATCTCGGCAAGCCCCCCCGTTTTTTTTAAGGAATCTCGGGAAGCCCCCCCGTTTTCCAAGGCGGGCTCGGGCAGCCGCCCCGGCGGGGCCGCGCTCAGCTGGATGCGCTGTCACATCCTTGTTTTCCTTCCTCCTTGGCGCAGCTGCTTTCCAGACCCCCCCGGCACGCTCGGGGCTGTCTCCCTGCCCCGTGCACAGCTCATCCCACGCCTCCAGGAAAGTTCTGGAGCTCGGGACCCCTCCCGGGCCGTGCGGATGCGGGGAAGCTCCAGCGCCGTGCCCTGGGGAGATTTTTTGGGGTCAGGGTCAGGCCCCGGCAGCGGGGCTGTGTGAAGGGAGCCACGGCATTAATTAGAGGAGCTGCGCGCCTGCCAGGAGTCAAAGGCAGTCCCTGGAAGCTGGAAAAAAAGCCTTGGCATCCCGAGGTGGCCGCTGGCAGCCTGGCACGGGCTCAGCAGGGCTGCTCCCTCCCCTACCTGCTGAAGGAAATCTGGCCAGGAGAAAAGCCAAAAAAAAACCCAAAAAACCCCTCCTCCCTTTTCCCATGCCGGCCCCCGGAGCGAGGCAGGGGCCGGAATGCCAGAATTCCTCCCCCAAAATCGCAGCTGGAGAGCTGCCCAGCCCTGCACACAAAGGGGAGAGGGGGATAAAGGCAGCACGCACGGAGCACGGACACACACACACGGGCTGGGGGATGGATGGATGGATGCATGGAGAGGGGCCAGCCGCTGGGAGGGTGCCTGGGCGGTGAGGAAAAATTTCATGCTGGCCTCTTGAAAGGTGTGTTATTTGTTCAAGGCTGTCCAAACATTTGCGGAGCGCTGGCAGCCCCGGAATGTGTGCGAGAGCCGCGGCGGCGTGGCCGAGGCGTGGGAAAGCTCTGCTCTCCTCAACCTTTCCAGGCTTGTTCCCCCTCAGGCAGGGATTCAATAAAACCCGAGCCAGAGATTTATTGAGCTGATAATGACAGCTCCAGTCAGCAGGCAGACACCGGCAGGGCCCTCCGGAGGGGGAGAGGGACTCCCAAGTCGCTGAGGAGGGAGCGGAGGTGCCAGAGCCTGTTCCCAGAACAGGGCTGGGGGCTGCACCAATGGGTCAGGAGGGATCAGAGATTCCAGAGCCTTCCTGGGGTGGGGTGTGGGCTGGGGGCTGCACCTGGGGGACCCCAAATGGCTCAGGAGGGAGCTGAGACCCCAGAGCTGAGATTCCAGAACAGAGATTCCAGAGCAGAGACCCCAGAGCTGAGATCCCAGAGCAGAGATCCCAGAGCAGAGATCCCAGAGCCTTCCCAGAACAGGGCTGGGGGCTGCACCAATGGGTCAGGAGGGATCAGAGATTCCAGAGCCTTCCTGGGGTGGGGGGTGGGCTGGGGGCTGCACCTGGGGGACCCCAAATGGCTCAGGAGGGAGCTGAGACCCCAGAGCTGAGATCCCAGAGCAGAGATTCCAGAGCAGAGATCCCAGAGCAGAGATTCCAGAGCAGAGATCCCAGAGCAGAGATTCCAGAGCTGAGATCCCAGAGCAGAGATTCCAGAGCAGAGATCCCAGAGCAGAGATTCCAGAGCAGAGATCCCAGAGCAGAGACCCCAGAGCAGAGATCCCAGAGCCTTCCCAGAATAGGGCTGGGGGCTGCACCTGGGTACCCCAAATGGCTCAGGAGGGAGCAGAGATCCCAGAGCCGAGATCCCAGAGCTGAGATCCCAGAGCCTTCCCAGAACAGGGCTGGGGGCTCAATTTTTGTTATCCCAAATGGTTCAGGGGGGAGCTGAGACTCCAGAGCCTGCCTGAGGTGGGATGTGGGCTGGGGGCTGCACCTGGGGGACCCCAAATGGGTCAGGAGGGAGCAGAGATCCCAGAGCAGAGATCCCAGAGCAGGGCTGGGGGCTGCACCTGGGTACCCCAAATGGCTCAGGAGGGAGCAGAGATCCCAGAGCCGAGATCCCAGAGCTGAGATCCCAGAGCCTTCCCAGAACAGGGCTGGGGGCTCAATTTTTGTTATCCCAAATGGTTCAGGGGGGAGCTGAGACTCCAGAGCCTGCCTGAGGTGGGATGTGGGCTGGGGGCTGCACCTGGGGGACCCCAAATGGGTCAGGAGGGAGCTGAGACCCCAGAGCAGAGATCCCAGAGCAGAGACCCCAGAGCAGAGATCCCAGAGCAGAGATCCCAGAGCCTTCCCAGAACAGGGCTGGGGGCTCAATTTTTTGTTATCCCGGATGGATCAGGAGGGAGCAGAGATCCCAAAGCCGAGATCCCAAAGCTGAGATCCCAGAGCAGAGATCCCAGAGCTTTCCAGAACAGGCCTGGGGGCTGCACCTGGGTACCCCAAATAGCTCAGGAGGCAGCAGAGATCCCAGAGCAGAGATCCCAGAGCTTTCCAGAACAGGCCTGGGGGCTGCACCTGGGTACCCCAAATAGCTCAGGAGGCAGCAGAGATCCCAGAGCCGAGATCCCAGAGCTTTCCAGAACAGGGCTGGGGGCTCAATTTTTGTTATCCCAAATGCTTCAGGAGGGAGCTGAGACTCCAGAGCCTGCCTGGGGTGGGATGTGGGCTGGGGGCTGCACCTGGGGGACCCCAAATGGATCAGGAGGGAGCTGAGATCCCAGAGCCTTGCTGGGGTGGGATGTGGGACAGGAAGGGGTGTGGGCTGGGCTGGGGGCTGCATTTTTGTTATCCCAAAAGGCAGAGGGGGGATCAGTGATCCTGGTGCTTTGCCAGGACAGGGCTGGGGGCTGCACCTGGGTTCCCAGCACGGGCAGAGCCCGATTCCAGCCCCTGTCACCCTGCCAGGTGAGCTCCTGGCAGGTGTGCAGCACTCCCGGCTGTGGGAATTGCTGCTGGCCTTACCCCGGGGTCACAGTGTCCTGGCAGTGCCATGGGACGGGCTGGGCACTGTCCCCAGGGTCACAGTGTCCTGGCAGTGCCATGGGATGGGATGGGCACTGTCCGGGGGTCACAGTGTCCTGGCAGTGCCATGGGATGGGCTGGGCACTGTCCTGGGGTGACAGCTGGCTCTGGGGGCTGTGCCATGGGCTGGGCACTGTCCCCAGGGTCACAGTGTCCTGGCAGTGCCATGGGATGGGCTGGGCACCTCTCCTGTGGTCACAGTGTCCTATAATATTTTATAGCGTTGGATTTGTAATACATCTATTTATAATATCTATAAACGTTATAATAATGATAATGGCCTTACCCCGGGGTCACAGTGTCCTGGCAGTGCCATGGGACGGGCTGGGCACTGTCCCCAGGGTCACAGTGTCCTGGCAGTGCCATGGGATGGGCTGGGCACTGTCCCCAGGGTCACAGTGTCCCGGCAGTGCCATGGGATGGGCTGGGCACTGTCCCCAGGGTCACAGTGTCCCGGCAGTGCCATGGGATGGGCTGGGCATTGTCCCCATGGTCAGAATGTCCTGGCAGTGCCATGGGATGGGCTGGGCACTGTCCTGGGGTGACAGCTGGCTCTGGGGGCTGTGCCATGGGCTGGGCACTGTCCAGGGGTCACAGTGTCCTGGCAGTGCCATGGGACGGGCTGGGCACTGTCCCCAGGGTGACAGCTGGCTCTGGGGGCTGTGCCATGGGCTGGGCACTGTCCCCGGGGTCACAGTGTCCTGGCAGTGCCATGGGATGGGCTGGGCACTGTCCCCAGGGTCACAGTGACCTATAATATTTTATAGTGTTGGATTTGTAATATATCTATTTATAATATCTATAAACGTTATAATAATGATAATATTTATCATTTTCTATTCCTTTTATAAAGTTTTACCTGCGTGCACCATTCCCCTCAGCAGCAGCAGCCTCCTGGTGGTTTAACCCCGGAGCAGGGAGCAGAATTCCAGGGATTTGTCCCCGAGGGACACGTAGGCAGGCTGGCAGCCAGGGGACAGGGCCAGCCCTGCGTGCCACAGCTGAGCGGGTGGCCCTGGCCCCGCTGGGGACAAAGGTGTCCTTGTGCCTCCCGATGGGAACAGGGACACACAGGGGACGCTGTGACAGGAGCCACGGAGGGTCTGGGAGCACCAGGAGTCACCCACGGGGAAACCTGCTGGAAATCTCAGCTGAGAGCTCTGATTTCTCCAAAAAATACTGTGGAAAAAACATAAATACACCTGGGATTTATCCACGGGGAAACCTGATGGGAAACTCAGCTGAGAGCTCTGATTCCCCCAAAAAAATGCTGCAGAAAAACACAAATGTACCTGTGATTTACTTATGGGGGAAATCTGCTAAAAATCTCAGCTGAGAGCTCTGATTCCCCCAGAAATGCTGCAGAAAAAACCATAAATACACCCGGGATTTATCCACGAGGAAACCTGCTGGAAATCTCAGCTGAGAGCTCTGATTTCCCCAAAAGTGCTGCAGAAAAAACTCAAATACACCCGGGATTTATCCATGGGGAAACCTGCTGGAAATCTCAGCTGAGAGCTCTGATTTCCCCAAAAATGCTGCAGAAAAAAACATAAACACACCCGGGATTTATCCACGAGGAAACCTGCTGGAAATCTCAGCTGAGAGCTTTAATTTCCCCAAAAATGCTGCAGAAAAAAACATAAATACACCTGGGATTTATCCATGGGAAAACCTGATGGGAAACTCAGCTGAGAGCTCTGATTCCCCCAAAAAAATGCTGCAGAAAAACACAAATGTACCTGTGATTTACTTATGGGGGAAATCTGCTAAAAATCTCAGCTGAGAGCTCTGATTCCCCCAGAAATGCTGCAGAAAAAACCATAAATACACCCGGGATTTATCCACGAGGAAACCTGCTGGAAATCTCAGCTGAGAGCTCTGATTCCCCCAAAAAAATGCTGCAGAAAAACACAAATGTACCTGTGATTTACTTATGGGGGAAATCTGCTAGAAATCTCAGCTGAGAGCTCAGATTTCCCAAAAAATACTGCGGAAAAACTCAAATACACCTGGGATTCACCCACAGGGGAAATCTGCTGGAAATCTCAGCTGAGAGCTTTAATTTCCCCAAAAAAATGCTGTGGAAAAACACAAATGTACCTGGGATTTACTTATGGGGGAAATCTGCTAGAAATCTCAGCTGAGAGCTCTGATTTCCCCAAAAGTGCTGCAGAAAAAACTCAAATACACCCGGGATTTATCCATGGGGAAACCTGCTGGAAATCTCAGCTGAGAGCTCTGATTTCCCAAAAAATACTGCGGAAAAAACTCAAATACACCTGGGATTCACCCACAGGGGAAATCTGCAGGAAATCTCAGCTGAGAGCTCTGATTTCCCCAAAAATGCTGCAGAAAAAACTCAAATACCCCCGGGATTTATCCATGGGGAAACCTGATGGGAAAACTCGGCTGAGAGCTCTGATTTCCCCAAAAATGCTGCAGAAAAAACTCAAATACCCCCGGGATTTATCCATGGGGAAACCTGATGGGAAAACTCGGCTGAGAGCTCTGATTTCCCCAAAAATGCTGCAGAAAAAACTCAAATACCCCCGGGATTTATCCATGGGGAAACCTGATGGGAAAACTCGGCTGAGAGCTCTGATTTCCCCAAAAATGCTGCAGAAAAAACTCAAATACCCCCGGGATTTATCCATGGGGAAACCTGATGGGAAAACTCGGCTGAGAGCTCTGATTTCCCCAAAAATGCTGCAGAAAAACCTCAAATAGCCCCAGGCTCTGTGGGAAATCCATCCCAGGGCCTCCCAAGGATGATTTTTTCATCCCCAAATCCCAGCTAAGGCTGCCCCCAGCATTTGGAAGCCGTTCCCCCTTGCCCCACTGACGTATTTTCTGGAAAATCTCCTCGCCCAAGATTCTTTTCCTGGGAGGCTGAGAAGCTTCAGAGAAAAAAGGAAAACAACATTATCTCATTTGCTTTTTCTGTGTTTTGCTGCTCTGGAATGGGGTTGGGGATTGTTTATCCAACAGGTGATTGTTTCATGGGTTCCGTGTGAATTATTTTGATTTTTTGGCCAATTGGGGCCGTGTCGGACTCTGAAGAGAGAGTGATGAGTTTTAAATTTTTATCTTTTGGCCTTCTGCCTGTATCCTTTATTATAGTTTAGTACAGTATTTTTAAATAATATAATCAAAATATAGATTTTAATAATATAGATCATTAAATAATAAATTAGCCTTCTGTCTGTTTCCTTTCTGTATCCTTTAGTATAGTTCAGTATAGTATTTTTTAATAATATATCATAATATAGATCATAATAATATAATCACAATATAGATTTTAATAATATAGATAATTATATAATAGATTAGCCTTCTGTCTGTATCCTTTCTGTATTCTTTGGTATAATTTAGTATAGTATTTTTAATAATATATAATAATATCGATCATAACAATATAGATCATTATAATTAATTGCAATATATTTAAATAATATAGATCATTATATAATAAATTAGCCTTCTGTCAGCATCCTTTCTGTATTCTTTGGTATAGTTTAGCATAGTATTTTTGAGTAATATATAATAATATAGATCATAATAATATAGATCACAATACATATTTAAATAATATAGATCATAAAAACAATAAATTAACCTTCTGTCTGTATCCTTTCAGTATTTTTTAGTATAGTTTAGTATGGTATTTTTTAATAATATATAATAATATATAATAATATAATCACGATATATATTTTAATATTATAGATAATAAAATAATAAATTAACCTTCTGTCTGTATCCTTTCAGTATTTTTAGTATAGTTTAGTATAGTATTTTTTAATAATATATAATAATATATAATAATATAATCACGATATATATTTTAATATTATAGATAATAAAATAATAAATTAACCTTCTGTCTGTATCCTTTCAGTATTTTTAGTATCCAAAATGAACCCAAGGTGAACCAGAATGGTCCCAAAATGAACCCAAAATGAACCCAATTGGTCCCAAAATGAACCCAAGGTGAACCAAAATGGTCCCAAAATGAACCCAAGGTAAAACAAAATGAAGCCAAGGTGAACCAAAATGGTTCCAAAATGAACCCAAGGTGAACCAAAATGGTCCCAGAATGAACCCAAGATGAACCCAAATGGCCCCAAAATGAACCCAAAATGAACCAGAATGGTCCCAAAATGCACGATGGTCACGGGGTCTCTCCCTGGGATCAGCTCTGCTCCATGTGCACATTGCAGTTCAGTGTCCAATTCCAGCTCAGCCCCTGCACTCCCATCCTTGTTTTTCTCTCTCCAGCCCACGGGGTTTGTGCTCCTGGGCTGAGATTTGGATCATTTGTCCTTGGTCCCCAGCTGGAGCAGGAATTGTTTTGTCTCCCTGCTCTTTGCACAGAGCTCACCATCCCCCGATATGAACCCACACACTAAAGCAGCATCTGAAAAATATAAAAGCCAAACCCTGAGGCGTCAGCACAGAGCGTGAAAAGCAGAGAAGCCGGAGCTGAGGGGCAGCAGGGGCCGTTCCCGTGTCGGGGAGTTCACGCCTGCAGAAGGGGAAGCCCTGCACTCCTGCCCTGCCCCAGCTGCCTCTGCCCGACGTCCTCGGGTGGCACCCAGCGTGTGTGGCATTGCCTTTGGCTCCCAGGACGGTGTTTTACGCTTTTCCATGCAGGATAACACCGCTGGAGAGGGATCTGGCTAGGGAAAAAAAAAAAAAAAAAAAGAGAGACGGAAAGAGCAAACCCCAAAGTGCAGCTGGAAAAACACTGCGAGTTCCAGGGTGGCCAAGATCAACAGCAAGGCCAGGCTGCTGCTCTCTGAGGGGCACAGCGATGGGGTTTGCTGTCCCGACTCTAATTTGGGATGAAAACAGTGCTGGCAGGAGGGTGATGGGTGCCTGGCCCTCCCAGCCCTTCACGGCTCATTTCTGGTTCCGGGAAGCGCTTCTGGGGCACCGGCGCTGCAAGAGACTTCATTTTTTTTGGGGCTGTCACTTTTCCTTAAGTCCTGGGGCGGTGTCATCCTGACGGAGGGAGGAATGGCCGGTCCTTGCCCCTGCCCTGTCTCTGTCAATTGTCTCCAGGAGTTCCCTCTCTCGCCCACCTTTCCAGTCCAGCTCTTTTTTCACTTAGGGAAAAAAAAAAAAAAAAAAGAGAGACGGAAAGAGCAAACCCCAAAGTGCAGCTGGAAAAACACTGCGAGTTCCAGGGTGGCCAAGATCAACAGCAAGGCCAGGCTGCTGCTCTCTGAGGGGCACAGCGATGGGGTTTGCTGTCCCGACTCTAATTTGGGATGAAAACAGCGCTGGCAGGATGGGTGCCTGGCCCTCCCAGCCCTTCACGGCTCATTTCTGGTTCCGGGAAGCGCTTCTGGGGCACCGGCGCTGCAAGAGACTTCATTTTTTTTGGGGCTGTCACTTTTCCTTAAGTCCTGGGGCGGTGTCATCCTGACGGAGGGAGGAATGGCCGGTCCTTGCCCCTGCCCTGTCTCTGTCAATTGTCTCCAGGAGTTCCCTCTCTCGCCCACCTTTCCAGTCCAGCTCTTTTTTCACTCTCGATTGCCTTATTGGCATGACACGGTCGGCGAGCATTGCCAAAGTTAATTTATCAAGCCGCCCTCCCTGGAGCCGGCTTTTCTCGGCACAATTGCTCCCCAAAGACTGCGGGACTGCTCGGGCCGGGGCTGAGTTTAATGTCCTCATTAAAGAGCCGTGAAAAACCGCGCCAGGCCTGGGCCGTGCCAGCCTGGTGCTCCAGAGCCCGCAGCCTCTCCTCCAGCCCCGGGCAGGAGCTGGGAGCTCACCCCAGATTTATTCGGGTTGCAGGCACCCACCAAACCCCGCAGGGTAAAGCTCGGAAGGTGCCCTGACCATTCCGCCTCTCTTCTTCCCTTTCTACCTCCTAGAAAATCCCATTTTCCCCGTTTTTTGGGGGCTGGGGACAGCGGGTTTGTGCACGCACAGAGCCCTGCACGTGCAGGCTGCATCCAGATCTTTCCATGGCTGGGAGAGGATCCCAGCTGGAATCTCATCCCTCCCAGATCTCCTTTCCATGGCTGGGAGAGGATCCCAGCTGGAATCTCATCCCCTGAGATCTTTCCATGGCTGGGAGAGGATCCCAGCTGGAATCTCATACCGAGATCTCCTTTCCATGGCTGGGAGAGGATCCCAGCTGGAATCTCATCCCCTGAGATCGTTCCATGGCTAGGAGAGGATCCCAGCTGGAATCTCATCCCCTGAGATCTCCTTTCCATGGCTGGGAGAGGATGCGAGCTGGAATCTCATCCCCGGAGATCTCTTTTCCATGGCGGGGAGAGGGTCCCAGCTGGAATCTCATACCGAGATCTCCTTTCCATGGCTGGGAGAGGATGCGAGCTGGAATCTCATCCCCGGAGATCTCTTTTCCATGGCGGGGAGAGGGTCCCAGCTGGAATCTCATACCGAGATCTCCTTTCCATGGCTGGGAGAGGATGCGAGCTGGAATCTCATCCCCGGAGATCTCTTTTCCATGGCGGGGAGAGGGTCCCAGCTGGAATCTCATACCGAGATCTCCTTTCCATGGCTGGGAGAGGATGCGAGCTGGAATCTCATCCCCGGAGATCTCTTTTCCATGGCGGGGAGAGGGTCCCAGCTGGAATCTCATACCGAGATCTCCTTTCCATGGCTGGGAGAGGATGCGAGCTGGAATCTCATCCCCGGAGATCTCTTTTCCATGGCGGGGAGAGGGTCCCAGCTGGAATCTCATACCGAGATCTCCTTTCCATGGCTGGGAGAGGATGCGAGCTGGAATCTCATCCCCGGAGATCTCTTTTCCATGGCGGGGAGAGGGTCCCAGCTGGAATCTCATACCGAGATCTCCTTTCCATGGCTGGGAGAGGAACCCAGCTGGAATCTCATCCCCTGAGATCGTTCCATGGCTAGGAGAGGATCCCAGCTGGAATCTCATCCCCCCTGCCCCTTCCCAGCCCTCGGCAGGCTCCAGATATTCCAGCAAAACAAAGTGGCGGCCTCGTAAAGAAAAACCTCCTAGGGAGGCACTTGAGGGAAGATTTCCCCATCCCTGCTCCGGCAGACAATGGTGGGAAGGACGTGGGACTCATCCTCCTCCTTGTCCCCAGGTCCCTCTGGCTCCCGGGGGTTCCAGTGGGCTGGGATGGGGCTCTGTGCCCCCCCTGGGGCCGGGCTGCCTTCTGCTGCTCTCCCGAGGGGTTCTGCTCCCCCCCGGCAGCCCAGCCCGTGGATTTGGGCAGGGAGGAGCAGCTCGGGGCAGCACGGAAAGGCTGCGGGATTTTGGGGATGCTCCAGGGCTGGGGGAGCCGTGAGCAGGGTCCCTGCCTCGGAAGGAGCCGGCGGGAGGGTGTTTTGAGGGTGTTTTTTTGCCCAGAACCTGTTTTCCAGATCTCCTGGCATCCTTCCAGGGCTCTCGCTGCCTGCGTCATCCTTTTACGAGGCTGCCTGCTTCCCCGGGAGCCCCTTCCCCTTCCCTTCCCCTTCCCCCTCCGCGCTGAGGTTTTATTTATTTGTTTATAACACTTCTCCTGTCCCCGGGACGCCTTTCATCCTGGAAACGCGGAGCCGTTTCGGTGACAGCAGGGAGGGGACAGCCTGGGGACACCGGGGAATCGCTGTCACTCGGGGATGCTCCAGAGGCTGCTCCCGGTGGCACCGAGCTCGGCAGGAGCAGGGACAGCGAGCCCCGAGGTCACAGCACCCGGCCCGGCCACCCTCGCACTGTGGGTGTTCCCTCCAGACACCAACTGCGGCTTTGGCTCCTATTTAAAGGGATTTTTGGTCACCGATGGAGCAATAATGTGGGGATTTGGGAGGGGGCCACGGGCAGGGGATGCCACCCTTTATCCCAGGCTGGTCCAAACCCCCCCAGCCTGGCCTGGAGCAGCTCCAGGGATGGGGCAGCCCCAAGGATGGCAGAGAAAAGCCCAGGTGGAGCTGCAGAGGAGGGCCGGAGGAGCTCAGGTGTCACCGCCGAGGTGACAGGGCTGGAGTCACACTCCACTTCCAGGGGAGCGTCCAGAAGCCAGGCTGGGGACAGCCGGACCTGCCAGCCTGGCGAGTGTCAACAGCAATTAGCGGTTCACACCCAAGGGGATAAACGCTGCCCAGCAGAGAGGGGGATAAACAATGCCCTGGCAGCCGGCAGAAAAGGGGATAAACACTGCCCTGGCACCCGGCAAAAAAGGGGATAAACGCTGCCCTGGCACCCGGCAAAGAGGGGGATAAACGCTGCCCTGGCACCTGGCAAAAAAGGGGATAAACGCTGCCCTGGCACCCGGCAAAGAGGGGGATAAACGCTGCCCTGGCACCTGGCAAAAAAAAGGGATAAACGTTGCCCTGGCACCCGGCAAAAAAGGGGATAAACGCTGCCCTGGCACCTGGCAAAGAGGGGGATAAACGCTGCCCTGGCACCTGGCAAAAAAGGGGATAAACGCTGCCCTGGCACCCGGCAAAGAGGGGGATAAACGCTGCCCTGGCACCTGGCAAAAAAGGGGATAAACGCTGCCCTGGCAGCCGGCAAAAAAGGGGATAAACGCTGCCCTGGCAGCCGGCAAAAAAGGGGATAAACGCTGCCCTGGCACCCGGCAAAAAAGGGGATAAACGCTGCCCTGGCGCCCGGCAAAAAAGGGGATAAACGCTGCCCTGGCACCCGGCAGTGCCGGCCAGGGGTGCCAGACAGGAGGAGGGCAGCCCGCGGGACAATACCTCCAATTTCCCCTTTTTTTTTTTGGCAGGGGAAGTTGGCGGCTTGGTGGGACAGATGTTCCCCCATCCCAGACGTTTTCCTGTCCCCCCCCAAAGCGCTGCTTTGCCCCGGCGTTGGTGTTTGGTGCCCGGCAGAGCTTCGGAGGGGAGGGAGCGTGGCTAGACCGAAGGACAGGGATTGCGGAATCACAGCATTGATAAGGAAAAGACCTTTCCGATCACCAGCGCTAAACCCCCCCCAGGCGGAGCTGGGATGCTGCCCCGTGCAGAAAATCTTCATTTGGCCACGCTGTGCCCACGTGGAACAGCAGAGAGGAGCTGAGCGCACACATTGTCACCGAGCCCATTTCCCCTCCTCCTCCTCCTCCTCAGGCAATTTTGGCTTTCAGAGCTCTCCTGTTCCTCCTGGCAGTGCCCAGGAACCGTGGCTGGCTCGCTCCTGTTGGCACTTGCTGGTGAAAAAAAGCAAAATAAATAGGTGCTGAGCACTGGGGGAGGTGGGATTTGGGGCTGCACAGTTTTTCCTGACGGAGCACTGGGGGAGGTGGGATTTGGGGTTGCACAGTTTTTCCTGCTGGAGCACTGGGGGAGGTGGGATTTGGGGTTGCACGGTTTTTCCTGCCGGAGCACTGGGGGAGGTGGGATTTGGGGTTGCACAGTTTTTCCTGCCGGAGCCCCACAGCAGGGTGAGAAAGCAGCACTAAGGAGCTGCCACCACACCAGGGCTGGAATTAAAAATGAAACCTCTGTTCCCTGCAGCCTGCACAGTGGCACCGCTGATGACATTTCCTGCTGGCACTGACAGATCCCAGCCCTGCTGTGCCAGATGCTGCCGCGGGAGCAAGGCCCTGCCATCCAGCTGGACAGGCTGGGCAGCCAAATGAAGATTGATTCCTTCTTCCAGCACCGAGGAGCAGAGGCCCAGCAACACTGAGACGATGCTGTGTGTGCCTGAGCGGGCAGATCTCTCAGGAGGAGAGGGTCTGGCTGCTTCCATCCCAAATCCAGGCTGCTTTCCTCCCCAGCACGATGTGAGGGCTGCCTGAGCTCAGCTCCTGCCCCCAGGCTGGGCTCTGGGGCGGGCAGAGAGAGGCTCCAGGCACTGGAGCTCAGCTGAATGTCCCTCCCCGAGTGTCCCTTTGGCTCCTGGAGCCCGAGGCAGCGCTGTCCCTGCTCTCCCCCAGCCCTGAGCTGCGCCAGCACGGCACAAAGAGCCTTTGTGGACGTGAGGAGAAGGCAGGAGGGTTCTTCAGGAGCCTGGCACTCCTGCCTGCCCTGCTTCCCATCCCTGCCTTGGCTCCCTATCCCAAACCTCCTCCCCTGATCCCCAAACTCTCTCCCTTGTTCTCCAGCCCTTCTTGCCCTGCTCCCCAAATCCCCTCCTCTGCTCCTCAAACCTCTTCCCCTGCTCCCCAAACCTCCTCCCCTGCTCCCAAACCTCCTCGCCCCGTCCTCCCACTCTGCCCAGCCCCTGCGCTGCTGCATCCCCCAAAATCGGGGATGTGCTCCGGCCTCCAAAGCCCGGCAGCTCCCGGGGAGCCGCTAATCCCACCCCGAGGGGCCGCTAATCCCACCCGGGCAGCTCCAGGGGACAGGAAGGAGCATCCGGAGAATCCCCGCTGGCACTGCCGGGGTTGGCACTGCCGGGGATGGCACTGCCCGGGGATGATGGCACTGCCGGGGCTGGCACTGCCGGGGCTGGCACTGCCGGGGGTGGCACTGCCGGGGCTGGCACCGCTGGGGCTGGCACTGCCGGGGGGGGCACTGCCCGGGGGTGGCACTGCCGGGGTTGGCACTGTCAGGCTGGCACTGCCGGGGCTGTCACTGCCGGGGGTGGCACTGCCAGGGGTGGCACTGCCGGGGGATGGCACTGCCGGGGGTGGCACTGCCGGGGCTGGCACTGCGGGGGCTGTCACTGCCGGGGGTGGCATTGCCGGGGTTGGCACTGCCGGGGCTGGCACTGCCGGGGGTGGCACTGCCCGGGGATAGCACTGCCGGGGGTGGCACTGCCGGGGGTGGCACCGCTGGGGCTGGCAGTGCCCGGGGCTGTCCCCGGCAGTGACAAACAGCAGGCAGGCTCCCCGGCAGATGCGTTCCCGTCAGCTCAGCGCTGCTCCCCCGCAGTCACATGGATCCCATCAGCGCTGCGCTTAACACGAAGCAGAGCAGCCTCAGCCAGCAGCGCCGCCCGGGCACAGACACAAATCTCGGGATGAAATCAGGCCAGAGCTCTGCTGAGCCTGGCTCCAGGGCCCTGCGAGCCGCCGGGGCACGCAGGGGCCGCCTGGAAAATCTTTCCTCGGGAAGGGGGAATCCGCCCGGGGCAGCTCGCCGGTGTCAAGTGGTTGTGTTTGAGTTGAGGGATGGGAACTCCCCGCGCCCTGGAATTCCATGGGTTTCACGTTCTGGGTGGGAACTGCGTGTGCTCCACACGTCCTGGTTATTTACCCTGCGGAGGGGAACAACCGCGCTCCAAAATCCTGGAAACTTCCTGAGCTCCATCCAGCCCCGTGCGAGCCCCCGGGGGTCCCAGGCAGGCATCGCTCGCTGATGGCTTTGCAAACATCCCGGGGCGTTCCAAGCAAGCCACCGGGTGGGATTTTCCTTCCCTCTCCCCTCCCCCCCCCAGTTCGTGCAAATCCACACGAGCGCAAAAACCCTGCGAGCTCGGGGCCGCGATTGCAACACCCGGGCTGGGTTGGGCAAGAGTCGGGCGAGCAGAGCCAGGCTCGGGGCACCCTCCTGCAGGGCCACTGGGGATGGTGACAGCTGTGACACAATCCGCCCCTCGGGGGTGGCCCTGGCACAGCCCCGCGGAGCTGCGGGTGATTAATTGCGCTGTCAGGCAATTAACTTCTTCACACTTGCAGCCCCTGAAGTCGCCCATAACTCAAGAGGCGACAGACTCGGTGTTTATTTTGCGCCCCAAGAGGAGTCGGGAGCAGCTTCCCAAGGAAAACAGGCTCTTCCCGGGATCACAGCCGGCAGGATGGGGGTGTGCAGAGCCCCCCCCGGGGCCCTGCCTGCGGAAAGCGGCGTTGAGGAAGCGATTCCATCAGCGCCGAGCCGGCCTTTGGATGAGTCACTGTTCCCTGAGTCACCGTCCCCACCGCGCAGCAGCAGCCGGTGGCACCGAGGGTGACACCGAGGGTGGCACCGAGGGTGACACCGATCGTGTGACACGCTCAGGGCACGGGGGAAGCCAGGCTGGCTCTGGCTGTGCCCAGCTGCTCACCTGCCAGCCGTTTAATTTCCTTTCGAAGCGTTTGGGGCAGGGATGTGACCGTGTCCTGCGGGAATCCTGCATCCCTGCTCCTCGGGCCTTTTTGGCACAGATGGGAGGTGGGGCTGTCCCCGAGCCCGGGACAGCAGCAGCCTGTCCCCCTGCCCCTGCCGGGGCTGCACCCAGCTCTGCCAGGCTGGCAGATCACCCCTCTGCACAGGAATATTCCCAGCGGGAAGCTCTGCTCCTGCCTGGCTGTGGGTCGGGGTGAGGAGGAGGAGGAGGAGGAGGAGGAGGAGGAGGAGGGCCGGGGCTGCCTTTGCAGCAGGTGTTGCTCAGCTTTGCCACCCTCTGTTTATTTCTCCAGGCTGGAGATGTCTGAGTGCTGCAGCAGGCGAGGGGTTGCACAAAACCCCTGGGGAAAAGAAAACAAAACAAAATAAAAACAAAACCAGCCCAACAAATCACAAACCCGGTGCTTGGGGACAGCCTGGGTGTGCAGCGTGGCCAAGGAGGGACAGCAGGGAGCAGAAATCTGGGACCAGAACTGGGCCTGGCTCGTGACTGAGGGTCCTGCTGCTTACAGACCAGCCAAGGAATTTGCTCAGAACATCCAGATTTTGGTTGGAAGCAGGAGCACCTTCCCAGCCTGCTGTAAGCACTCCAGTTGCTACACAGGGATTGTTTTTTTTATAGCAACATCTCCAAGGCCTCAGCCTCGTTATCCCCATTTTTAGAAATGGAGAAGTAAGCAAAGGGAGGTGCTGCTGCTCTCAGAAGGTCTCCTGAGGCACATCCCAGCTTCCCTGGAAGCCCCAGCTCCGTGGGCAGGCGGTGCTGGGATCAAACTGGGAGCAGCTCCCAGCTCCCACAGCCCTGCCCTGCCCCACAGCTGCTGCTCCAGGCTGACAGGAGAGCCCTGCAGGCTGCTCTGAAGGTTAAAAATGCTGCCCGTGGGGAGAGCAAAGTCTGCCGGTGCCTGCAGCGAGCTCCTCGCCTGCACTTATTGCCTGGGGATTAGCAAAGGTCAGGGTTTAGCGCTCCAGCCCTTCCCAGTCTCTTCCTTTGCTGCAGGTTGGGAGATTTTGTTGATTTAGCCTGATCCGTGAGCGCATGGAAAAATCCCACCCAGGCTGGGGGAGCAGAATTCCTGCAGCAGATGTCATGGTGCTGGCAGAGGGACAACACCCCACCCTTGGCTGCTGGCCCTGGCTGGGAATTTGGGGGGATCCTGGTGGGAAGAGAGCTACTGAGCAGCCCAGACTGTGCTCTCCTGGATCCTGGCTGGGAATTTGGGGGGATCCTGATGGGCACAGAGCTCTTGAGCAACCCAGGCTGTGCCCTGCTGGACCCTGGCTGGGAATTTGGGGGGCTCCTGATGGGCACAGAGCTCTTGAGCAACCCAGGCTGTGCCCTGCTGGAGCCTGGCTGTGAATTTGGAGAAATTTGGGCAGAGAGCTCCTGAGCAGCCCAGGCTGTGCCCTGCTGGAGCCTGGCTGGGAATTTGGGGGGATCCTGATGGGCACAGAGCTCTTGAGCAACCCAGGCTGTGCCCTGCTGGCCCTGGCACCCTCCCCCTGCAAGAGCTGGATCCTGCTTCACCCTCTGCTCCTGCCTTTTCAGTATTTTTATCTTTCTTCTCCCTCCCTCTCCACTTTGCCCTGACAACTTTCCCTGTGCCGTGCAGGGTGTGGGAGGGGTGGGAGCTGCAGACAATGAGCAGCCCCGGCTCTGCTCAGCTCTGCCTGCCTGGGAGAGCTCCGAGATTCCTGCAGCCTCCACCTCTGCCTCCCCCTGCGTGTGCTCGCAGCCCAGCCATGTGCTGTCTGTTCCCAGAGCCTGAGGAGTCACAGCTGGCAGCTCCTGCTCCCCGAGACTCCGCTTTTATGGCTTTGGATCCGGCCGGAGCTCAGCAGCTCCTCTGGAAAAGGGGTCACTGCGGTTCATCCATCCCCAGGAAATTCCAGTTTGCAGCTCCCTGGGGTGGGTCTGGGAGGGCTTGGCTGAGATTCTGGCTGGGGGAGAGCTCCCCGAGGAGAGCAGGAATTGCTTCTCCTGCCTCGGTCCCTTCCAGCAGCTCTGCAGGTGGACCAGGCTCAGGGCAGGGCTCCTGATCTCTGCTTTGTGCTGCCTCCACCGCTTCCCTGCCAACAGGAGCACTTGGCCTGGGAAGAGAAATGATCCAGAAGAGCCAACTCGGGGCCCGGACAAAGTGGAGGCCAGGGACAGAAACAGATGAGTGCTGCTGCAGAAATTCCTGAGCAAGCAGCAGGAGCCGTGGGGAGAGGCCGAGGAGAGGCTGCTGATAAACTCTGCCGATAAACTCTGCTGATAAACTCTGCTGATAAACCCTCCCCGAGGCTCCCGGGGGGGTGAGCCCCACGCTGGACCCATCCTGGAGCAGGCAGCAGCCTGGCAGGGCTGAGCTCTGTCTGTCACAGCAGCTCTGCAGCAGCCTGGCCACCAGGAGCCCCTGCCAGGCTGCAGAGCCCTGGGCACCACTGCCAGGGCTGTGCCCCGCTCCGGGCTGCCACCAGGAGCCCCTGCCAGGCTGCAGAGCCCTGGGCACCACTGCCAGGGCTGTGCCCCGCTCCGGGCTGCCACCAGGAGCCCCTGCCAGGCTGCAGAGCCCTGGGCACCACTGCCAGGGCTGTGCCCCGCTCCGGGCTGCCACCAGGAGCCCCTGCCAGGCTGCAGAGCCCTGGGCACCACTGCCAGGGCTGTGCCCCGCTCCGGGCTGCCACCAGGAGCCCCTGCCAGGCTGCAGAGCCCTGGGCACCACTGCCAGGGCTGTGCCCCGCTCCGGGCTGCCACCAGGAGCCCCTGCCAGGCTGCAGAGCCCTGGGCACCACTGCCAGGGCTGTGCCCCGCTCCGGGCTGCCACCAGGAGCCCCTGCCAGGCTGCAGAGCCCTGGGCACCACTGCCAGGGCTGTGCCCCGCTCCGGGCTGCCACCAGGAGCCCCTGCCAGGCTGCAGAGCCCTGGGCACCACTGCCAGGGCTGTGCCCCGCTCCGGGCTGCCACCAGGAGCCCCTGCCAGGCTGCAGAGCCCTGGGCACCACTGCCAGGGCTGTGCCCCGCTCCGGGCTGCCACCAGGAGCCCCTGCCAGGCTGCAGAGCCCTGGGCACCACTGCCAGGGCTGTGCCCCGCTCCGGGCTGCCACCAGGAGCCCCTGCCAGGCTGCAGAGCCCTGGGCACCACTGCCAGGGCTGTGCCCCGCTCCGGGCTGCCACCAGGAGCCCCTGCCAGGCTGCAGAGCCCTGGGCACCACTGCCAGGGCTGTGCCCCGCTCCGGGCTGCCACCAGGAGCCCCTGCCAGGCTGCAGAGCCCTGGGCACCACTGCCAGGGCTGTGCCCCGCTCCGGGCTGCCACCAGGAGCCCCTGCCAGGCTGCAGAGCCCTGGGCACCACTGCCAGGGCTGTGCCCCGCTCCGGGCTGCCACCAGGAGCCCCTGCCAGGCTGCAGAGCCCTGGGCAGCGCTGCCAGGGCTGGATGGGTCAGTCGTGCCACCTGAGCTGCAGCTGAGGCCGTGGTGCTCACCCAGCTGTGCAGCCCATCCAGCTGTGCAGCCCATCCAGCTGTGCAGCCCTCCCTCCAGCTGTGAGCTCTCTCTCCATCTCTCCCAGCTGCCCTGAGCCGTGCTGCAGAGCTCTGGTGTTGCCCAGGTGAACGTTCCAAGGACAGAAAGGAGCCTCTGGCCTCCCTGCAGGGTGGGGGATGCTGGGGCAGGGCCCCCTTTGCTCCAGAAACCCCAAAATTGGATCCAGCAGCTGGGAGAGGAGCAGCCCCTCACCCACCCAGGCTGGGCCCCCTGCAGGGTCTGGCTTTGGGGTTGGGGCTGGTGCCTTTGGCACATCCCCCCTCATCCCCAGCTGCCTTCTTTCTGCCAGCCCCTTCAGCCTTTCACCCAGCCCTCAGCTGTGGAGCTGGGAATTTGGGGGATCCTGGTGGGCAGAGAGCTCCTGAGCAGCCCAGGCTGTGCCCTGCTGGCCCTGCCTGGGAATTTGGGGGGATCCTGGTGGGCAGAGAGCTCCTGAGCAGCCCAGGCTGTGCCCTGCTGGCCCTGCCTGGGAATTCTCTGCACTCCAGATGTTCACACTGTTTGGTTTTGGGTGCTTCCCTTTCCTCTTCCCATCCCAAGAACTGGCCCCCCATGTTTTTTTTCCCGTTTGTGGCTCTGATCCCTATCCCAGAGTTCTGTCCCTGCTCCTCCTGCCTGCTGCAGGAATTGAGCATTCCAATGCTTTTTCCATGTGCCCCCCAAACCAATATTGACCCTTGGAGGTGAGGAAGTGTCGCCCTGATTTTTTAAAGATTTTCCAAACCTTCTGATGTTTGCATTTTTGTAGCAAACTTTCTCACACACTTTCTGTAAACAACTTATTGTTTTGTATTTTTTTTATAGAGGAGGAGAAATTTGATGGACTGTTAGTTTGCCCAGTGGCATTGGAGAGGTGGCACTTTCACCCTCCAATCCACTGTCACCTTTAGAAATCTATAAATGTTAAAGTCAGAAAATAAACTTCCGTGTCCTGTAGTGACAAGGAAGAGGAGGCTGCTCCTCAGGGGGGACCATCCCGGTGGGCTTTTGTGTCCCCCAGCCCCAGGACACTTTTCCTCCTGCCCTGAGGGATGCTGAGAGAAGATGCAGTGGCTGCTCCTCCCCACCCAGCGCTGCGATCACGGGGCTGGATCCTTGCAGAGCAGGAGCAGATTTCCACCTCCCAATTACGTCCAATTAAGGAGCGCTAATGGGGCTGGGCTTGGCCCAGCACTGAGGTCAGTGCCCCACAATATCCTGTTGACATCACTCCTGAGGGGCAATTCCAGAGGGGAAGGGGCCTTGCCGAGCTGCTCCTCGGCACAAAAACCTCAAAGAGAGCTGTGGCCTCTCCTGTGCCTCCCCTGGCTCCATTATCCACGGCCTTCAGGAAAAGGAGGAGAGGGAAGAGTGGCACTTTTCCCTCTGGCTCATCCCAGAGATCCTCACTGGGAGGGGGCCGGGGGGGTTTGGATAACCTGCCTCATTAGTGGCCGTATGACATCATTATCTCACATTAGCCACACTCTTCCAGAGGTAATTGGGAAGCCTCTGGAATGGCCCTGTGACCTTTAATTAATGCAGAGGGGCCTTTTCCTTGTGCTGCTCCTCGCTCTGCCTCCAGCAGCTGCTCCTTGTTAAGATGCCAGAGCAGGGGAGCCTTGGTCCCATGCCGGGAGTTTCTGAGCCTCTCTCCTCCCCGGGGGAGGAATAAAAAAGGTGCAGGAGCAGCCTCAGCTCTGCCTGGCTCGCTCCAGCCTCCCTCCGGCAGCCCCTGCCTGGCCAATTAGCCAGCGGCTGATTAGCCCAGCCAGCGCTGCTGCCCTGCCCACGCTGCCGGGAGGGCTCTTGGAAGGAAAAGTGGGGATGCTGAACCAAAGGAAGAATTTAGGGGGAGAGATTCTGGCCCTGGCACAGGGTACCCGGCTCTGCCCCATCCCTGGCAGTGCCCAAGGCCAGGTTGGAGGGGCTTGGAGCAGCCTGGGACAGGGGAAGGTGCCCATGGCAGGGGTGGGACTGAGCTTTTTGCCAGCCCAAACCATTCCAGGATTCCAGGATTTGTCCCAGCTCTGGGTTTTTTACCTTTGCTGGCTGCTGGGAGCCCCCTGAGGCACTGGGATGGACAACTCAGAGTCATTCCAGCAGCTCTCACCCCGAACTCCCTCAGAAAGCTCTGCACAAAACCTCCACCCCGAGGGGAGCAGGGCTGGCTGTGCTCTCCCTGGGGTTTGTATTCAAAAACGTGGGAACGTTTTTGAAGAATTAAAATGATCGAAAAAGATTGAAAGATTAATAATAAATTAAAGGAAGCTCTGCTCAGGCTGGAGCTTTTCATCCCCAGGTGAGCGAGGGCGGCGGATTTTGGGATCAGGGGGAGGCATCCTCAGGTCCCTGGGAGCTGGCAGGGAGCTTGAGCTGCTGTGACAGTGGCATTTGGGCTGCCAGGCCTTGGGGCTGAGCCTGCTGCTGCTCCTGGCACAGCTCCCTCCTGCACAGCTGGCACGGTGTCACCATCCCTCCCTGCTGGCACGGTGTCACTGTCCCCTGCTGCTGGCACGGTGTCACCATCCCTCCCTGCTGGCACGTCCACGGGGGGGCTTGGAAACCCTCCCCAAGCGTTTGGGAATTCCCACTTTGGAGCCTGGGAATCGAGCGGGTTAATGAGTGTCCTCTGGGAGAAACGGATTTGTGAAGAATTCTTAAAGTTGTAAAGAATTCTTAGAGTCTGATGGGAAGTTTGTACAGTGCTGTGTTAGAACTGTGAAAGGTGCGCTGTAGCAGCACGTGGGGTAAAAAATATAGATGATTGGTGCTAGAAATAATAGTGTTGTGTAGCAAAAACTAATGGGCTAAAAGCCTGAGCTGCCTGTGGGAACCCAGAACATCCTCTGGGTGCCCTGGAGACCCGGGCAGGGGGCTGGGAAATCTGGCAGAAAGCCAAAGACATTTGGGATTTCCATCTTAACCCATGGAACAAATGACCAACCTTGTATGAAGAATCACAAGTCACAGAAGTTTAAGTTGAGTGATAATGAATTAATCACCGGGTGAAAAATGGAGTTTTGGGGGTTTTATTATAGGGAGTCTAGGAGGAAAGATGGAGGGACATGGGTGTTGTCCCATGCTTCTTCCTTCTTCTTCCCAGCCTCCATCTTCTGGGTGATGGTGGCACATTTGGATTGGCCTAAAGTAGAAGCAGACAGTCTAACATAGACAATAGATATTGGAAAATAATGATAAATAAAGTACACGTAACTTCTAGTATAAAATGTAGACACCAGCCCAGCGTGTGCCCTTGACAGAGCTCAGACCTCTGCGGGTCTGAGGGAAAATGTTTTAGATAATCGACAATAAACAACCTTGTGAACCAGAGCCGAAGAATCCTGACTCTTTCTTCGGCCAGAGGCTGGGAAAAGGGACTCTGGGGTCATCCTGAAAGCAGAAAACCCGAGACTGGCCCCTGCTCTTGGAGGCTGTGGTGGGCCGGGATCAGGCTGGGATTAGGCTGGGATCAGAACAGGGATCAGGGCTGGGATCAGAGCCAGGACCAGTGCCGGGATCAGGCTGGGATCAGGGCTGGGATCAGAGCAGGGATCAGGCTGGGATCAGAGCAGGGATCAGGGCTGGGATCAGGCTGGGATCAGAACAGGGATCAGGGCCAGGATCAGAACAGGGATCAGGGCTGGGATCAGAGCCAGGACCAGCGCTGGGATCAGTGCAGGGATCAGAGCTGGGATCAGGATTGGGATTAGAGCTAGGTTCAGAGCAGGGATCCAGGCAGGGATCAGGCCGGGTTCAGAGCAGGGATCAGGGCCGGGATCAGGCAGGGATCAGGGCTGGAATCCAGGCAGGGATCAGGCCAGGTTCAGGGCCGGGATCAGGCAGGGATCAGGCTGGGATCCAGGCAGGGATCAGGCCGGGTTCAGAGCAGGGATCAGGCCGGGATCCAGGCAGGGATCAGGCCGGGCTCAGAGCAGGGATCAGTCCAGGTTCAGAGCCGGGATCAGGCCGGGTTCAGGCCGGGTTCAGAGCAGGGATCAGACCAGGATCCAGGCAGGGATCAGGCCGGGATCAGGCCGGCAGCCCGGCATGTGCGCAGCTCCAGCAGCAGAGCCGCGGTGCCCGGGAAGCGGCGCTGCTGGCGGGGCTGGGCAGCGCCGGGCTGAGGAACTCGGGACCTGGCGGGGCCCTGCCGGTGTGGAACAGCTCGTGTTCGGGGCTGGGCTGGCAGCAGAGGCCCTTTCCACCCCAAACATCGTTAACCAGCACTCGGACAGCGAGCTCTGCCGCTGCTGCTACCGTTCAGGCCCGCAGGGACGGGAGAGCTCGGCGGCTCCCGGAGGGGGCTCAGGTCCTTCTCCCTTGCTCTGTCTCGTTCCTTGCTGCTGGTGGTGACCCCGGTGGCCACCAGTGCCTTCCCTCTGCTGCTCCATCCCAAAGCAGCCGCTCTCCCTCGCCTGGTTTGGGGAAGGACACAAAGGGGTGGCCCAGGAAGCCAGCTCGTGGTGCCGGGGCGCCTCAGGACACTGCAGCTCCCTCAGGAGAGCAGGAGAAGGGCTCGCGATCCCCTGGAGCTGTGCCAGGGGAAGGTCAGGTTGGATTTTTGGGCAGGGTTTTCCCCCAGAGGGTTCTGCTGCACTGCCCAGGGAATGGTGACGTTCCCAAGGCTGCCGCAGCTCCAGGAGGGTCCTGGATCACTCCCAGGGTGACACTGGTGACACTGGTGACACTGGTGACCCCGCTGGAATGACGGAGCATTCACCTTGCAGGGCAGGGGTTCCCCGGCGGGGTCAGCACAGCCCCTGCCCTCCCAGCCGTGTGGAACTGGGATTTTCCTCTCCCACAGCACCTGAACAGCCCGAGAGGAGGTGAAAAATCCCGGGAAAGCACGGACTTGGTGGCTGTAAGTGACATCTAGTGGAAACGGCAGGGAAAGGAGTGCACAGGTAAAACCCCGATCCTGCCGGCTTCGGGGGGGAAAAGGATTCCTGCGAGCTGGAACTTCAGCCCAGAGGCCTCTTTTCAGGTCTTAACAAAAAATAAAAATTTGAATAAATAGAATAATAATGGAATAACAATATGGATTAATAATAGAATAAAGAGAATAAAGAGAATAAAGATAATAAAGAGAATAAAGAGAATGGCTTTCTCTGCCTGCGTAGGCAGTCAGTGGGCAGCATGGAAAAGGAGGTGGCTGGGACATGGCAGAGGTCACCTGGCCCTACAGCTGCTGTCCCCAAGGCAGGGACACCACAGCCACCCAGGCCATGGTGTCACTGTGCCACCCAGAGTCACGGAATCATGGAATGCTTTGGGTTGGAAGAACTCCAGAGCCCATTCCGTGCCACCCATGCCACAGCAGGGACACCTTGCACTGTCCCAGGCTGCCCCAGTCCCTGTCCCCTGGCCTGGGACATTCTCAGGGACAGCCACAGCCTCTCTGAGCGAATCCTCTCATCCTGCTGGGATGGTGCCCGGGGACAGCTCTGGGACAGGGGACAGGGACAGTGCCCCCGTGCTGCTGCATCCTGAGCCCATCCCGCTGCCTCTGGGCATCTCCCTGCTCTGTTTTCCTCTCCTCGGAGGTGGGTGGCACTGCCACCCTGTCCCCTGCACTGCCACCTTGTCACCTGCACTGCCACCCCTGTCCCCTGCACTGCCACCCTACCCCTGACACTGCCACCCTGTCCCTGTCGCTGTCACCCCTGTCCCTGCACTGCCACCCCTATCCCCTGACACTGCCACTCTGTCCCTGACACTGCCACCCTGTCCCTGACACTGCCACCCTGCCCCTGGCACTGCAACTTTGTCACCTGCACTGCCACCCTCTCCCTGTCGCTGCCACCCTGTCCCTGCACTGCCACCCTGTCCTTGTCACTGCCACCCTGTCCTTGGCACTGCCACCCCTGTCCCTGCACTGCCACCCCTGTCCCTGGCACTGCCACCCCTGTCCCTATCGCTGTCACCCTGTCCCTGCGCCGCCACCCTGTCCCTGGCACTGCAACTTTGTCACCTGCACTGCCACCCTCTCCCTGTCGCTGCCACCCTGTCCTTGTCACTGCCGCCCTGTCCTTGGCACTGCCACCCCTGTCCCTGCCCTGCCACCCTGTCCCTGTCGCTGTCACCCTGTCCCTGTCACTGTCACCGTGTCCCTGGCACTGCCACCCTGTCCCTGGCACTGCAACTTTGTCACTTGCGCCGCCACCCTGTCCCTGCACTGCCACCCTGTCCTTGTCACTGCCACCCTGTCCCTGGCACTGCCACCCCTGTCCCTGGCACTGCAACTTTGTCACCTGCACTGCCACCCTGTCCCTGTCGCTGTCACCCTATCCCTGGCACTGCCACCCTGCCCCTGACGGGGCCGCTCCTGGGCGAGCGAGGCCGGAGCTCGCTGGGAAATGCGAAACGCGGCGGGGCTGGGATCAGCAGCCCGAAACCGCGGCCAGCAGCGAGCTTTGGGAAGAGCCTGGCAGAGTCTCGGGCCAGCTCGGGCTGGGTTTCAAGTGAGCCGAGTGTGACCTTTGCAGCATGGGCTGGAATTTTAACAGAGCCCGGGGAGTGAGTTTCAGGCGGAAAAAAAAAAAAAACGAAAAAACCCCCAAACCAAAAAAAGTTAAAGGGTTTGGGCAAAAGCGCCGTGGAGCCGGCGTGGTTTGGGGGTGATAATTGCTGCTCACCTGCCCCAAACCAGCAGAACCAGCCGGGTGGTTGCGGCTGGAGTTTCAGTGCAGGGTTAACCCTTTCTGAGGTTAACCCTTTCCTCCTCCTCGCCTTCCCTGGGCTGGATCCCAGCTGCTGCTGCTGCTCCCAGGGTGGTCTCCTGGCCGTGGGCAGGGTCAGGGGTGTACGTGAGCAGCTCAGCGTTCCCCAAATCCAGCTCAGCATTCCCCAATTGCAGCTCAGCATTCCCCAATTGCAGCTCAGCATTCCCCAGTCCCCCTGAGCAGCTCAGTGTTCCCCAAATCCAGCTCAGCATTCCCCAATTGCAGCTCAGCATTCCCCAATTGCAGCTCAGCATTCCCCAGTCCCCCTGAGCAGCTCAGTGTTCCCCAAATCCAGCTCAGCGTTCCCCAATTGCAGCTCAGTGTTCCCCAAATCCAGCTCAGCGTTCCCCAGTTGCAGCTCAGTGTTCCCCAATTGCAGCTCAGCATTCCCCAGTCCCCCTGAGCTCTCCCTCGCACAGGTTGGACCCCTCAGGAATTTATGGAAAGGAAGGAACGGATCAGATCAGGGGCAGGTCACTGCTGTCACTGCCTGAGGCTCAGGGAGCATCCAGCTAAAACTGCAGGAGGAATGAGAAAATAATCACAAATAAACCTCTCTGTCCCAGGCAAGCAGCAAGGGCCGAGGTTGTCTTGCTCCTTGAGCTGTGGGCAGATTTCTTTTTCCATTCTGCTTTATTATTATTTTTTTTCCCCCCACTGCTTTTCCTGCAATCTCTGCCTCCCTGCCCTGCTGCACAGCATGTGATGGGTGTAGATCAGGGCAGGGAGGATGTTCCTAATCAAACCCACGTTTCTCTGCATTGTCTGCGCTGTCTCACGGGGAGTTCAGCCAAGCCCCCACACTCGTCATGTTCCAGTGCTGGTTTGAAAAGCTGCACAAAGGGAGAATTCTCCCAGATGGAGTTTCTTGGGTAGGAAGGGAATTATTCCATATTGGGAACATTCCAGTTATTCCATATTGAAAATATTCCAATTATTCCATATTGAGAATATTCCAATTTTTCCACATTGGAAATATTCCAATTATTCCATTCCTGAGAGCTCCCTTCCCAGACACTGAGCTTCCTTTGCAGTGGGAGTGGTGAGTGCTGAGCCTGGAGCTGTCTCTGTCCCAAAGGAAGTGCCCCCCACGGCATTCCCAGTTTTCCTGCCCTTTCCAAGCCCATTCCTGGCTGTGTCTCCCACGCCGTGTCCCTCCAGGCACAGGGGGGTCACATCTGCTGCTTTATTTCGGGCCCTTCTCTCATGACAAGTTGACATTGGTTATTTATATCGTGCCCTTAATCCCACAGCGTCCATCCTGGAGGTGCTGGGTGCCATCCGCAGGATGGGGCTGGAGCAGCCCTGCAGCATCCCAGGAACATCATCCCAGAATCATCCCAGCAGCATCCCAGAACCATCCCAGCACTATCCCAGGATCATCCCAGAATCATCCCAGAATCATCCCAGCAGCCTCAGTATCCCAGGATCATCCCAGAATCATCCCAGAATCATCCCAGCAGCATCCCAGTATCTCAGAATCATCCCAGGATCATTCCAGAATCATCCTGGAATCATCCCAGCATTCCAGAATCATCCCAGCAGCCTCCCAGAATTATCCCAGCACCATCCCAGAATCCTGGTACTGTTCCACCATCCCAGCACCATCCCATCATCCCAGACCATCCCAGACCATCCCAGACCATCCCAGCACCATCCCAGATCATCCCAGCACCATCCCAGCATCCCAGATCATTCCAGCACCATCCCAGATCATCCCAGATCATTCCAGATCATTCCAGCACCATCCCAGCATCCCAGATCATCCCAGCACCATCCCAGACCATCCCAGCCCATCCCAGACCATCCCAGCATCCCTGTTCCTCTGGCTGCCGCCGTCCCTGCCCCTCCCTCGCTCCCTGCTGCTCCGCAGCCGGGTTAAACCTTTCCGTGCCTCAGGCCCGGCTCCAAGGGAAGGAAGTGGGCCGAGCCAAGCCAAGGAAACCGCTCGGTTTCCCCTCTGGCCTGCGAGGCGTGCGAGGGGAGCGCGGCGTGGGCGGATCAGCAGCGGGAGCGGCGGGGGAGCAGCTCTTCCCCTGCAGATGTTCCTGGCTGAGGGGAGAAGCGTGTCCCGGGAATGTTCCCCGGGCTGGGCTCTGCTGGTCCCTCCCTGTGCAGTGCGGGACAGCGGCCACCGCGGGGAGCTTCCGTCCCGCGGGATGGCAGGAGGGGACAGGGGACCCTGCTGTCCCCTCCTGTGGGGACACAGCCCGGAGCTGGGCCTCGGGGCAGAGCTCGTGGGATCCCCGAGGGGTGCAGAGCTCGTGGGACCCCCGAGGGGTGCAGAGCTCCTGGGACCCCCGAGGGGTGCAGAGCTCGTGGGACCCCCGAGGGGTGCAGAGCGTGTGGGACCCCCAAGGGGTGCAGAGCTCGTGGGACCCCCGAGGGGTGCAGAGTTTGTGGGATCTCCAAGGGGTACAAAGCTTGTGGGACCCCCAAGGGGTGCAGAGCTCGTGGGACCCCCGAGGGGTGCAGAGTTTGTGGGATCTCCGAGGGGTACAAAGCTTGTGGGACCCCCAAGGGGTGCAGAGCATGTGAGACCCCCGAGGGGTCGCAGAGCGTGTGGGACCCCCGAGGGGACGCAGAGATTGTGGGACCCCCGAGGGGTGCAGAGCTCGTGGGACCCCCGAGGGGACGCAGAGCTTGTGGGACCCCCGAGGGGTGCAGAGCTTGTGGGACCCCCGAGAGGTGCAGAGCTCGTGGGACCCCCGAGGGGTGCAGAGGTTTTGGGACCCCCCAAGGGGTGCAGAGGTTTTGGGACCCCCGAGAGGTGCAGAGCCCAGGGGTCCCTCTTGGCTCCCCCAGCGTGCCCAGCCCTGGTCCCAGCTGTGTCCAGCTGTGGTGTCTTGGTGGCCGAGGGGGGGCTGGGGCTGGGGGCTGGGGGCTGGGGCTCGCTCCCCCAGCCCCTCTCCCGCAGGCAGCTCCTTCAGGGCAGCTATTCCTGGCCCTGCCACGGGGAGGGGGAGGAAGGTGGGAGGAAGGCTCGGGGCTCGTGGGAGCTGAGGGTTATTTCTGGCTCGGCTTCGTGACCTGCCAGCTCACCCTTGGGCACTCTGTCAGTGCCCCGTGCCAGGCTCCCCCCGGGCTGTGCCCGCGGCTGCCCACAGCACATGGCCCAGGTGGCCCTGGGTGCCGTGGGACGGCTGCCACACGCCCTGCGAGGTTTGTCACAAGACTTTCGGGGCTGGCTGTGATCTCCTGATGCCAACCCTGCAGCAGGCTGGCAGTAAATGCCCTGGGAGTGCCCTAAATAGGTGAACCCTGCCCCTGAGGTGATTTTGTGTCACCCTGGAGAGCGTGACTAAAGCGAAGAAGTGGCTCTGTGGGAAAAAGGACGGTCACTGCCACCCAGGTGTGCCACAGGCTGGGAGCTCCGTGGCCTGTCCCCCTTCCCATGGAGTGACCCCGGCAGGGAGCAGGGGGCACCAGGAGTGGTCCCGGTGCCCCCAGACGTGGCTGTGGGCACAGTCACACATTGGCTGCCACCCTGCCATGTCCCCCAGCAGTTCTATATATGGCCCTGCCCTCTCTGGGCTGGTGGCACTGGGATCTCAAGTGACACCGGGGAGGGAGGGGGGGGGTTTATTTTTAGCCCCTGAATGGATCAGAGCTGGAGCCGGGCTCTCTGCCCCCGGCCGGGCCACGGCATCATGTTGTGCTGGGAGGGCTCTCCTGCCAGGCTGCTCGCATGGCTCCGTCCCCGCCGGGGGCTGGGGGACAGGTAGGACGGCCTTTGTCACCTCCCCGCGTGTCCTGCTGTCCCGCTGTGCGGCACCTCCCTGCGCAGGGCCCCGGGCAAGGGCGGGGCCGTGCCGGGATGTGCGGGGCTGTGCCGGGATGTGCGGGGCCGTGCGGGGCCGTGCCGGGATGTGCGGGGCCGTGCCGGGATGTGCGGGGCCGTGCCGGGATGTGCGGGGCCGTGCCGGGATGTGCGGGGCCGTGCCGGGATGTGCGGGGCCGTGCCGGGATGTGCGGGGCCGTGCCGGGATGTGCGGGGCCGTGCCGGGATGTGCGGGGCCGTGCCGGGATGTGCGGGGCCGTGCCGGGATGTGCGGGGCCGTGCCGGGATGTGCGGGGCCGTGCCGGGATGTGCCGGGCCGTGCGGGGCCGTGCGGGGCTGCCCCGGCTGCTCTGGGATTCGGGAACGCTTCTCGGGAAGAGCAGTCCCGGCTTTAAGGTGGATTGGAGGCAAAATGGGGGGGAAAGGGGGAGGTGTGGGGTGTGATGCTGTGGGGAGAGAATCCCAAACCCCTCTGCAGCTGTGGGGAACATCCCAAACCCCTGTGCAGCTGTGGGGAGCATCCCCAAGGCCCTCTGCAGGTGTGGGGAGCATCCCAAAGCTTCTGTGTCGCCATGTGGAGCATCCCCAAGCCCCTGTGCAGCTGTGGGGAGCATCCCAAAACCCCTGTGCAGGTGTGGGGAGCATCCCCAAGGCCCTCTGCAGGTGTGGGGAGCATCCCAAAGCTTCTGTGTTGCCATGTGAAGCATCCCCAAGTCCCTGTGCAGGTGTGGGGAGCATCCCAAAGCTTCTGTGTTGCCACCGGGAGCACCCCAAAGCCCCGGTGCAGCCGTGCTGGGGAGCAGAGGCAGTGGGGACAGGAGGGGGTGGCAGTGGCCTCCTCTCCCACTGCTGGCTGGCTTGTGGCCAGCACGGCCATCCCCATCCTGCTGAGGTTGCCAGGGGCCGGAATTTCCAGCTGGGTTTGGGCTGGAAACGGCTGAGGATGAGCGGATGGGAGGGAGGGACTGGGAGGAAGGCTCGGGGGCACACAGCTGGCCTCCGTGCGCCCGGAGCGGTGCCACCCCCTCCTCCCTGACCTGTCGCCGCTCCCCCGCTGCAGGCATGGATAACTTCGAGTACAGCATCCAGCTGAACGACCGGGAATGGGCTGAGTTCTTCCAGGCTTCCGAGGAGTGCAGCCTGGCGCCGGCCTCGCTGGCCACGGCCGAGGAGCAGTGCCTCAGTGACATTGAGCAAGGGGACACCTCGGGACGGGACTGTCCCCGCGGCACCGACGGGGTGGCAGCAGCCGGGCCGGGCAGCGAGCCAGCAGCGCCTGGCACGGCCAGCCCTGTGCCACGTGGGGTGCCCGGTGACACCGCCCTGCGCCGCCCGGAGCGTGGGCACCTCTCCGGGCCGGAGCTGCTGTCGGGCAGCGAGGACGAAGCGGAGCCGCGCTCCGTGGGCAGGTTCCTGTGCGACAGCGACAAGCCCAGCTGCCTGGCACCCGCTGCCATGCCCAGCGCCCAGAGGAGGCAGCCACCGAGGCCACCCGCGGGCACCCCGGCCGGTGGCACAGCCCAGGGTGGCTCCGGGCAGGACACGGCGGTGGCAGCGGCCGGAGGCAGCCCCGCCATGGAGCAGGGCGGGGATGCAGGAGGGGGACAAGCCCTGCTGGCACAGCCGGGAGCGGTGGCACCGCCAGAAGCTCCGGCAGCCTCTGCTTCGGCCGAGGGACCGGCCGAGAAAAGCGCTGTCCCCTCGGAGCCCGGGCTGCGGGGACACGCGGGGGACACCCCGAGCCCGTCCCTGGGGATGGGAGCCAGGGTGGCAGCGGAGGAGGAGAAGGCGGGCACGGAGCCGAGCTCGCCGGGCGGATCCCCCAGCGTGGTGAGGCCCAAGGTGCCGGCACAGCCGAAGAAGAGCCGCAAGCAGCGCGGAGCCAGCGGCACCGAGGGGGACAGGGACCCTGCGGCGGCACCGGGCGCCACCGGGGCCGGCAAGGCACCGCCCGGCTCCCCGATGTCCCCTCGGAAGGGCAGAGGGAAGGACAAGGCGGCCAAGGGAGCGCTGGTGAGGCTGGGCAGCGAGGAGGCTGCGGAGAACAAGCGGGCGGTGCCCGGCCCTGGCGCGGATGGCGGCGATGCCCAGAGTGCTCCCCCGAAGTCCCCGGGGAAGACAAAAGCCACCAAGCCCCCAAAGGCAGGGCAGGCCGGTGGCTTGGGCGTACGTGACAGTGTCCCCGTGGTCCCTGGCGAGGGCACCGCGCCTCCTCCAGGAGAGGAGAGCCAGGAGATGCCAGGGAAGCCTCTCCAGCCCGGGAGCGCGGCAGCGTTTGGAGGGAATGCTGCTGAGGGGGCTGGGGGGGAGCCTGCTGCTGCTGAAATTCCCAGGAAACCCTCGGAGATCCCTGCAGTTCCTGCTGCTGAGATCCCTGGAATTCCTGCAGCTGAGATCCCCAGGAAGTCTGCAGCTGAGATTCCCAGGAAACCCTCGGAGATCCCTGCAGTTCCTGCTGCTGAGATCCCTGGAATTCCTGCAGCTGAGATCCCCAGGAAGTCTGCAGCTGAGATTCCCAGGAAACCCTCGGAGATCCCTGCAGTTCCTGCTGCTGAGATCCCTGGAATTCCTGCAGCTGAGATCCCCAGGAAGTCTGCAGCTGAGATTCCCAGGAAACCCTCAGAGATCCCTGAGGTTCCTGCAGCTGGGATCCCTTGGGAGCCTGCAGCTGTGATTCCCAGGAAACCTGTACCTGAAATCCCTTGGGAGCCTGCAGCTGGGATCCCCAGGAGTCCTGCAGTGGGGATCCCCTGGGAGCCTGCAGCTGAGATCCCCAGGATTCCTGCAGCTGAGATCCCCAGGATTCCTGCAGCTGAGATCCCCAGGATTCCTGCAGCAGGGATCCCCAGGATTCCTGCCATCGAGATCCCCAGGAGTCCTGCCATTGAGATCCCCAGGATCCCTGCAGCTGAGCTCCCCAGGATCCCTGCCATTGAGATCCCGTGCGAGCCTGCAGCTGGGATCCCCACGATTCCCGGGGCTGGGATCCCTTGGGAAGCTGCAGCTGAGCTCCCCAGGGCCGTCAGCCCCCTGTGCTTTGCTGACGGGGCCTCTGGCAAGCCCAGCTCCCTGGATGTGACCTGGCCCGAGATGTACGAGTACCTGTTCTGTGATTCCCAGGAGGAGGAGGAGCTGGGCAGCTCCCTGGAGGGGCGCAGATCGCCCTTGCAGGGGGAAATCTCCTGGCCTGAACTGTACGAGTATTTTTTCATCGAGCCAGAAGGAAGCAGGAAAAAAGGCAAAGCTAAAGACAGGAAAAGAAAGAAGTTCAGAGGTTTGGACCGCCCTGGGCTGCACAAGGAGGCTCCCAGCTCTGCTCCAGACAAGGACACCGTGGTTATCTCAGTCCCTGATGTGTATGAACACTTCTTCCCAGAGCCAGCCCCCAACAGGATGGGCTGGAGAGGGATTTTCTCCATGGCTCCGGCCTCCGAGGTGAAGAAAGCTGTGGGGGCTTTGAGGTCCCTGCTGCAGAGGCAGGGGCAGCTGCGAGGAGGCCAAGCCTCAACCTCCCAGGCCCTGGTGCCCCGAAGATCCGGGGAGGAGCTCGCCCTGGTCCCGCTGGGAGGAGCCCAGGTGTGGCCAGAAGATGCAGACGAGGCCCTGGCACTGAGAGGTAAATCCTGTTGTCACCTGTAGGGACATGTCCAGGCTGTGTCACCCTGGCTCTCCCCTGGGATGCTCCCTCTGTCCCCCCGGGCTCTCCCTTGGGATGTTCCTCTCTCTGTGCTGAGCCGGTGCTCCTGGCCAGGTCCCCTGGTGTGGGCAGGGAATGTGGGACTGTAAAACCCACCCTGAGCAGAAAAACACCCTCTGGAGACCTCAGAGGTCACCTGAACATTGCCTCTTCCTGGGGGCAGGTGGGAGAAATGGAAATAAAGGGGAGGTTTGATCCACCAGGACGGGCAGGGGTTTGTCTTTGAGCTTAAATGATGCTCAGAGTTAATAATAAACCCAAACACTGAGGGAGCCATCCCAAAGGGAGCCTCAACATGGAGCTTCCAGCCTGTTTGCACAGAGAGAAAAAACCCCTTTGAGGTGGTCACAGCTAATTAGTAAGCCAGCTTTAATTAAAAGCCTGATCAAATGAATAGGAGCAAAAAGAACGTGATCTCAAGCTGTTCCAGGCTGGATCAGGGAGTGCAGAGCACTCAGGGATGTCTTCATCCCTGGGGGAGGCAGGAGTGGGGTGGGATGCCCGGAGGGATGCTGAGCACTCTCAGATGTTGTCCTAGAGCTGGCTGTGCCTGGGGACACTGGGGACAGGAAGGGGACCTTGCCTGTGTCCCCAGGAATTGCTGTGTCCCAAATCTGCCCCCCAGACCCACGTGCAGCCACCAGAGAACTGCAGGGAGGCGGTGAGGCAGCCTGGGGTGCCTTTAACAAACATTTCCGTGGCGTTTTTAACAAAGTGCAGGACTGAGGGGGGGGTGACAAACGTGCCACTGTCCTTTGGGAACACGCAGAGCCACCTGCCATCCCCCCCGGGGGATGATTCAGGGATGATTCCCCGGGGGATTCGCTGTCGCAGAGGGAGGGGAGGAGTGGCAGAGGGGGTGGCACAGAGCCCCCAGACCTCGTGCTCCTCTCGTGGCAGGAGCAGCAGAGGAGCCCCGGGTGCTGAGCCACAAGGACATGTGCCTCGTCTTCTGCGCCTTCGCCTCCTGGGCCGTCAAGACATCTGACCTGCAGGCTCCGGATGCCTGGAAGACCAGTACGTACAGTGCCCGCCTGGAGAGGGGTGGGAAGGGCTCTGGGGGACACTTGGCAGGGAGGAAAAGCGGGATATTTCCACCTGCTGCTGCCTGCGGGGAAGCGCAGCCTTTTCCAAAGCCGTTTCCGTGTCTTTTCTCTCCTCTGGTCCCGATTGCTGCTCGTGACTTTTGTGCTTTGCCTACAAAGCAGCTGCTGGCTGGAGCTGAGCTGTTTCCACAGCCTTGGTCCTGCTCCATCCAGCCCCTGACGGGGCTCAGTTTGTCAGGACTTCCTTAGGACCTGCAGTGAGCAGGTTTAGGTTCCCTCATCCCAGCAGGAACGAAATTCCCAACACAACTGGCCTCACAGCAAGGCCAAACCCTGCCTGGGATTTTTTGTCCACCTTCATCCAGCACCAAAATTCCCGTGTTTTTCTGAGGTGCTTGGAAGGTTTAATCTCCCCAAAGAGGAGGCATCATCCTCTTTGTCCTGCAGTTCCCTGGAGATCTGTGGGATCCTCTCCAACCCCAGCACCTGGAAGCTGGTGGGGAGAGAGGAAGCTGAGCGAACAGAAATTCACAGAAATTGAATCCACAGAAACTTCTCACGGAATTCTGTAAGAAATCCACAGAATCCCACAGGAGTGGGCATGGCTGGATGAGCAAGACTCAGGGAGAGCAGCATTCCCCATCCCTGCCCTGGAACCCTTGGAGAACCCTTCCAGAGCAGCATTCCTCACTGCTGCCCTGCAGAGCCCCTTCCCTGGGAAGAAATGCCAGGAGCAAGGCTTCCTGCTGCTCTTCCAGGCGAGGAATGTTCCCTGCTAAGGTCACCAGGAAGCTGACACCGCGGGCTGGGAATAGCTCCTGAGCTAAGGCTGCTCTCTGCCGTCAGCACCAGCAGCTCTTGGCCTGCTCCCCCTCCTGCTGGGAGTTTGGGATGGAGGAGATGGCCCTGGGAAAGGTGTGGAAAGGGAGGAGATGGCCCTGGGAAAGGTGTGGAAAGGGAGGAGATGGCCCTGGGAAAGGTGTGGAAAGGGGGAGACGCTCCTCGTGCCCTGGGGTGGAATAGGCTGGAGAGGAGGGAGGCAGGAAGGAGCAGCAGTTCTCTCTGGGCATTTGGGCTTCTAACAAGCTGAGTTTGTATTCCTCTAGCACATAAATCAAAATCCAGTCTGAATTTAAAGTGTGGCGCCCAAAAACACGGCTTGGATTCCTGGTTTTGCTTGGTGTGGAAAGGGGGAGACAGGGTGGAATAACCTGGAGAGGAGCGAGGCAGGAAGGAGCAGCTGTTTTCTCTGGGCATTTGGGCTTCTGAAAAGCTGAGTTTATATTCCTCTAGCACATAAAATTCAGTCGGAATTTAAAGTGTGGGGCCCAAAACCATGGCTTGGATCCCTGGTTTTGCTTGGTGTGGAAAGGGGGAGATGGTGGAATAACCTGGAGAGGAGCAAGGCAGGAAGGAGCAGCCGTTTTCTCTGGGCATTTGGGCTTCTGAAAAGCTGAGTTTATATTCCTCTAGCACATAAAATTCAGTCGGAATTTAAAGTGTGGGGCCCAAAACCATGGCTTGGATTCCTGGTTTTGCTTGGTGTGGAAAGGGGGAGATGCTCCTTGTGCCCTGAGGTGGAATAACCTGGAGAGGAGGGAGGCAGGAGCAGCTCCTCACCCAGAGCATCTGCTCTCTCTGGGCATTTGTGCTTCTAACAAGCTGAGTTTGTATTCCTCTAGCACATAAAACAAAATCCAGTCTGAATTTAAATTGTGGGGTCCAAAAACACGGCTTGGATTCCTGGTTTTGCTTGGGAATCAAGGGAACTTTGTGTCCCTTGTAAACCAAATCAAAACTATTGGGTGCAGGGACGGAGCAGAGCTTGGTTTGTGTTTCACCCCCATTAGTTATTTCTTGTGTCCCTACATTTTTTGATTCAGGGTTTTGGATATTTTCTGCTTTTGGCTGGGGCTAGAAAATCCCCCAGAAAAATCCCCAAAATGAGATTTTTTCCTGGCGTCCTCCTGGTGCAAACAGAAGCAGGAAATGAAGGTGCTGCCCTGAAGCCCTGGTGGGCTTTTCCTCGTGTTTCTTTCTCATCCAAGATCAAATCTCCACCTGAAGCTGTGGCTCCAGCCAATCCATGAAATCCCCACCTGGATCTGGGTATCCACCCCATCCATTAAATGGGTATCCACCCCATCCATTAAAGGGTATCCACCCCATCCATTAAATCTCCCTGTGGATCTCTGCATCCAACCCCTGCCCACCACCGAGGGAGCGTGTTGGGCATTCCCCTCAAACCAGCTCTTTTTATGGGATGCTGGTGTCTCCACACAGCCAAACCCCAGGACTGGACGTGGCCAGTCAGGCTGTGGGCAGTTGGGAACGCTCTGGGAGCAAATCCCGAGTGCTGGGAATGCGAACCAAAGGCAGGAGGGGACGAGGAGGGAAGGGAGAGGAGTGACCCCCGCGGGGCAGTCCGGCTTGGGAGGAGCGCCGGGAGTCACACTGGGAATGTCTTGGGCTCTTTTCCAGTGTTCCTGGCAAGCTTTGGCACCCTCTCGGCCATCCGCTACTTCCGAAGGCAGGTCAGGGAAGGGCACCCCCGGACTTAACCCCTGCCACGCCGGAGCCGCTGCCCGGGGCCGGGACTTTGTTCTGGACAGTGGGAGAAGCCTGGAGGCAGCACCGAGAGCTTCCCCGGCCCCATCCCGGACGGGACAGGGTGGCACAGGGAGCGGGAGCCTCCCGGGGACGGGAACTGACGGTAGGGCAGGACAGGGGCTGGCAGTGCCCGCCGGCTGCTGCGCTGGAGTCACCTGGTGGCACCGAGGAAGCAGGGAGGTGCTTCATCCCGACAAAAGAGCCGGGATATCTGTGAAGGAGCAAAAGAGAGCTTTGGGAAGAGCCTGGCCGGGGCTGGGCTGGGCAGCAGCTCCGGGGGATGCAGGGGTCGCTGCCTTGGATCCCGTGAACGATTTGAGCACTCCAGCAGGGCTCATCCTCTTGGATTTCACTCCGGGAGGGCTCATCCTCTTGGATTTCCCTCCAGCAGGGCTCATCCTCTTGGATTTCACTCCACAAGTCCCAGCTCGGGGATAAGGTTTCTGCCGCACGTGGATGGGTCCGTCCCTGGGGACAGCGGGGCAGGGACATGTCCCCGTCCCCAGGAGAGGACGGGCAGGGGTCACACGGGGCAAGGGGCAGCCGGGGAGGGTCCTGCGGGGCTGCACAGGCTGGGAAGGGCAGCAGGGAAAGGGGCTGAGCTCAGGGAGGTCTCAGGAAAGGGGACAGGAGGATGTTGGAGAGGAGGGAGGAGGAGGTGGGCAGGTTTGGCCGTGCCAGTCAGCAGGGAAATGTTGGATTGGGTATTTGATTCATTTCCTTTTGTGCCTCCCGTCCTGGAGAGGCAGAGCTGGCTGGGGGAGACGTGGGGTGAGGGTGGAAGCTGTGGGATGGGGAGTGGGATGGGAAGTGGAAAATGAAATGGTTCGGTTCCCCCTCTCCCCAGTGCCTCCCTCAGCACCCCAGGCCATTATTCAGGAGGAATTTCCTCCCCTCACCAGCCAGATTGAGATCCACGGGGGCTCTGCCCTGTGTTTGTGAGGTGCCAGCAGAGAGAGGGGGGTTCTTTCCTTGTGCTGAGAGTGCCACGAGGATTTCAGGGGTGCAGAGGTGGCTGTGGGTTATCGCTGAGAGGAGGGCACGGGGGGATCTGGGACTGGGAGCTGGGGCTGGACAGGCTCTGCACGGCCTCAACACCCACGGAGAGGGCTTCTGTGGAGGAGGAGAGCAGACGGAATGTGCTGGAAGCTTCTAATAAAGCTCTGTCTCATTTACTACTTCTGTGTCCATCCCTGTGTCTGTGGGGAGCCGTTGAGGGAGCCCTGGGCTTTGCAGGAGGAGAAATCAACGTGTGGGGGTGTGTGGAGCCAGAGCTGCAGAGCTGATGGGTTTGGGGCCCTGGGCACAGAGCAGGCAGGGGCTCGGGGCAGTGTCCCCTGTGACCCTGGTCCTGTCCCTCTGAGGGGCTGTGTCCCCCGTGTCCCCTGTGTCGCCAGTGTCCCTGTCCCTCGGAGGGGCTGTGTCCACTGTGTCCCCTGTGTCCCCAGTGTCCCTGTCCCTCTGAGGCACAGCCTGGCAGCTCAGCAGCAGGCACAGCCAGCAGCGCAGCCTCCATCCCTCCCTGCATCCCTGTGCCCCTCTGCAGCCAGGAGCTCCCAGAGCTGCATCCTCAGCTGGGCTGCAATGGCCTAACCATCCTCACTGGGTTTAACCCTGGCCCAAGTGATTTGTGGCTGTCCCAGGGACTGAGGATTTCACTGAACCTGGGAGGGTTCCTGGCCAAACCCCTTCACTGAGGACGCTTCTGCTGCAGGGACAGAGCAGGGCTGTGTGCTGGGGGCTGCTGGATCTGTCCCAGGCCATCCCCTGGCCTTGGGGACCTGCCCTGCTCCTTGGGAGAGACCCTCAGCGTGGGGACAGTGACTCCTGGCTGTCCCTGAGCTGCACCAGGCTCGGTGCCCCCGAATTTTCCCCCTCCAGAGGGGGAATATCCCACTGTCTCCATGCCTGTACCCCAGAGCTGCTCCCAGCAGAGCCGAGAGCCCTGGGGGTGACAAGAAGTGCCTGTCACCCTTTGCTGGCTGTGATATTTGCTGTGTGACCCTTCAGACAGCAAAGGGAGGTGCCAGCAGGGCTTGGCAGCCTGAGAGGTGCCCCGCACACTGCTCTGATCCGCCCTGGAAGCGCAGGATGTGATGAATATTTCAGGAGCTGGAGGCTCTCAGCTGGCTGCGGGAGTGAAAGGAATTACTGAAAGGTCCTGCTGGTCTCGGGGGATCTGGGATTCTCTGCCACGCTCCGCCAGGGAGCAGAGCAGCCTGAAATTTTAATGCTTGGTTTATTCCCTGACCTTTCCAGCTCTCTCCTCTGCCTCACTGCAAGGCCGAGCACGCCTGGCATTTCTGCCCACGGCCGGAATGGAGATTAAACCTCGCAAATTCAACACAGCCAAGGATTTCTCCCGGATAAAATCTGCTAGGACCGAGGCACCGAGGCACCGAGGCACCGGCACAGCCCCAGCGACCTTTGGGAGCATCCTGCGTGCCCCGAGGCTGCTGTCCAGCCGTGCCACCCCTCGCTGCCCTCGTCCCCGCACGTCGCTCCCTCATCTGACACCTCGGCAGTGCCAGGCACATGAAAAAGTCAGGCAGGTGCAGCCCGAGGAGCAGCCCCGTATTTCATCCCGCCCGGACAGCCAGGGATGCCTCCCCCCCTTCTCCCGGGAAAGGCTTTGGCCGCAGAAGTCCTTCCCTCTGAATTTTCCTTTACTCTGATTTTTCTTCCCTCTGGATTTTCCTTCACTCTGATTTTTCTTCCCTCTGAATTTTCCCTCACTCTGATTTTTCATTCACTCTGATTTTTCCTTCACTCTGATTTTTCATTCATTGTGATTTTTCATTCACTCGGATTTTTCCTTTCCTCTGATTTTTCCTTCACTCTGATTTTTCTTTGACTCTGATTTTTCCTTCACTCTGAATTTTCCTTCCCTCAGATTTTTCTTTAACTCTGATTTTTTTTCCTTCCCTCTGATTTTCCCGTCTCTCTGATTTTTCTTTAACTCTGATTTTTCCTTCACTCTGAATTTTCCTTCCCTTGGATTTTTTCCTTCCCTTGGAATTTTTCATTCACTCTGAATTTTCCTTCCCTCAGATTTTTCTTTAACTCTGATTTTTTTCCCCTTTCCTCTGATTTTTTCTTCCCTCTGATTTTCCCGTCCCTCTGATTTTTCTTTAACTCTGATTTTTCCTTCCCTCTGATTTTTTCCTTCGCTCGGAATTTTTCATTCACTCTGAATTTTCCTTCCCTCGGATTTTTCTTTAACTCTGTTTTGTTTTTCCTTTCCTCTGATTTTCCTTCCCTCTGATTTTTTCCTTCCCTCGGAATTTTTCATTCACTCTGATTTTTCTTTAACTCTGATTTTTCCTTCCCTCTGATTTTTCTTTCCCTCGGAATTTTCCTTCACTCTGATTTTTCCTTCCCTTGGAATTATTCATTCATGGCACAGCTTCCCGTGGGCATCCCTGCGCAATTTCCTTCTCCCTGCGCAGGGGTTTTGGGGGCTGCAGCTGTGCAGAGCAGAGGGAGCAGTGCCAGAAGCTGCACTTGCTCCGGCCCTCGCATGTTTTGGTGCATTCTCCCACCCGCAGGGCACTCGGGGAGTTGCTCAGCAGAGCCCGGAGCGGATCCCGAACCCCCCCGGGAAGGGAGGGGCGGCTCCTTCCCAACCTTCGGCTGTCAAATATCCTCGCAAAGACAATAAAATCACAGCAACAGCCTGATTTTTTTTTGCTACACCCTGCGTTGTGTCGCAGAGAATTTATCCCAGCTCCCAAAGCCAAGGAGCAGGTTACAAACTTCACTTTCTAATGATTTTTTTCCCCCCTAAATTTTGCTGTTTATTCTTTAAGGGGTGGAAAAAAATGGGGTTTTTTGTGGCTTCAAAATCAGAGGGCAGGGAGAGACCCAAGATTCCTGCTGCAGCCTGGGGAAGGATGGGCTCAGTGCTCGGGACTGAAGAGGTTTTTGTGTGTTTGCAGGGACCAATTTCCACCTCAACGCAGCCCAGACAGGTCTGGTGCTGCTCTAAATAAACCAATTTTTAAAATCCTGAGTCTGCTGAGAAATGTGTTGGAGGAAAAGCAGGAGGGGGGGGAGTTTTTACAGCCACAAACCCACCTGGACCAGCATCCAAATAGGGAAAACCCAAAGCCAGGTCCTGACAAGCCCTGGGGAGACTCTGGCCAAGGATGAAGGGATAACAGGAGCCTGACCCGAGCTGGAGACACTCAGGAGCCTGGAAATCCTCCTGGACAGAGCCCCCAGGGCAGCAGGGATGGGCAAAGATTCACCTCCATCCGAAGTGGCAGAGGATGGCCAAGAGAGGGAAATGATCCCAGGGGATTGTCCAATCTCAGAAATCCACAGGGAACTTTAATGTCAGCAGGAAAGGATCTTAAAATTAGTGAAAATATGATGGTGACCCTCAAAGCGTTCCCTCAGCGGCAGGGAGACCCCCCCAGTACATTTGGGATGTCCCCTAGCACATTTTGTTCAGAATAAATGGATCTTTTGGGGCTTATCAGACACAAATCCTCCCCAAAACAGAGCAAACCTGAGAGAAAACAACCAACAGCTCCGAGACCCGAAGCCACACGCTCCTGAAGGTGTTTTACAGAACTGAACACCAGCCACAGCTAGAAAATTCAACAGCTTTTCAACCAGCCACATTTACATTTACATACACAGAACCCACTCAGCCTTTACATGTAAACCTTGTTGGGCACCTCCCGAAAAAACCCCGAAATACAACCAGAGATATTCAAGTACAAACGGTTGTGGTTGCACCAGAGAAAGAACCAAAGCAGAGGTTTTGTTGCCGTGTTTGATTTGCAGCCTCTGCTGGGAACAAAGGTTAAGAATTCAGAGCCTCAGGTGAAAACATTTGGATTTGCTGCTGACCTTCCAAAAGGATCTGGAAAATAACAACCCTGAGACCTTGTTTGTGTCCTGTCCTGGCTCTGGAGGGGCCCAGAGGGACATCAGGGACACCCCAGCCCCCCGGCACTGCTCTGGTCACTTTGGCTGTCCTGGAGATTCTCCTGGGGGGGATTTTCTCCCCTTCTTTCCTGGACAGCCACAGGCAGCATTTGGGGTGAGCCCAGGGCAGGCAGGAAAGGAGGGATCCCCGGATTTGGGGGGATTTGGGGTTTCCTCTGCAGGGAAGACCTCAAGGAGCACAGATCACCTGGCATTTTTGCCGGCACCAGGTTTGGAGGCAGCAGTGGCAGGAAGGAACCTTTCTGGCGTGAGGTGGAAAGAAAAGCCCACCGTGCTCAGAGCTGGCTGGGGTTTTGGGGTTCCTGCCCCTCCATTTTCTGTCTGCTGCCTCTGCTCTGGCAGCAGGACAAGGCTGTGAGCCGCCAGGATGGGGAAGGAGGATGCCCTGGGCATCCTGGCAGCCTCCAGAGCTGGCTGGGGGAAGCTCTGGCTGTTCCCAGGGATCCTCACAGGGACCAGCTGAGGGTTCTGGTGCAAAGGAACCCAACTAACCCAGGCACTTTTCGGGTTCTCCCTCCGAACCCCGCGTCCCCTCCACCCGAGGGAGCCTGACCCTTTTCGCCCCGGCATTTTCAGGGGGGCACAGCTGGATTTTTTGGGCGGCCTCCTGGGCACAGCTGCCCCTGCGGCCCCACTGGGGCTGCTCTGCCCGGGCCCCACGCCGGGGTTGGGGGCTGGCACTGAGCCCCGCAGCTGCCAGGCCGTGGAGGGCAGAGCCCGGGGCTCCTCCCTGCCCGTGCCGGGGGCTTCTCCTGCCGGGAGCAGCGCTCAGACCTGGAACACCTGCGGGGCCCGCCGGGGGCTGCCCGGCTCCTTCTCCTCCGCCTCCCACAGGTTGTCGTAGCTCAGGTCGCTCTGGAAGCTCTGCAGCTCCGCGTAGTCGTGGTAGGACGTGGTGGAGTCCCGGCAGGGGCAGGAGCCGTCTGCCAGGCCGTAGGGGCCATCTGCAGGGAAACGGCTTGGGTTGTTACAAGTGTGTGTTTATAATTTTGAAATATATATTAAAATAATATTAATGTATTTTAGTTATATTTATATATTTTATATATTAAAGCATATTACATATACTATATTAATTATATCATTTATATATAATAAACTTACATAAGTTTATAACAACATTTAATATCTTAGTTTTACTATTTATTTTTAAAAGTTTTCTCTAGGGCCTGAATTAAAGTGTGGTGTTCTCTGAGGAGTCAGTGTCTTTGAACAGAGAAATTCCAAAATTCTCATGAGGCTGGGGGTGCCAGGGGGGGCAGGCCAGGTGCCAGGTGCCAGAGCAGGGCAGAGCAGGATGGGGGCACAGCAGGGCCTCACCTGGGGGATGCAGCTCAGGGCCCAGCTGTTCCTGTGGCAGCGAGCACATCTGGGGACAGAGGGACAGGCGGCTGAGGTGGCACTGCCCGGCCTCATCCCTGCTGAGCACAGGGGCCACAGCCCTGCAGGGACCACCCCGGCAAGGTGGGACCCCAGCTGTGTCCCCTGCACCCCCTGAGTGTCCCCTGCACCCCCTGAGTGCCCCCTGCACCCCCTGAGTGCCCCCTGTACCTCCTGAGTGTCCCCTGCACCCCCTGAGTGTTCCCTGTACCCCCTGAGTGTCCCCCTGTACCTCCTGAATGTCCCCTATGTCCTCTGAGTGTTCCCTGCACCTCCTGAGTGTCCCCTGCACCCCTTGAGTGTCCCCTGCACCCCCTGAGTGTCCCCTGTACCCTCCAAGTGTCCCCTGCACCCCCTGAGTGTTCCCTGCACCCCCTGAGTGTCCCCTGTACCTCCTCAATGTCCCCCTGCACCCCCTGAGTGCCCCCTGTACCCCCAGAATGTCCCCTGCATCCTGTGAGTGTCCCCTACATCCCCAAGTGTCCCCTGCACCCTCTGAGTGTCCCCTGCACCCTCCAAGTGTCCCCTGCACCCCTTGAGTGTCCCCTGCATCCTCTGAGTGTCCCCTGCATCCCCTGAGTGTCCCCTGTATCCCAAACGTCCCCTGAACCCTCAGAGTGTCCCCTACACCCCCCGAGTGTCCCCTGCACCCCAGGCTCACCTCCCCCAGGTAGGAGCCCTGGGCAGGTGCCCGCAGCTGCAGCCGCCGTGAGGTGCCCGGGGTGCTGTAGATGGGGACGGTGGGCACCTCCCTGCAGTGCCCTGGCAGGGGCTGGCAGTGCCACTGCTCCAGGGACAGCTGCTGGGCACCTGGCACAGTCCCCTGGGCTGGTCCTGTCTGCCCGTGGCACTGCAGGAACTGCAACAAAACCAGCCCCAGGTGGGACCCCGGCTGTGCAGAGCTGGGAAATGCCCACCTGGTGCTGCCCACCCCAAAATCCAGCCCCAGGTTGGATCCTGGTTGTGCAGAGCTGGGAAATGCCCACCTGGTGCTGCCCACCTGGTGCTGCCCACCCCAAACCCAGCCCCAGGATGGACCATGGCTGTGCAGAGCTGGGAAATGCCCATCTGGTGCCCACCCCAAACCCAGCCCCAGGATGGATCCCTGCTGTGGAGAGTTGGGAAATGCCAACCTTTTGCTGCCCACCTGGTGCTGCCCACCCCAAAATCCAGCCCCAGGTTGGATCCTGGTTGTGCAGAGCTGGGAAATGCCCACCTGGTGCTGCCCACCTGGTGCTGCCCACCCCAAACCCAGCCCCAGGATGGATCCCAGCTGTGGAGAACTGGGAAATGCCCACCTGGTGCTGCCCACCCCAAACCCAGCCCCAGGTTGGATCCTGGTTGTGCAGAGCTGGGAAATGCCCACCTGGTGCCCACCCCAAACCCAGCCCAGCTGGCAGCACGCTCAGGCCAAGCCAGGGTTGCTGGTTCTGCCCAGGTGGGACACAGAGGCCGGGGCTCATCCCAGGCGTGCTGGGAGCTGGCCAGAGGTGAAGGCAGGAGGATCAAAGCAGTCAGGGGGTGCAGAAGGGCAGGGCAGAGCCAGGAAGGACCCTGGAGGGAAGGGGGTCTCCCCAGGGTGGGGATGACTCAGGAAGCCTTTCCCTATCAGATTCTGGCCTTTACCAGGCGCTCCCTTATCTCAGCTGGGATTTTTGGGGTGGCCAGAGTGGGCTCTGGCTCTGACTCATCTCCAGTTTCAGGAGCCTGGCTCATGTCTCTGTGCCTGCCTTTGTCTGCTGGTTGTGATGTGCAGGGGAACATCACAGACAGGGGAAACCTGTTCCCCTCTGCCCTGCCCTGGCTGGAGGGAACAGGGAGCTCTGCTGGGCTCTGCCCCACCCCGAAATGCAGCTCTGGATTTTCCATCCCTCCTCAGATGGCAGGGAAAGAAATACCCCCGGGCACAACTCCTGGAGGCTGGAGCCTGGCTGCTGATCAGGGCCAGCTGGAGCTCCTGCAGGAGGCCCCACTGGGAGCACTGGGGGAACTGGGAGTGCAGGGGTCAGGGAAAGGGGGAGGCCCCACTGGGAGCACTGGGGGAACTGGGAGGGCAGGGGTCAGTGCAAAGGGGAGCAGCTGGGAGCTGCTGAGGGCTGAACTCCCACCCAGCTCTGTCTGTTCAGCCCCAAGGCAGGATGGAAACGGGGACAGGGCACTGGCAGCTCGTCCCCAGGGGGGGTTGGAGTGGGGAATGGCCCTGCAGATAAAGTCCCAAATGCTGCTCATCCCTGTGGGGTGATGGGGCTGGCTCCTGGCTGGGCCAAGGAGGGGAATTCCTTAAGGAACAGTCACTGAGAGGTTGGGAAAGTGGCATGACACTAAAAAGCTGATGGAGACATGCTGGAAAACCCTTGGAAGAGGAGGCTGTGTGCTATGAGGCAATAACCTCCTACTCATGGATTGCCTGAGGAGCTGGTGCCCACATCCCAGGGCTCTGGGAGGCATTGCTCCATCTGCCATGTGCAACCTCCTTCCCACGGCCCCTTTTCCCATGGCAATGATTTCACACCTGCTCTGAAGCACCTGCCAGGCCCCCGTGCCTGCCAGCAGCACCAGCAGGGAAAGGGGAACCTTGCTTTTTCCAGGCAGGAGGATCCACACCCATCCCCATCATACATTCATCCTGACCCCACATCCAGCCCCATCCCACACCCATCCCTAGCCCACATCCATCCCACATCCAGCCCCATCTTACATTCATCCTGATCCCACCTCCATCCCCATCCTGGATCCATCCCCATCCTGCATCCATCCTGATCCCACATCTAGCCCCATCCCACCTCTTTTTCCATCCCCATCCCACCCCCATCCCACATCCATCCAAATCCATCCCCATCCCTCATCCAGCCCCATCCCAAACCCAGCCACATCCTGCATCCATCCCCATCCCTCATCCATCCCCATCCCTCATCCAGCCCTATCCCAAACCCAGCACATCCTGCACCCATCCCCATCCCACATCCATCCTGATCCAATCCCCATCCCACATCCAGCCCCATCCCAAACCCATCCCCATCCTGGATCCATCCCATCCCTCACCCAGCCCATCCCTCCTCCACCCCCATCCCCATCCCACATCCCTCCTGATCCCATCCCCATCCCACATCCATCCTGATCCCATCCCCATCCCACATCCATCTTGATCCAATCCCCATCCTGCATCCATCCCCATCCCTCATCCATCCTGATCCTACATCCAGCCCCATCCCAAACCCATCCCCATCCTGCATCCATCCTGATCCTCCATCCAGCCCCATCCCAACCCCAGCCCCAGCCTGCATCCATCCCCATCCTGCATCCATCCTGATCCTACATCCAGCCCCATCCCAAACCCATCCCCATCCTGCATCCATCCCATCCCCATCCCAGCCCCACCCCGATCCCACCCCCAGCCATCCCTTACCCTGCCCAGCTCCAGCCGTGCCGGGGGGTGGTGCTGGGAGCCGTGTGCTGAGTAGGGCTCCTGGTACAGCGGGGACTGCATCTCTGCCGCGGGGTTTTCGGGGATGAGGCTGCAGACGCTCCTCTCCGGCTCCTGGCTGGGCGCCTGCTGCCCGCTGCTCCTGCCCTTGGATTTCCTGGCGCTGTTCCCCCTGCGCAGCTCCTGCGTGGGCAGCCCTGAGCTGGGCCAGCTGGGCTGTGCCAGGCTCTGCAATGAGAGGGCAGAGCCTGGAGCTGGCTCTCCTCGGGCTGGGAAGGCACATGGGCATCGCTCCGGGCTCGGGAAGTGCCAAGGTCCTGCCCTGGGTCCTGCCCCACACGCTCTGCCATCCCTGGGGGTGTGATTCCTGCCCTGGGGCAGAGGAAAAACCCTGCCTGGCCATCACCTCCATCCCCTGCAGCTTTTGGTTTGGGATTTCCCAGCTCTGGAACATCCTGTTTGCCCTTCTGTAATCCCCAACAGCTCGAGTACAGGGCAGAGGACTGGGATGGGACTGGAACTAGGATTGGAATGGACTGGAATTGGAACTGGGACTGGGATGGGACTGGAACTGGAATGGGACTGGAAATGGGACTGGGACTGGAATGGGGCTGGAAATGGGACTGAGATGGGACTGGGACTGGAATGGGACTGGAAATGGGACTGAGATGGGACTGGGACTGGAATGGGACTGGAAATGGGACTGAGATGGGACTGGGACTGGAATGGGACTGGAAATGGGACTGAGATGGGACTGGAAATGGGACTGAGATGGGACTGGGACTGGAATGGGACTGGAAGTGGAATTGGGATGGGACAGGGACTGGAACTGGGACTGAAACTAGGGCTGGGATGGGACTCAAACTGGGATGGGACTGACACTAGGACTGGGATCCTTCAGCAGCCTCTTCCCTGGCCAAGCTGAGCCAGGACAAGCCCTGGGACTGGAATGGGACTGGAAATGGGACTGAGATGGGACTGGGACTGGAATGGGACTGGAAATGGGACTGAGATGGGACTGGGACTGGAATGGGACTGGAAATGGGACTGAGATGGGACTGGGACTGGAATGGGACTGGAAATGGGACTGAGATGGGACTGGAAATGGGACTGAGATGGGACTGGGACTGGAATGGGACTGGAACTGGGATGGGACAGAGACTGGAACTGGGATGGGACAGGGACTGGAACTGGGACTGAAACTAGGGCTGGGATGGGACTCAAACTGGGATGGGACTGACACTAGGACTGGGATCCTTCAGCAGCCTCTTCCCTGGCCAAGCTGAGCCAGGACAAGCCCTGGCTGCAGGCAGGGATTTGCTCCAACCCCACAGCAAACACTGCCAGCACCAAAGGCAGCGTCCAGCCCCACCCCAGGGGATCCCCCCAGGCATCCCAGGCTGGTTTTGGGGTTCACTTACATGGAGAGGCTGGGAGTAGCCAGGGGAGAGGGGCTCCTCGAGCAGCCTGCCCTCGGGGGTCAGCAGGAAGGAGGGGCCATCGGGCAGGGAGCCGCTGGTCTGGGACAGCTGGGTCAGCGTGGTCACTCTCCCTCCGGACGCCCAGGAGTTTGTCCGGCCATCAGAGCTGAGGGATCCCCTCCCGCTGCTGGGGAACTGCACGGGGACAAGGATATCCCTGGGGACACAGCCCTCGTGTCCCCACGGCCAGCAGTGGGGTGTGGGATCTGCTGGTTTTGGGGTGAGTGAGGGGAATGAGGGTGTGGGATCTGCTGGTTTTGGGGTGAGTGAGGGGAATGAAGGTGTGGGATGTGCTGGTTTTGGGGTGAGTGAGGGGAATGAGGGTGTGGGATCTGCTGGTTTTGGGGTGAGTGAGGGGAATGAGGGTGTGGGATCTGCTGGTTTTGGGGTGAGTGAGGGGAATGAGGGGTGCCCAGCAGGAAAAGGGTGCCAGGCAGCCAGCCCCATGCCAGCTTGGCTTCCATTCCTTGCAGGGAGAATATCCCAACTTGGAGGGGACCCACATGGATCAAGGAGTCCAAAACCCATCCCTGTCCTTGTGCCAATGCCTCACTGCCCAGCCCTGTCACAGGCCGTGTCCAGCCTCTGCTTTTGAAAGAATTCAATGTCTTTTTTTTTTTTTTCCTGTATAATACCCAGTATTACTAATTTAAATATTTTAAAAAGAAATAAATAATTATTTAAATAATCCCCAGGGATCAGCAGCTTGCTGGCAGCTTCGAGCAGAGCCTGCTGCATCACTGGAGTGTCACACAGATGGGACAGCCGTGGGTTCCCACCCAAAACTCCAGCACCCCATACCTGTGGCAGCTTTGACCCCACAGAGAAGCTCTCGGAGCCCGAGAGGGAGGAGTCTGCGTTTCGAAACTGGGCGGTTTTCAGGCAGTACAGCCACTCCTGGTAGTCCTGGTAGCTGGGACAGGTCACCCGGATGGAGTTTATCAGTCGGCCTGGAAAAACATCCCCCAGAGCTGATCCCGGGAATCGCCCTGCTCCATCCCGCCCCGCATTCCAGGGGATCTGGAGGGAATGCTCTGCCCTTGGTGCTGCACTCCTGCCAGGACACTGAGCATCCCAAATTTCCAAGGGGGTGGTTCAGGGAGCCTGGCTGCCCAGCAGGAGGGTGCCCCCACACCACCCCGAGCCCCCCGTGCCGGACACCCACCTTCGATGAGAAAGGAGGTTTTGTCGTTCTCCTCAAAAAGCACCTGGATGGCGTTGAGGGGGAGCTCTCCCTGTGGAGAGAGGGGCAGGGTTGGGATCATGGAGCCAGCAGAGCTCCAGCCCGTGCCATGGGGCACAGCTCTGGGGCATCTGGGCAGCAAACTGCTTCTGGGGCAATCCCAGTGGGATTCCTGCTGCCTCCTGCACATCCCAGTGGGATTCCTGCTGCGTCCTGCACATCCCAGTGGGATTCCTGCTGCCTCCTGCTCATCCCAGCGGGATTCCTGCTGCCTCCTGCTGCTGAGACACCCTCTGGATAAAGTCGGGAAGCTCACCAACATGCCACAGATAACTCCAGCCCCCCCAGCAGCTCCCCCTTGCCGGTTTCCCCCTCGCCCAGGGCCTTTTCCCACCGGAGGATTGGGGTGAGCCCCATCCCAGCCCCTTCCCTGCCCCACAGCCTTGGCAGGGGCAGTTCCTGTGGTCGCTGTGAAGCTGCAGAGCAGAAGGGCCGGGCAGGGGAAGTGCAGCAGCCCCCGGGAGGCTCCCGTGCCCTGACACGCCTGTGGAAAAGCAGGTTCCTGTCACAGGCTGGTGAATCAGCCTGGGAGCTCCGGCACCGTGGGAAGGGAGCGCTGCCTGGGAAGGGAGCATCGCACGGGGCAGGTTTAGGGTTTCAAAAGAGATGAGCTCATGGGAGAGCCCAGCCCAGGCCCCCTTGCGTGGTGCCCCATTCCCAGGAGCTGCAAACAGCACATTCCCGAAACCAGGCTGTGCCTAGGGCGTGTCCCAGCCGCTGGAAAACACCAGGGACGGGGAGAGCTCTGCCTGCTCATGGCGCTCCTCCCGGGAGGGAAGGAGATGCTCTTCCCGGGAATAACGATAAAAGCGTTCTGCAGGATGTGGAGCAGGGCCCCGGGGGGGGGGTTCACGGTGCATTTCACAGCCCTGCAGCTCTGCAGGGTTGTTTGTCCCTGGCTCGGTGACTCAGGGATGCAGCAGAGCAGCAGCTCCGGGGTCACAGACAGGTCACTGCTCCTTTTGGCACATTTGTTCCAGCACAGGAGGAGCAGAGAGCTCTGAGTGAGCCATCAAACGATGCTCAAGATCACAGAATCACAGGAAGGGAAGCGCAGAGAGCCCAGCCATTAACCAGCACAGCCGTGCTCCCACTCGGCTGTGTCCCCAAGTGCCACCGGGGATGTCACTGGTGGATTTCAGGGCCATTCTGACTGCTCAGTGCCTCTGCCTGCCTGTGCTGAGGCTCCAGCACTGCTCCCACAGGCAGACACAGCAGAGAAGCTGCTCTGGCATCCCTTGGGATGCTCCCTGTCCCTGCTGTCCCTTCTGCTCCCGCAGAGGGGGAACGCTGCCAGCGCTGCACCAGCAGCAGCCTCCCCTCCCCTCCCCTCCTGTGCCCTTCCCCACAGCATCAGCTGTGCTGCCAGGCTGCTCCCAGCTCCAAAGTGGTCCCATGGCTCAGAGCCTGGGGGGCAAAACCCCCTCGGGGGCTGTGCCAGCTCCTGTCTGCAGCAGGAGGGCCGGGCTCCCCGCCAGCACAGCCTCCCTCCTCCTCCTCCTCCTCCTCCTCCCAGAGACTCCTTGGCAGGCAGCTCCTTCCCCCTGGGCTGCTGGAGGAGTGCAAGGTGTTTCTCGTGGGAAGGGATCTTGCACCACCCCTGTGCCTGCTCCCTGCCAGCTGGCACGGGAGGGATGGGGAATGCAGGTGGAGAGCAGCAGGATGCTCTGAGAGGAACTCACCTTGAAACAGAGGCCACTGGGCTCCTCGGACACGATCACCAGCGTGGAGGGGTAGAGCACCAGGAGCCGGTCGTGCTGCTCCTGGGGAAGGGAGCAGGGAGAGGGTTGGATCCCTGGGAACAGCCAGGGCTCAGAGCTGGAGAGCCCTGGGCTTTGTCCTCCTGACAGCAGCCTGGGGCAAGGGCTCTCGGAACAGCTGAGCTGAGCTGTTCCCTGTGCTGGGAGATGGATTTGGGAAGGGCCAGGCTGCTTCCCAGTGTGGGAAATGGATTGGGAAGAGCCAGGCTGCTTCCCTGTGCTCAGAGATGGATTTGGGAAGGGCCAGGCTGTTTCCCTGTACGAGGACATGGAGCACTAGTGACTTCTTCCATGGATCCCTCCATCATCCATGAATCCATGGATCTATGGATCCATCCATCCATCCATCCATCCATCATCCATCCATCATCCATCCATCATCCATCCATCATCCATCCATCATCCATCCATCATCCATCCATCATCCATCCATCATCCATCCATCATCCATCCATCATCCATCCATCATCCATCCATCATCCATCCATCATCCATCCATCATCCATCCATCATCCATCCATCATCCATCCATCATCCATCCATCATCCATCCATCATCCATCCATCATCCATCCATCATCCATCCATCATCCATCCATCATCCATCCATCATCCATCCATCATCCATCCATCATCCATCCATCATCCATCCACCCATCATCCATCCATCCATCCATCCATCATTAATCCATCCATCCCTCCATGGATCCATCCCTCCCTTCCTCCCCAGAGCCATGTCCTACCTGGAAGGGCAGGTGCTGGAGCTTCACCTTGGACACGCAGAGGATTTCTCCCAGGGATTCCCTCTGGGTGCCCCTCCACTCCTGCACGGGCAGGTTCTGCACGGACCAGCGCAGCTCCTCCTTGTCCCCGGCGCTCTGCGTCCGGCCGCTCTAGGGACAGACACACTGACCACCCGGCCTCCCCTGCCTTCAGCCAGGGCCTGCCCCACCTGGGGATGCTTTTCTGGTGTGGCAGGAGCAGGAAAGAAGAGATAAATCTGGGCAGGAGGCAGTTTTCCAGCTGGGAATGGATTGCCATTCTCCACACTGAGCATTACCTGGAAATGCCTTTCCAAGGGGGATATTTCTGTTTGACAAGTGGGGAGGGAATTAAAACACCCTCAGAGGCTGGGAGAGACAACTCCTCTCTGTTTTCTAGGCTTCAGCCTCCTCCTTCTGATGTTTTGCAAGCTCTGGGTGGTTGCACAAGCACCCAAAAGCGTGACAGCTTCTCTGAGGCAGACCCAAGCTCTGACCCCATGGAGATTGTGCTGCTGGTGGCACCCCTGGGTGGCAGCTCTTCCTCCCAGCACATCCCCCCTGCCAGCAGCTCTCAGACCCCTCTTGCAAGCTCTTTTTGCACCCTTTTATCCCCAGGAAAGCCCCCCAAAGGGAATCTACCCATTTCCCAGCTGGGAGCCAGCAGTGGGACACGGCCATGGGACACCCACCTGGGACAGCAGGGGCAAGGCCAGGCTCCCTCCACAGAGCTGGATCTGCTTCTCCAGGTGGTACAGCCACTGCTTCAGCTCGGCCTCAGACTGGCAGAACACCACCAGGGGGTTCAGCAGGGGCCCTGGGGGTGGGAGAGCCGGGGTGAGCACAGCAGAGCTGGGCAGGGATGGCAGCATCCATCGGGAGCCAGCTGGCAGAGCTGGCACACTGCTCAGCCCTCCTCGAGGTGTGGGGACACCAGAGCTCTGCTGCCACCCCCTGCAGTCCTCATGGCAGAGCTGGCACACTGCTCAGCCCTCCTCGGGCTGTGGGGACACAGAGCTCTGCTGCCACCCCCCTGCAGTCCTCATGGCAGAGCTGGCACACTGCTCAGCCCTCCTCGGGCTGTGGGGACACAGAGCTCTGCTGCCACCCCCCTGCAGTCCTCATGGCAGAGCTGGCACACTGCTCAGCCCTCCTCGAGGTGTGGGGACACCAGAGCTCTGCTGCCACCCCCTGCAGTCCTCATGGCAGAGCTGGCACTCTGCTCAGCCCTCCTCGGGCTGTGGGGACACAGAGCTCTGCTGCCACCCCCTGCAGTCCTCATGGCAGAGCTGGCACACTGCCCATCCCTCCTCGAATTGTGGGGACACCAGAGCTCTGCTGCCACCCCCCTCCAGCCCTCCCTGCCACCCTTTTGTCACATCAGCCTTCTCAGACACACCAAGCCCCTCCCTGGCCACCAGACACTTTTTAACCCCAATCCAGGCCAAGAACAAATCCCAAAGTCAGCCCAAAAGCCAAGCCTGACCTCCAGAGGTGGATTTCAGCTTTCCAACCCCCCCCAGCAGTTTGTGGGAAGGCTCTCTGTGGGCAGGGACTGTCCCAAGGTGCTGCTCCCTCAGCAGAAAGCCCCGTGTTATCTCCCAGTTTCACCCTGGCTCTCCAGACGTAGAACACCAGTAGCTTTCTGACACTGTTTGTTTATTTATTGCCTCACCGAATCTAACCCGTGCCAGCCAAGCTGAGGATGACTCCAGACATCCCCTCAGAGGGAGGGACAAGCCCTGCAGCTTGTTGATTCTAGAGTTTCCAGCTCTCACTCATCTCAGGGCATGAGCACAGCCTCCCACACCCTCTGCTACCTGCTCCCAGCACAGCCTGCTGAGGGCAATAACCATTCCTGGCAGGATGCAGAGTGGATGTCGTGATTAATAATTTACCTCTCAGCCCACATTAAACCCTGCCTGCTGCAGGCTCAGAAGGATCTGCCTCTGTGGGACTCGAAGGTACCCAGATAAGCCTGGATAAACTGGGGGACTTTGCCCTTCTGTGGTATCTTTAGTGCCCTAATTCCTGCGTTATTTATAAACAGCGTTTCACTGAGCCTTTGAAGTGTGTCTGTCTTGCAGGAAATGCAGGGTAAACAAAGCTGAGGTGGGGAAGTGGGGCAGAGACTCCTGAGTGACTCCAAACCCATGACAGCAATTTGGTGTCGAGCATTTTCTGGGCACCCACGTGTCTGCTGCTCTGGAGCTCTCCTGTTTTTTTCTTCCCTTGGTTTCCCTGTGTGATGCTGCTCTGGGGCATTCCCCGGGCATCCAGCTCCTCACACCAATTATAAATGCAAATTAAAGCCAGCAGGAATCGTGCTGCCAGGGCATGACCCTCAGCTGACCCTCACCCCCGGGCACACCCCGAGGGCATCACCCATTGCCACATCTAAAGAGGGCCCAGAAGGAACAGAAAATGAGGAGAGGAACTGGGAGGACACGCCTGGGACTGGGCAGGAGGGTGCTCTGGGGGTGTCCCCGGGGCTGGCACAGGGAGCAGAGCCACCCCAGCCCCCCTCCCCAGCTGCCCCCAGACCCACCTGAGATGTGGAAAGCGTGGTCCTGCTGGCCCGGGCTCTGCCCAGCCTCCAGCTCACGCACCTCCAGCTCCTTCAGAGGCAGCAGCCCCTGGGGAAGGAGAGCAGGGGTTACTCTGGGCTCCATCCTGCAGCAGTCCTCTGAGGAATATCTTTATATTCCACTGGGGTTTTTTTTCTCTTTCCGTTTTAAGAGAAACCTCAGCAAAGTAATGGTGATTTAACAGGAGAAAGGCAGAGAATGGCATTGGCCCGAAAGGAAAATTGGGCTGTCCAGTTCCCAGACTCTGCATGTTCAGATTCCCACTCTGCCAAAGCCCAGGAGCAGGTGACAACTTTGTCCTCCCTCCATAAAAGATGCTAATGGCTCTAATGCCATGGGGCACATTAATTCCTTGTTAATTCCTCCACAATTAATAAACTCAGGAGCTGTTTCTAAAGGAGTCAGGAGAGTTTGAGATGTTGTTTGTCTCCTGAATCGGGAATTTTCAGTTGAAGGCTGCCTTGGGGGTGACTGGAGAGGTTTTCCTGATGTTTTACATCAACCTCAAGTCATCTAAAGGCTAATTAATCATTTCTAAGAGGAACTAATTTTACAGTCACCTCCCAGACATGCTCAGTTTTAGTTCCTCAGTTGTGTGGAGGAAAAGAACATTCAGGGGCTGTTGTTTCACAGCTGTGGCTGTTTGGCTGTGGTGCAGAACAGTTCATTCATTATTTGCAACTCCCCAGCACCACCAGGTTAAAAGATTCATGAGTGGTTTGCCAGCAGAGCTCCCCGAGGCTCAGCTTTCTCTTCCCCCCTTTCTCCCACAGAATAATTCATGTTGGAAAAGCCCATCCTGCAGATGGAGAACTCCCCCTAGACCCCCGTGGGCACCAAGGCCGGGGGGATTTGGGGTTTCCCAAGGCTCAGCTCCCTGTGCCTGGTGCTCAGCACAAAGGTGGCTCCAGGTCACCTCCCCCCTGCTCCTACCTGTCCCTGGGCTCCTTCACCCCTGGCCCAGGTGACCCTGAGCTGCTCTGGGGACAGGCTTTGGGACAAAACACCCTTTAGGAGTTTGGCATCCCCAGGAAGGGACTTGGGGACATCTCCAGGAGTTTGTCTGCCACAGAGCCCAAAGCCCAGCTTGCCCAGGTGAGGCCCTACCTGGTAGGTGAGGCCGTTGGGACCCGTGGACTGGAAGTACAGGTAGGACTGGAACAGCTCCAGGAAGCAGCTGTTGACCTCCTGCAGAAGGGACACCTTTGGGGTTATCTCAGGACACCTTTGGGGTTATCTCAGGACACCTCCCAGCCTCCCTCTGCATCCCAGGCACGGAAAAGCTGCTCCAAGGGCCACGTTTGTGCTGATGGAAGTGTCCCAGGTGCCCACAGGGATGGGAGCAGTTGGGCATCACGTGGCAGTGCCCAGAGAATTCTGCATGATCCCATTTCCCAGAATTACCCCTCCCTTCCCAATTACTCCACCATCCCTGGGCACAGAAACCCCCACAATGAGGTGCCTCAGGTTTACCTGGCAGTGCTGGAACTTAAACTTGACCTTGGAGTAATAAATAATTTTGCCCAAATTCCTGACAACCGTTTTCCTTCGGCCCTTCTTGAACAGGCTGGGGAACTTCTGGTCCAAGTTTTCCTTCTGGTTTTCCTGCTTCTGAATAATCTGTACCAAGGACACAGGGAAAAGCAGATCAGAGCTGGTGGAAGAGCCATTCCCAGAACATCTTCCCAGCAGGGATTCCTGGGAGAGGCGCCCTGGGCAGGTGCCCAGGATGGGCTGTTTGTTGTTGGGTCTCCTTGCCAACGTGGGGCCGGGGCTCCGTTGCTGCTGGGAGCTTGTGAGGAGATCCTGACCTAAAGCTGGGGCTTCTGGGCTGGAAAAGGAGGGGGGCAGAGGCACATTTCACTTTCAGGGTGTCCCAGCTCCACAGAAAAACCATCCCAGTGTGTCCTGAGTGTGCTTTCCATGGAGGGCAGTGGAAAGGTTTCTTCTGTTTTGTTTCCATCTGATCTCTCAGCTCTCCCAGCTCAGATCCCACTCAGATCCCTCGCTTTCTCTGGGTTCTGGGTGCCTGGCAGTTTTGGGGCAGAGCCCCACAGCCACCAAAGCAGCTGCAAGGAGGATTTTTACTGCAAAAAACCTGGAAAAGCTACAGGAAGCACCACAGGAGAGGCAGGGCTGAGGAGAGGAGGCAGCACTCGGGGCTGGGGGCTTCCCTGATTTTCTGATTCTATAGGAATTCTTCTGTGCAGGAGCACAACCCCACACCCCACACTTCTCCCCACTGAGGGATAAAGCTCTTCCTGCTGTTTTTCTGGGAAGAACCCTTGGGTTCCTGGGGGCTGCTGGTGTCCTTGGGGAGGAGGGCAGGGCTGCACCCTGAGCACTGATCCCCTCAGCTCCGCACCCGCCTGCACCCGAGCTTTGCTGGGCACATCCAGACCCTGGGAATCCATTCCAAGCCAAAACTGGGAGGTTTGCAGTGGTTCCCTGGGGTCCAGCAGGGCTGGTGACACCCCCAGCACGTCCCCATTGCCGCTGTGCCCGTTCCTGACCCCATTCCTGATCCCGTTCCTGCTGTGCCCTGCCAGGACAGCTGCGTGTGCCCGTGATGGATGAGGATGAGGAGCCACACCACGGACACCCAGCTCTGTCCTGCAGGGCCCCTCTGTGACTCACCCCTCTGGCATGGGGTCAGCCCACTCCAGACATCCTGGAGAACTGGGAATGGGGCTGGGAGTGGGGCTGGGGAACTGGGAATGGGGCTGGGGAACTGGGAATGGGGCTGGGGAACTGGGAATGGGGCTGGAGAACTGGGAATGGGGCTGGAGAACTGGGAATGGGGCTGGGACTGGGGCTGGGGAACTGGGAATGGGGCTGGGGAACTGGGAACGGGGCTGGGGAACTGGGAATGGAGCCAGGAATGGAGCCAGGGAATTGGGAATGGAGCTGGGAATGGAGCCAGGAATGGAGCCAGGGAACTGGGAATGGAGCTGGGGAAGTGGGAATGGAGCTGAGGAACTGGGAATGGAACTGGGGAACTGGGAATGGAGCCGAGGAACTGGGAATGGAACTGGGGAACTGGGAATGGAGCCAAAAGTGGTCAGGACCCTTTCACCTGCAGAGCACAGGGCTCCTTCCAGGGCCTCGCTGAATTTGGGTTGCTGTTTTTAGGACGTGAGTGAACCCTTTCCTGCTGAAATCCTCCCTCCAGTTCCCCAGCTGTGGAACAGAATTTAGGGAACACACTGTGTTCCCAGTAAATGTCTCACTGGGGCAGCTCAGCATAGGAAAAATGGTATTTATGTCACAAATGCAGAGCAAAGAGCAGCTGGTCACAGGTGCAGCAATAACAAAACACAGGATAAGGGCACCGGCAGCACCTGGGAGTGGGGAGAGGGTGAAGTGATAAAATCATGGGCACGGAGATAAGGAACAGCACCAGCCAGCAGCTGCTGGGTCACTGCTGCTGCTGGGGACGTGGCAGCCAAAGTTCCCAGGAATGAGCAAGGCACCGAGAAGAAAAAGCAGTCTGGGAGCTGGGAATGCAGCAGCAGCGTTGGGAAAGGGCTTCCAGAGGGATCCTCCCGCAGGCAGGAGGGAGAGGGAGAGCTTCCACAGCCACTGGAATATTTCCCTCACCCAAGCAAGCCTGGGAGGGGTGGCAGTGAGCCTGAGGGGATGGATGTAATGGCTGAGCGCAGGAGCAGCTCCAAGGCTGTGGAAAAACGGGATCACCCCTGAAATCTGCTGTCCTTCAGCTCCCAAACCATGGGAATGCCCCAGCCGAAGCTGCAGAGGCCTGGCGTTCTCCCTCCCTCAGGAATCCTCCCCAGCCTGGGCTGTGTGCCCTCCTCCAGCCCCAGCCCGGCCGTTCCCGTTATCCCAGCGCTCCCAGGCACCGCCGATCCTTGCAAGCCCGGTTCCTCCCGAGGTGCAAGTGCCCTGACATGTTCTCATCCTACAGGTAGAACGAGTTACTCATTAACTGCTCGGCCCCTGCAGCCCCCGAGCCCCGAGGTGAATCAGCAGCAGGAAGAGCTCAGCTGGCAGCAGGAGCCCCGGGGCTGCTGCTCCATGGGAAAAACAGCAAATGAGCGGCTCTGGGGGCACATCCTCCCCAAGGCTGTCACTGGGAGCTGTGGGAATCAGGGCAGGGGCTGCTGGAGGGGGGCAGAATGTGCAGGGTTGTCACCTGTCCCCGTCCCAAGTGGCCTGTCGTGGCAGGATGGGCGATGCCATCTCCTCTGAGGTTGCCCTGTGCTGGTAGCTCCACTCTGAGCCAGCCCTGCAGCTGCTGCTGCTGCCAAAAACGCAGCAGGGAGAGAGGGCAAAGCCCAGGAGTCCTCCAGGCCACACAGGGAGCTTGTGGCTGAGCCCCAGGTTTGCATCCCCTCTGCCCCAGGCGAGGGTAAAGGCTGAAAACCTGCTCCACCCTCCCTCCTTCCATCCCTGGAGAGATCCCACACTCCCTGGGGTTCCAGTGTGAGCATTTCCCAGTGACCTCTGCCAGGATTCCTTCTCCAGGATCCACTAACTCTATCCTGCTTCCCCAGGGAAGAATCCAGGATCCATCTGGGGCCTGATTTTTGCTGCCTGATCCCTTGGGATCCAGCTGATTCCCACAGGAAGCCTTCCCTGCAATCCCCTCTGCCTGGCACTGAGGCTGTGCCTCAGTTTCCCCTTCCCCACATGAACACCCAGCACAGCCCAAATGCTCCCAAAATTCCTGCCACACCCCCGGCCCACCCAGCAGGACCCACCAAACCCTCGGGGGCTGCTGGCTCCCCTCTGCTTTCCCCAGCAGCGCTGGGAACGGGGCCATGTGGCCACAAGGCTGGGCCGTGCCCGGGGCAGCCCTGCCCTTCCTGATTCCCTTCCCAGGCTCCTGGCTAATCCGCTCCTGCTCCGTCTCACTGCGGCGTGGGAATGAATCATCCCACCTGCCAAAGCTCGCTCGGCTTCTCCCTTCCCTCCCAGGCGACCCAGAAACAAAAGAACCCAGAGGAAAGGTGTGGGGGAGATGTCCCCACGTCCCCATGGCCCTGCTGGGATCCCAGCAGCACCCCTGGCTGAGCCAGGTGCCTTCCACACCTGCACGGGGATCCAGCTGCTGGGATCTCATCCCATCCTGGGATCTCCTTGGGACAGAGCTGCTGCTACCCCCAGACCCAAACCCAACGTACTTCCCAAATGCTGTGCTTGGGCTGGGTGGGAATAAACCCCTGGAGCAGCAGGCAGGGGGTTGGAGGTGCTGGAACTTGCCTTGGCTGGAATATACTGCAGGATTTTGTCCGTGGTCGTGTCTCTCTCCTGGCCTCCATCTATCTGAAATAAGCTGGGCAGCTTTTTCTTGCCATTTTGTCTACAGAGGAAAAGGAAAAAAAAAAACAAAAACCAAAACTAAAACACACATGGAAACACAGGTCCAGGCTGAGGCATGGTGAATCCTGCCCAGAAATAAGGAAGCCAGGACAGCAAGCAAGCAATTTGTCACGGGCTTTCGAGTCATCCCAGCCCAGCCAGGGCTGACAAAGCCTGGGAGAACTAGAACAGGATTTTGCTGCATTTGTTGGGGTTTCTCTGCTTTTTTTACAGCTCTTTGCTCAGCCAAATGACCAGCTTGGCTCATCTGTGCCCCCAGATCAGCACAGGGCCTGGATGTTCCACGGCAGGACACAAAGACCAAACCCAGCTCCTGCAGAGCCCCTGGAGTGGGGATGGATCCTCATGACAGATATTCACAGGCAGGGTTCATTTCTGCCTTGGTGGCTTCCCCCTCCCTTCCCTCCCACTCCCAGTTTCTCCCTGTGTGCACACCAGTCCCAGGCAGCCACTGGTGCTGCTGGGAAGTGCTGGGACTTCCTCAGATTGCAGCAGAAAACCAGGATAATCCCCACGAGCGTGGGAAGCTGGGAGTCAGTGGGACAGGAGGAGCTCTGGGGCTTGGCTGCTCCACCACAGGTCCTGGTGTGAGACCCCCAGAGCACAAAGAGCCCAAGAGATTCCCTCTCTTTTACCCAAAACCCCTTGAGGGATCCCCTCTCTTTTATCCCAAACTCCCTGAGACATCCCCTCTCTTTTACCCAAAACTCCCTAAGGGATCTCCTCTCTTTTTCCTCTCTCTGAGAGATCCTCTCTCTTTTATCCCAAATTCCCCAAGGGATCCCCTCTCTTTTTCCCCAAACTCCCCAAAGGATCCCTTCTTTTTTACCCCAAATTCCCCAAGAGATCCCCTCTCTTTTACCCTAAAGTCCCTGAGGGATCCCCTCTCTTTTTCCCCAAACTCCCCAAAGGATCCCTTCTTTTTTACCCCAAATTCCCCAAGAGATCCCCTCTCTTTTACCCTAAAGTCCCTGAGGGATCCCCTCTCTTTTTCCCCAAACTCCCCAAAGGATCCCTTCTTTTTTACCCCAAATTCCCCAAGAGATCCCCTCTCTTTTACCCCACAGGAACTCCTCGGGCTCCTACAGGTTTGCCCCCGATTTCTGGCAGCACAGGACACCAAGGGGACAGTTCAGGGTCTCCTTTCAATCAGAAACCCCTCAGCCTGGCAGAGTTTAGGGGCTTTTTGGCACAGCCCTGACACTGAACCCAACACAGACAGGTTCATGAGGAATCACCTGGTTCCCTGCAGAGCTCTTTTCCAGCTCTGACCGTGCTGATGGGAGCAGTGGGAATGCTGGGAAGCTGCAGTGCATTCCCTGGCTGTCCCTATTTTGGGACAGCCACCCACGGCTGTGGTACCTGAGCACTGCCCTGGCCAGCCCAGCACCCAATCCCCAAAGGATTTCATGGAAGTTTTCTACTCCTTTTGGTTTACAAACACAAATCCTACAGCGGGGCGCTGGGATTTGGGGCTTTCTCCCTAAAGCCCGAGGAGTGCGATGTTGTTTTCTCTCAACAGCACCACAACTGTGAATAAGAACACTCACAAGTGAAAACAGGGAATATCAGGTGCTCTGCACCCTGTCCCGCCGGGGAAAGCTTAATTACCCAAACAAAAATTAACTCAGCGGCGCTTCTCCCGTTCCCTGCCGGCTGAGAATTCCATCCCAGGCACCGGAGCGAGCTGGTCCCGGGGTCTGGCAGCGCCCAGCACCCCCGAAACCACCGGGAATAGGAAATCCCCCGCCGGCAGAGATCCCGCAGGAGATGCAGCCCCGCTCCCACATCCCAGAGCCGGAGGGGGTTACTCACTCCTTCTTCAGCGAGGGTTTCCTTCGGAAGGAGCTCCTGAAGCCGCCGGGAGCCTGCGGGACACAGGCGATGTTCCCCATGCCGGGATCGCAGCGGGACCGCTCCCGGCCGCTGCTCTCCGCCCGCCGGGACTCGAGTGGGTGTGGGCAGAGCCCGGAGCCGATCCTGCCCCTCGCTCCCGCCCCGCGGGCTGGGAGGGGCGGGCCAGGTACCTGTGCCTGGGAATTCACCGAGCCACCGGCGGCACCGGGCTGCGGCCGCCGGGAGACCCGTCCCGAGCGCTCTCCCGAGCTGAATTCGGCCGGTAAACCCGTCCCGAGCGCTCTCCCGAATTGAATTCGGCCGGTAAACCCATCCCGAGCGTTCTCCCGAATTGAATTCGGCCGGTAAACCCATCCCGAGCGCTCTCCCCAAAGGAATTCTGCCCAGAAACCCATCCCGGAGCATTCTCCCCAAAGGAATTCTGCCCAGAAACCCATCCCGAGCGCTCTCCCGAATTTAATTCGGCCGGTAAACCCATCCCGAGCGCTCTCCCCAAAGGAATTCTGCCCAGAAACCCATCCCGGAGCATTCTCCCCAAAGGAATTCTGCCCAGAAACCCATCCCGAGCGCTCTCCCGAACTGAATTCTGCCCAGAAACCCATCCCGAGCGCTCTCCCAAATTGAATTCAGCCGGTAAACCCATCCCGAGCGCTCTCTCGAACTGAATTCTGCCCAGAAACCCATCCCGGAGCGTTCTCCCAAAAGGAATTCAGCCGATAAACCCATCCTGGAGAGTTTTCTCAAAAGGAATTCTGCCCAGAAACCCATCCCGGTACTTCTTCCCGAAAGGAATTCGGCCGATAATCCCATCCCGGAGCATTTTCCCAAAAGGAATTTGTCTGTTTAACCCATCCCGGAGCGTTTTCCCAGAAGGAATTCGTCCCAGAAACCCATCCTAGAGCATTCTCCCGAAAGGAATTTGGGCGATTAACCCACCCTGGAGCGTTTTCCCAAAAGGAATTCAGCCGACAATCCAATCCCATCCTGCAGCATTTTCCCAAAAAGAAATTGGGCCGATAATCCCATCCCAGAGCATTCTCCAAAAAGGAATTGGGTCGATAATCCCATCCCAGAGCGTTTTCCCAAAAGGAATTGGGCCCGCTGCGCTGGCGGAGATAAGGATGCAGTGAAATAAAGTTGGTGGTTGTTGTTTAAGCATTAACAAAAATCCCCAGGGTTGAAGGGTTCCAAAGGGTTCCCCCTTCCCAGCGGGGTTAAAGATATAAAAATAAATGGGGGGGAAAAAAAATCAAACTGGACACTAATCAAAATCTAGGAATGGTGGGAAATGGATCAAGGGAGCAAAGAGCAAAAGGAGATGTGCACGAGCAGCAAAAAAAGAATATTTGTAGAAGAAACGCTTTAAAAGAACGCAAACTGAAGATTTCTGACTGTGCTGTGAGTGCCTCACTGCATGGAAATATAAACAATAAAAATGAGAAGTTAATGACAAAAGGTAAATGCAGACTCAATGTTTCTGTGGTGGAAAAACCCCCAGGAGTTACAGCCATAGGAAACGAGAAACCCTTTTTATTTTCAGGTGACAGCTAAGAGGTAAACACAAAATGAATGCTCTGGATCAAAAAAATAAAATTCACATTAGAAAGTTTGAAAGAGCTGAACACAAAGGGTTTGAGTCACTGTTGCAATTCAGTCTTGCAGGACCATGGAATTTGCACAGAAATTGCATAATTTAACAGGGATATCAATGTTTCCATGGGTAAAAAACCACCCCGGTAATTATGGGGTTGCCAGTTGACAGTAATTCCTGGGAAAATGATGTAACAGCTGTGAGGGAGTTGGATTAACTTTGAGAATTACAGGAGGAGAATATAATTAATACAAATCAACACGGGGCTGTGGAAATCAGATCTTGTCAAAACGAATTGAATTGATGGCACGTTTGGAAAAAAATCAGATTTAGTGAACATAAATAACAGTGATGTAATTAACACCAAAAAGGATGTGATGTGACAAATCTACAGGTTATTTTAGGAGGTTTTCCTGGAGAATCTGTTGGAATCAAGCTGGGGTTGGTTGATAGACACACAGGGGGTGTTGGACTGTTCCCATTTGTGGTGGTTTCACCCTTTCAGTAACAAAATATTCCCCAAAAAGGGATTGCACGGTCAGGCCACACTCGCCAGGAGAGAGCAGCTGAGAACGGATGTGCCACAAAATTTCTCCCCATTTTTGACCTTTAAAAGCAGCTCCTTTTCCCCCCTCCCCTTGGTGCCCAGAATCCATTAACCCTTCCTGGCCCAGCACAACACCCCTCTGGAGGGCCCCCACCACAAATTCCGTGATTTTCATGGCAGGGGCTGCTCTCTGCTCTCCGCACAGCTGGCAAACAGCACAACAACAGCCCAGCACCTCCTGGCCGTGGTCAGACCCTGCAGCAAACAGCCCCGGCTGTGTTCTGTGCAGAAAAGTGTGATTCCTCCTCGGATCCGTGGCTAACACGCTCAGGCCGTGACCACAAACGTGCTGTTCCTCCAGTTGGTTCTAAATAAAACCTCCCAGCTCAGAGCAGGGGCACAAGTGCTGCTGCTGCTGCATGTCCTGCTGTTGTCACAGGTCCTGTCTGCTCACTGGGACAGCAGTGACACCAGCAGGGCTGGCAGGGCCAGGTGGCACTGGTGCCTTGAGAGGCTGACCTGGAACAGAGGCTGGACAGTTAAAGGAATAAAGTGGGTTTTAAAATAAATAAAGGAAGTTAAGGGCTAGACAGGGTTAAAGGAATAAAGTGGGGTTTAAAATAAATAAAGGAAGTTAAAGGCTAGACAGAGTTAAAGGAATAAAGCGGGGATTTATTAAAAGGCCTTAAAAAGAACACAGCTCGGGCAGTACAAGAGCCTGGCCAGGTCTACACCCAAGGTGGACTCCAAGTCATGAGTTTTCACACTTTTATCAGTTTTGGTCCATTTCCATATTGGGTTAACTGTCCAATTCCAGCTCCAGGTGATGCAGTCCCACCCTCCCACTTTGCTCTCCTCCATTCCCTGTTGTTTTACACTTTTTGGGCGTGATGGATCCAAGATGGACTCAAGCCAGACCCAAGATGGATCCAAGGTGGATCCAAGATGGACAATGGGTCATGAGTTTTCACACTTTTATCAGTTTTGGTCCATTTCCATATTGGGTTAACTGTCCAATTCCAGCTCCAGGTGATGCAGTCCCACCCTCCCACTTTGCTCTCCTCCATTCCCTGTTGTTTTACACTTTTTGGGCGTGGAGCTGCAGCAGTGTCCTTGGTTCTGGAGCTCAAAAAGGATTATTTTGTGTGACTGAGCTGCGAGGAAAACTTGCTAACACTTTATATGAAGCTCAGGGTTATATCCCAATGCAGTACAGAATGTGGAAAATGTGAAAGCTCAAACTTAAGGCATTACACCAGTGGCTGAGGACAGGCCTGTCACCAGCGTGAGGGCACAAAGCTCTCCCAGAGCCCCTGGATCTGCTTCCAGGAGAGCCTGAATGGTTGGGCAGCAGCCCCCCTGCACTCCAGGAAGGCTTTCAGAGCTTTCAGTTATTTATAGGAGCCAAAGCAGGAGCAGCAGGAAAGGGGACACGAGGGGCTGCAGCCGGGCCAGGCATTCCAGCTCCCCCTCAGGCCTCAGGGCTGGTGCCAGCAGCTCCTGCAGGCCCTGAAATGGCCTCAGCATTCTCCTCCTGGGGAACAGCTCTGAAATGGCCTCAGCATTCTCCTCCTTCGGCAGCAGCTCTGAAATGGCCTCAGCATTCTCCTCCTGGGGAAAAGCTCTGAGATGGCCTCAGCATTCTCCTCCTGGGGAAAAGCTCTGAGATGGCCTCAGCATTCTCCTCCTGGGGAAAAGCTCTGAGATGGCCTCAGCATTCTCCTCCTGGGGAAAAGCTCTGAGATGGCCTCAGCATTCTCCTCCTGGGGAAAAGCTCTGAGATGGCCTCAGCATTCTCCTCCTGGGGAAAAGCTCTGAGATGGCCTCAGCATTCTCCTCCTGGGGAAAAGCTCTGAGATGGCCTCAGCATTCTCCTCCTGGGGAAAAGCTCTGAGATGGCCTCAGCATTCTCCTCCTGGGGAAAAGCTCTGAGATGGCCTCAGCATTCTCCTCCTGGGGAAAAGCTCTGAGATGGCCTCAGCATTCTCCTCCTGGGGAAAAGCTCTGAGATGGCCTCAGCATTCTCCTCCTGGGGAAAAGCTCTGAGATGGCCTCAGCATTCTCCTCCTGGGGAAAAGCTCTGAGATGGCCTCAGCATTCTCCTCCTGGGGAAAAGCTCTGAGATGGCCTCAGCATTCTCCTCCTGGGGAAAAGCTCTGAGATGGCCTCAGCATTCTCCTCCTGGGGAAAAGCTCTGAGATGGCCTCAGCATTCTCCTCCTGGGGAAAAGCTCTGAGATGGCCTCAGCATTCTCCTCCTGGGGAAAAGCTCTGAGATGGCCTCAGCATTCTCCTCCTGGGGAAAAGCTCTGAGATGGCCTCAGCATTCTCCTCCTGGGGAAAAGCTCTGAGATGGCCTCAGCATTCTCCTCCTGGGGAAAAGCTCTGAGATGGCCTCAGCATTCTCCTCCTGGGGAAAAGCTCTGAGATGGCCTCAGCATTCTCCTCCTGGGGAAAAGCTCTGAGATGGCCTCAGCATTCTCCTCCTGGGGAAAAGCTCTGAGATGGCCTCAGCATTCTCCTCCTGGGGAAAAGCTCTGAGATGGCCTCAGCATTCTCCTCCTGGGGAAAAGCTCTGAGATGGCCTCAGCATTCCCATCCTGGGGAACAGCTCTGAAATGGCCTCAGCATTCCCATAATGGAGCAGCAGCTCTGAAATGGGAATACAAAGCCCTTCACACCCACCCAGGCCCCAGACACCCTCAGCTGAGCCTGGGGTTGGGATTGGGCAAAAAGCTGCTCCTTTTAGCTCAGCTGTGCCACAGCAGAGCCTTCCAAAGTGGTTTGGGCCCCTCTGGCTTCCTCTACCAACACCCCCACCAGCAGGGCCAGTCCCAGCTGGGCTCCAGATGGGAGTTCTGAGCCTCAAAGCCTGGAACCAGGCAGATGAGAGCTCATAGAATCACATCCCAAGTCACAAGGGATCCACTAGATCAGAGTCCAACCCCTGGCCCTGCCCAGGCACCCCAATAACACTACCCTGAGAGCATTGCCCAAATGCCCCTGGAACTCTGGGACCCCTTCCCTCGGGAGCCTGGGCAGTGCCCAACACTCTGGGGAAGAACCTTTCCCTGATCTCCATCCCAAACCCTCCCCTGACACAACCTGAACCTCCCCTGGCTGCTCAGGCAGATGCAGAGCAGTGCACCCTCTGCCTGGGATCCCTGCCCTGGCTGGAAGCAGGGAGCAGCCCCAGGAGCCAGCCAGGGAAGGGAAGGGAGAGTGAAGGATGCACGAGGCAGGATCCGATATTCAAGAAAATGTCTTTATTGTACACGTTGGCTTCTATTGCTTGTATCCCCTCCCCAGTCCCATGTAGTGCAAAAAATTCAGAGAAACAGAGTTCCACATAAATAAAGTCGGATAAGTTACAGAGAAATCAAAGTGACAACGCTTGGACATGGATCTGGACCAGGTGTGCCCAGCAGGGAGGCCAAGGGAGCCTCTGCCCCCAAATCAGGGCAGGGGCTCCTGCCTGGCCCTGCTGGGAAAAACCCCAGAATCCGGAGCCCCCTGGCTTGGGGATGCTCCTCTGCTGGGGAATTCAGACAAGGAACATCTTGGGTGAGACACCACGGACTAAAACTGGCAGGGAAGCCACACAGAGTTGTTCTCCTCCCCTCAGACAGGGTTGCTACGCACAGACAGACAGACACAGACACGCGTCCCCTCCGAGCTCTCCTCCTCCTCCTCCTCCTCGGCAGGGGACGTGCAGCACCAGGAGCAATCCCGCCCTGGCATCTCCCAGGGCAGGTGCTGACACCTCGTGTCCACACAGTGTGGGTCGGGGGGCTCGGGACCCCCAGAAGATGCTGGGGAATTGTTTTGCCCTTTTCCTGCATAGTTTGGGCAGCAGAGACAGGAGGCTCCCTCCTCGCCGGGTTCCCATGGGTCAGGCTCAGTGGGATATTGCTCAGGGCCCAGCCAGGGGGGACAGGAGTCACTGTGCCCTGTCCCTGCTCCTCAGGAAGCAGGACAGCACCACACAGGATTTGCAGTGTGGCCGCTGAGGATCCCAACGGAAGCCAAGGGCACGTGGCATCAAAATTCTCCCAGCTGCTGCATTTTTCACTTCCCTCAGGTTTTGCTCCCAAGGCACAGCTCCCTCTCCACTCTGCAGCAGCCCCAGCTGGAGCAGAGGCCGAGCCACTGCCACATCTCATTCCTATTTTGAAACCAGCCCTGTTTCTCCCTCAGCAGCTCCTGCACTGCAGCTCCTGGCTGGGTTCTACTCTCCCTTCATTCCTGACTCCTCCTGAGCTCCTCAGCACCAGCCCCTTCCACCTCTCCATGGGGCTTTTGGGCTGCTCCTCCTCCAAAGGGGGCCCTGGAGCCAGGGACACCTTGATGTGAGCCCAGCAGGAGAGTGAAATCCTGATGTTGATTTCAGGAATGGGATGGAAAGGGTTGAGAGCTCACTTGGGTAGAGGCACATGCACAAAACAGAGCAGATTTCACTGGTTTCATCATTTTTTTGCACAAAGCAGATTGCTCTGACCTTCTTGGGGCAGCCCACATGGACCAGGAGACAACTGCAGAGCCTGGACACCCACAGGGGCCTCTGCAGGACAGGGAGAGCTGCTGGCCTGTGACAGGCTGGGGCAGGGAGAAGGGGACAAAAAGAAGATTTGGAGCCTGTTCCAAAAGCCAAAAAGGCCTCCTCAGCCTGAGAAGCTCAGACTGTCCTTGGGGAGAGGCTGGAGGGGGAAGCAGCCCTGCTTTCCAGAAGCTGCTGGGAATTCCAGGTGTACAACGTGAGGCACTGTGAGTGGGCTTGTGAGGGAGGCCAGTGAGCTTGGAAAACTTGCAGGCTCCAGTCCAGGGGAAATGAGACTGCCAAGAAAAGGATCTGAAGCTGGGGAGTCCCTGTCTCATTTTAAACTCATCTTTCAGAAGAGTTTAAAAAGCAGAAATCTCTTGAAAATTGAAGCAGAAATCTACTTGAAAATTCAGGCCCACAAGTACCACACGAGTGAAATCTGAGCTCTGTGATTGAGAACTGGGGAGTAAGAGGGAAAAAAGGAGAAAGGAACGAGTTCCAAACAGTTGGACCATATTTGCAATGCTACATTTGAACACGATTGAGGTACCAGTGGTTGAGTCGTTCCTCTGTGGTGTGGAGAGCACCTGACCTGTGCCTCAGCTCATGGCTCACACACACAGCACACCCTGAAAACACCACAGCACGGGAGCCCTGGCTCTAGGACAGGCCTAACAGTGCTAATTTATCCAAGCTTTAGTTCATTAAAGTGGTTGCTTAATTGCCAGGGAGTCGCTAATTGGAAATGGTCCCTCCCGTGCTGCTTTTGGCATCTCACACATGCACACACCCCACCCATCCAGAGAGAACTTCCAGGGCACAGGAATCATCTCCTCAACAAATGAGAAAAGGAACTGCATCCCTTCTGCTGCCTCGAGAGCAGAGGGGATGGGGAATACCAGGGCAGTGTAAAAAATAAAGGGATATGAAGTCATATTAGCGTTCAAATAAAAAAAGGCAAATAAAAAAATTAATACCCAAAAAAGTAATGCCAGGCAATCCTTCTCGTTCAGAAGGCTGGACTGTTCTTTTTCCAAGAACTGATTCCTTTCCACAAACCCAGAATCTGCTTTGCAGAGAGGGGAACAGCAAACAGGCCAGGCCATTCCCAGAGAGTCCCAGTCCTGGAGCCTGGGCCAGCGATGGCAGCGATGCCACCAAGGTCCCTGCGGCCACCTGCCTGGCCAGAGCCACGCTCAGCTGGGATCCCAGAGGGTCAGGGGAGCACTGGAGGGGTCAGGACCCTCCCCATCCTGCAGGGCTGTGCCTGGGCTGGGCTTCTTCTCTTGCTGTGGTTAAGGCATCAAAGAGACACCCTCGGAGCGGGGCAGCGGCCCCAGAGTCCGGAGCAGTGCACACAGGCTTGGGCTGAGTTTGGCTACAGTGACATTCAGAGGAGGGGGGTTGCACATCGGCCGTGTCCCCCGGGGCCACCACGGGGCTGGCGGTGCCCGGTGGCACGGCTGGAGCACGGCAATCCCAGAAGCAGCAATGGTTCGGGTTCCCCCTTGCCCAAAGGAGCTTTTGGGGGGTGCTGGATGAGTCTGGCCGGAGGGAGAGCCCCCTCTGCTCGCCCTCCAGGGAAGGGCCGGCCCTGGAAGCACATTTGGTGGCCCTGGTGACCCCGTGGGTGTCCCCAGAGCAGGGAGAGCCCCCCAGAGCAGGGCTGGGCTGGCGTTTGTGCTCCCCGCTCAGAGCGAGCGGGTGCCACCGCTGTCCCCCGGGGCCGAGGCACGGCCGGGCTCGGTGTCAAAGGCTCGTGGAGGACACCGAGAGGGTGGGCGAGGAGGGCGGGGGGAAGTTGAGGAGCTCCAGCACGGCCACCCCCACGCTGCTGCGGCGGGTGAACATGCAGGAGGCGGCCACCCACTTGTTGGTGCGGGGGTTGTACTTCTCGATGGAGTTCAGGCTGGAGCTGCCGTCGTTGCCCCCCACGGCGTAAAGCCACCCGTCCATGGCCACCAGGTCGTGGGTGCTCCTGGAAGGACGGAGCAGAGAGGGCAGGGGTGAGGCTGGGAGGTGTGGGGGGAGCTCAGCACGGCAGGGACCTGCCCAGAGCTCTGGCACCCCACAAACACCCGGTGGAAATGAACCGCTGGGGCACAAACAGGCAGAGCACAGCACAGAGCCACACATCTCCCCCTTCACTCTGACACTCTCGTCCAAACCTCATCAAATACCAAACCTCATCAAATACCAAACCCTCTGAGCCTAAAATGCTCGGACTTGCAAGCCTTAATTCCTCCCACAGCCCAGCAGCACCTCCGTGGGCTCAGCCAGCTCAACCCCTGGTTCTTTATGACCACGCAAACTGCTGAGGATAAATCCCTCTGCAGAACATCCCTGCTGTGCCCTCCTGGCTCTCCCTCCAATCCCTCTCAGCACAGCACGAGCGTGCTGAGCCAGCCACAAACCCTAAAACCCCAGGATGTGCCTGTGTTTTATGGCACCACAAGGTGAGATCCCCGCTCCTGCTGCAGCAGCTGAGGCTCCAGAGGGGCACAGCCCCTTACCTGCGGATGTTCATGGGGGCCACGCTCTCCCAGGTGTTGGATTTGGGGTTGTAGCGCTCCACGGAGTTAAGGCAACTGGTGCCATCATTGCCACCAGCCACGTAGAGCATCCCCTCGAGCACGGCCACGCCCGCGCTGCTCCGGCGGCTCAGCATGTTGGCAATGGGGCTCCAGGTGTTGATCTGGGGACAGGGAACCCATCAGCCACCCCACGGGGCATTTCCCACACATCCCTGCCAGGTCACTTCTATGGGGTCAGTCCTGCTCTGGCCACGCAGCTCCTGGCATGAAAACCCTTTTGGGGGGACCTCACTTCTTTCCTCCCCGCTGTCCCACAGTTGCCAGGAGGAATCTCAGCTGCCTGGCTCAGAGAGCACAGCAGCAGCTGGCAGGAGCCATGCCAGGGGCACAGAGATCCCCGTGCCAGGCCACCAGTTGTGCCCCAGCTGAATGCCAGCCCAGCCCCGGGGATTGAGCTGTATCTATTTCCAATTTGTGTGAGTGCAGCTGGGGCTTTGCAGTTCACGAAGAGCCTCCAGGACTTTCTCTTTGATCTTCCTGCAGTGACCGACCCTGCTGGAGCAGAGCTGTGGCCCTGGGCACAACACGTGTCCCCAGCCTGCCACGCTCCCTGCTCACCACGCTGGGTGTGCAGCCAGCAGGAGCTCAACTGGGAGCTGGGAACAGCTCAGGGCACGGACAGGATCCCTGCTGCCCACAGAACCACGGGCAGCAGGGCCAGAGGCTGTTCTGGTGGCCAAAACCTCACAGAGAGCTCTCACAGAGCAGCCTGGGATCACTCTGCTCAGGATTGCACCCTGGATGCCCTGTCCCTGCTGATCCCTCTCCGTCTCACAGCCATGCACGGTGGGGTAAGGCCTTCCTGAAGAGGGGAGAAGCACAAGAGTCACCCAAATCTCCCACATTTACCTGGGGCTCGTACTTCTCCACCGTGGCTAAGTGTGACGAGCTGTCGTAGCCCCCAACTGCATAGAGGTTGCCTTCTGCAAAGACAGAGGCACAGGCATGAGCTAAAGACACATCCCTGTCCCAGCACAGCCACTCACAACGTCACAGGTGCCACTCTGGAGGTGCCCACACAGGTCCAGGCTGAGCCTCACCACAGGTGCCACTCTGGAGGTGCCCACACAAGTCCAGGCTGAGCCTCCCCTGCCCCGGGCAGCTCCTCCCAGCATGGCCAGCCCGGCTCCCTGCCCTTCCAGCAGGAGTGGTGTGAAATATTCATCAGGCAGCTCCTCTGCAAAGCCTCCCAGAGAGCTCCTGCTGCTGCTGCTCCTTGACCTCCTCATACAGTGCTCCCTGCCGGAGCCCCGGGGTATTTTTAGCACTTTCCTGCAAAGGCTGGAGATTTTTAGCAGGATCGGCTGTGGCAGGCTCAGAAGGAGCTGGGGATGGAGGGGAGGGGAGTTCTGAGTCAGCAGCAAGAGCTGAAAGCAGAGAGCAGGGCAGGGCACAGGCACGGGGACACTGGGCCAGGTGGGAAGCATCCCCAGGGAGATCCAGCTCCTGCTGGGGTGAGAGTGGGGCTGGGATCATCGCTGAAAGGATTGTCCTGCTTCCACAGTGAAGGACTGATCAGGCTGCCCCTTTCTCTCCAGGGACAGGGGATCCCCCACAGGCAGCCCCCTGCTCCAAAGCAGAAGGGAACAATTTGTGGAACCTCCAGAGCGTGATGAACCCCAGGTGTCAGGGAGTCTGAGAAGGGCAGAGGCAGGGAGCACCCCAGGACGTGGCAGAGGGGGCAGGAACTGGAGCAGAGCAGCAAAAGGAACCCTCAGCAGTGCAGGAGAGCCTGCCCAGGACCCCCCAGCCCCCCTGGCAGCACCCACCCAGCGTGGCCACGCGGACGTAGCGTCTCCGGGTGCTCATGGCAGCGATGGAGGTCCAGGTGCCCGTCAGGGGGTCGTACCTCTCTGCGCTGCAGGGACACAGGGACAAAAGTTGGGACACTGGAAAAGCCCAGGTCAAAGCTCTTGGACATGGGGCAGCTCCCAAGGGAGTTGGGGATAGACAGGGGAAAAGGAGGAGCTGACCCAGGCTGGGTTCTGTTGGGGCAGAGGGCTACAAAGTGGGCATTTTTTCGCACTGGAAGAAGGAGCTGAGTTGCAAAACATCTACTGAAGGGTCAGGAGCAGGGCTCCCAGCTCAAGGACAGTGCATGCAGGAGCAGGGAGGGCTGGAGCAAGGCAATCCCTACCTGTTGAGGCACGAGGCCCCATCGTACCCCCCAGCAGCATAGAGGAGCCCATGGAGGGCTGCCACACCCAGGCAGCTCCTCCTGGTGCCCATGGACACCTCGGGCTGCCAGGAATTGGTGACAGGGTCGTAGGACTCCACCGTGGCCAGGTCAGAGGTCCCATCGTAGCTGCAGGGACAGAAGGGGAGTAGAGGCTGCTCAGAGAAGCTGTGGCAGCCCCTGGATCCCTGGAAGTGTCCAAGCTGGATGGGGTTTGGAGCAAACTGGGATGGTGGAAGGTGTGATGGGTGGGATGAGATGAGCTTTAAGGCTCCAAGCCAAACCAGTCTGGCATTCTAAGGGAAAGGGGAGGGCAATGCCCCAGTTCAGGAGGGGGCATTGCCCATGGGGAATGCCCATGGGGCATTTCCCACACATCCCTGCCAGGTCACTCCTGTGGGGGCAGCCCTGCTCTGACCACACAGCTCCTGGCATGAAAACCCTTTTGGGGGGACCTCACTTCTTTCCTCCCCGCTGTCCCACAGTTGCCAGGAGGAATCTCAGCTGCCTGGCTCAGAGAGCACAGCAGCAGCTGGCAGGAGCCATGCCAGGGGCACAGAGATCCCTGAGTGCAGGGAAGGGGCTTTTCCACGGCCACCCCAGAGATCCCAGGTCATGCTGCCCATCCATGCTCCCAGAGCAGCCCCATGCCACCCTCCCTGTGCCCCCCAGAGATCCCAGGTCACACTGCCCATCCGTGCTCCTGGATCAGCCCCGTGCCACTCTCCCGTGCCCCCCAGACATCCTGGATCATGCTGCCCATCCGTGCTCCCAGCACAGCCCCATGCCCCCCAGAAATCTGGGCTCACACTGCCCATCCGTGCTCCTGGATCAGCCCCGTGCCACTCTCCCGTGCCCCCCAGACATCCTGGATCATGCTGCCTATCCGTGCTCCCAGCACAGCCCTGTGCCCCCCAGAAATCTGGGATCACACTGCCCATCCGTGCTCCCGGATCAGCCCCGTGCCCCCCTCCCCGTGCCCCCTTACCCTCCCACGGCGTAGAGCTTGTTCCCAATGGCCGCGACGCCCACGCGGGCCCGGCGCGTGGACATGGAGGCCACCATGTGCCAGCGGTCCGTGCGCGTGTCGTAGGCCTCGCAGTCGCCGTGGATGGCAAACAGGCTCCCTCCACCTGCTCGGGGAGGGCGAGGGGAGCAAACACGGCCCAAACCCCCCCGGGATAGGGCAGGAATTCGGGGCGGGGGGGCGGCAGGGCCTTACCCACGGCGAAGAGCACGGTGCTGGCCCCCTCGCAGCGCCGCGGCCGCGTCCGGCTGTTGCCCAGCACCCCTCTCTGCTCGGGCATCAGGTGGTACTTGAGGGCCTCGATGAGCAGGTCCTTGCACTCCGAGTGGTGCCGCACCAGCAGCTCCGTGTCCACGTTGCTCATGAGGAAATCCCGGCTCAGCAGAGGCAGCCGCACGCACTTCATGAGCTGGGGGGGACAGCAGAGCACGCTTGGGACGCGGGCGTGGGACGGGGCAGGGGGACAGGGGGAGCTGAAGGGGGACAGGTTGAGATTAGGGAGAAATTCTTTACTCAGAGCATGGCACAGGCTGCCCTGGGGCTGCGCCATCCCTGGAAGTGTTCAAGGCCAGGTTGGAGCAGCCTGCGTTAGTGGAAGGTGTCCCTGCCCATGGCAGGGGGTGGAACAAGATGGGATTTAAGGTCCCTGCCAGCCTGGACTGGAAGTGGTAGGACAAGGACTTGCTGCTCCTGCCCTGTCCTGCAGCTTCCTCCAGCCATGTGCCCACCCAGCCCAGGCACTCAGAGATGGTGGGCACAACCAGCCCCCTTCCCAGCACTCTCACCTCTTTCCCAGCCCACTGTCCCCCTTTCCCAGCACTCCCTCCCCATTCCCAGCACTCTCAGCCCCTTCCCAGCAGGCTCACCCTGGGCACGTGCTGTCTCCTGCTGTCCACGTCGTGTTTGACCCAGCTGAGCACAGCCCTGTACACCTCCTCCTCCGAGGGCACGTTGAGGCTGTCGCTGGAAATGAGGTCCAGCACCTGCAGGGCGGGGTGGGGAGGGCAGTGCTGCTTGGAATGGACTGGGAGGAAAGGAGACATTCCCAGCTCCCAGCACGGTGGAGCAGCAGTGCCAGGGGCAGAGCTCTGCCTCCTGGACATGCTGGGGGTTCCAAACAGCAACCAGCTGCTCCAAAAGCAGCAGGTGCAGCTTTGTGGGGACAGCTCTGACCACCCTCCCTGGCTCTTCTTTTCCCCCCACTGTGGCTGAGGCTGCTGCAATGCCTGACAATGCTCCCTGATGTCACTGGCAGTGGCAGCAGGGAGATGACTCCGCTGGCATTTGTCCCTTCCATATTTCCTGGGACAGACCCAGCAGCCCTGGCTGCTCCAGAACTGTCCTTTCACCTGCCAACGGCTGCAGAGCTGCAGCAGGGGGAGATGTGGACCCTCCCCTCATTGTCACCCTCCCACTGCCCCGGGGATGGGTGAGGGGAGGTGTCTGATCCTGATCCACACAGGTCGGTGATGCAGAGCAAGGACTGGGAATTGTTCCTGCCCAGGGAGATGGGCCAGGGCCACATTGGCACCACATGATGACCAGCAAGAAAGATTAGCTGAGCTGATTTAAACATCCCAGCCACGTGCCCAGGGCAGCCAGCACCCATTCCCTGGGCTGTGCTCCCAGAGCCAGGGCAGTGTGCTCAGAGCTCACGTGGCGAGCACCAATGACCAAAATGACCCCCTGTCCTACCCTCCTATCCTTATTTCCCGTGGCATTCAGCCTGCTGACAGAGCTCTTCCCACAGCCTGAACAGAATGGGGCCAAAGCCCAGAACCTGGCTACACCCCCTGCCAAAGCCCATCCCCTCAGTGCACATCCCTCGGGCTTTTCCCTGACAGACAGAGCAGGACAAGCTTTGCTGCACCCAGACCTGCACACTGCCAGCGGGGCCTCACCTGTTTTAGGGGCAGCAGCATGAACTCCTCTGTCTTGGACACCTCCACGAAGTGCTGGAGGACGTACTTGTGGGCAGACTTGAGGAGGTCGCTGCAGGAGTGGGTGTCAGCAAAGCCCCGGATGCCCAAACAGTTGGAGGGGTCGAGCTGGCTGAGCAGGAACTTGCAGCAAGCATCCCGCACACCATTGAGCTGAAGCAGGCTGGCAGCAGGAAGAAGGGTCTGGCACAGTGGAAAAGAATGGGGGAAAAGGGAGTTTCCAGGGCAAGGAAATGATTTTCACCCTCGTCCCACTGTGAGGCAAGAGCAGAGCAGGTTTAGTGAGCACCTCCAGGCACAGAAGCAGAGAAAGGACAGAGCATTCCTGGTTTCTAAGGTGAAGAACAGCTGGGAAGGACACCTGTAACACCCCCCAGGGCCAGGAGAACGGCAGGTGCTCAGGAACAGGGCTGGGAACTGCACAGAGCTTTGAGGAGCCACCTCTGGGAAGGGAAGCAGCTCAACTCCCTGACCACTGCCAGACCCAGCTGCCACCATAGGAGCAGCTGGCAGTGCTGAGCAGGAGGAGAGAGGAGTGCCCAGGAGGAAAATGTGGTACAGAACAGCTTTGTGGAGAAGGGGGATGTGGGGAACAGCTCCTACCTGCACATTCCCCTCTCCCACCACGATCTCAGCTGTGTAGGCATACTGCACCAGCTGCTCCAGAGCCTGGGGGTCGATGTCATGCAGTGTCACATGGGTCTGGCGGCTCTCACTCATCTCATCTGGGACAAAGGACACCAAAAATGAACAAAACCCCCCAGCAGGGCTGTTTCCCCCCCCAGAGGATGCGTGGAACGAGCTGCATCCACCTCTGCATCCCAACCCAGGGAGGTTTTCTGTCCAGCTCTAGGGAATGGGACCAGGACTGGAGGAGGGACATCAGGATCCCAGGCAGGGAGGGACACCAGGATCCCATGCAGGGAGCTGAGGACAAAAGGAATCAGGGAAGGGCGTAGGATTTAACCATGCATGGAATGAGCTGCATCCACCTCCACACCACAGCCCAGGGAGGTTTTCTGCCCAGCTCTTAGCAAGGAGAGGCTGAAGGAATTGGGGGCCAGGACAGGAGAAGAAGAACCAGGGTCCTGTGCAGGGAGCTGTGGGCAAAGGGAATCAGGGAAGGGAGGGAAATGGAGGATTAAACCATGCATGGAACAAGTGGTTTGTTTCTGGAAGGTTTCCTGCCCAGCTCTAGGGACTGGGGGCCATCTGCAGGATGGGGGACACCTCCTGTGCAGGAGGGGGACACCAGGATCCTGCACACGGGCAAAGGGACTCAGGGAAGGCAGTGAAATGAGGAATATTCCTGCTCTTACTCACAGAAACGACACATGAAAGAGCAGAGCAGTGAGAACGGGGAGGGGGACAGAGCAGGGAAGGGACTTGGAGAGGGGAGAGCTGCCAGGGAAGGGATGTGGAGAGGGGAGAGCTGCCAGGGAAGGGATCTGGAGAGGGGAGAGCTGCCAGCCTGTCCCTGGGGAAGAGAGGACTCTACTTGCTTGTGAACATGGCGTGGAAGTAGGGGCTGCACGACGCCAGCACCACCTTGTGGGCCTTGATCTCCTTGGTGGCCACGTGCAGGACGATGTCGCAGAGCAGCCCCCGCTGCCTCATGCGGTTCATGCACACGAAGGCGTCGTGGTAGTGGCGCTTGGAGTTGTGGGAGATGCTGTGCCCGTCCCGGTTCAGCAGCTGCACTCCCCCCTCCATGGCTGCGGCGGGCAGCGAAGGGGGGAGCCCCCTCCCACCGCCTCTGCCAGGGGGGAAACAGAGGGTTAGCCTCAAAGAGGTGACCTGGAACACAGGCTGGCAAGGGGGACAGGAATAACCGGGGGAGTTAGTGAATGGCCTTCAGAGGATTCACCTTGGGCAGTGCTAGAGCCTGGCTGAGGCTACATCCAAGGTGGACCCAGGATGGACCCAAAATGGATCCAAGGTGGACCCAGGATGCACCCAAGATGAATTCAAGATGGACCCAAGATGGATCCAAGATGGATCCAAGATGGACCCAGGATGGACCCAAGATGGACCCAAGATAGATCCAAGACAGACCCAAGATGGACCCAAGGTGGACCCAAGATGGATTCAAGATGGATCCAAGATGGACTCAAGCCAGACCCAAGATGGATCCAAGGTGGATCCAAGATGGACAATGGGTCATGAGTTTTCTCACTTTTATCAGTTTTGGTCCATTTCCATATTGGGTTAACTGTCCAATTGCAGCTCCAGGTGATGCAGTCCCACCCTCCCACTTTGCTCTCCTCCATTCCCTGTTGTTTTACACTTTTTGGGCGTGGAGCTGCAGCAGTGTCCTTGGTTCTGGAGCTCAAAAAGGATTATTTTGTGTGACTGAGCTGCGAGGAAAACTTGCTAACACTTTATATGAAGCTCAGGGTTATATCCCAATGCAGTACAGAATGTGGAAAATGTGAAAGCTCAAACTTAAGGCATCAATGCAGGCTTTAGCCCTGGGTGATCCCTGTGGGAGCCACCACAGCTCAAGCACCCTGTGCTGACAGCGACCCTGACAGCTCTGACCAGGCCCTGCCGAGGAAATGTCACTTGGTTCAAACAAAGAGGGGAAATTCAGGTTCAATATGGGGAAGGAATTCTTCCCTGTGAGGGTGGGGAGGCCCTGGAATGGATTTTCCAGAGAAGCTGTGGCCCCTGGATCCCAGGCCAGGCTGGATGGAGCTCAGAGCACCCTGTGATGGTGGAAGAAGGTGCAATGGATTTTCCAGAGAAGCTGTGGCTGCCCCTGGATCCCAGGCCGGGCTGGATGGAGCTCAGAGCACCCTGGGATGGTGGAAGAAGGTGTCCCTGCCCACAAAACCAGATGATTTTTACAGTCCCTTCCAACCCAAACCATTCTGTGCTTCTAGGAAAACAAAACCTGCCTGATCAAGGAACATTTATTCACACTGAGATTCCCTCCCCCTGCTGCTCTTTGCATCCAGGCTGCTCCACAAGGCCTTTGGCTGCCTCTGTGCCAGCAGCCCCCAGAGCTGGGGGGGCGAGGAGGGGATGACTGAGCAGCAGGAGGAAGGAGGGGGAGGCAGCAGCAGGGAAAAAACATCTTGAACCCAACCCGAGCTGCATCCCTGCGGCGAGAGAATCCCCTCAGCCCCCGCTCCTGCACACCTCCACATCAGCCCTGCTGAGCCTAAAAATAGCAAGCCAGCATCCTGTGCCTGCTCAGCCACGGAGGCAGCCTGCTCCTGCCTTTTTAAGGAGCAGTTGTAGCGCTACGAGAGTCTGGGGGAGGATGAAAAAGATGAATAAACATGTTTCCTGAGCGGGGAGAAGCCTGCAATGCCCTTTGCTGTTGGCTACGAGGTCCCTGCTCTCCCAGGGCCTGTGCTGCCTTCCAGCAGGGACAGCAGGATGTCACCGTGCCCTCGGCAGCAGGGAACAGCCCGGGAGTGTGGTCCTGTCCTCTCACATCCCATTTGGGAAGCTGCAGCATCCCCGGGACATCCCATCTCCTAATTCATCTCCTGATTCCCATCTGCTGGCTGAGATGTCCATGGAAAGGAGGGGTTTTGTTATTCACATCCCTGAATTCCAGAGGGGCAGGGTTGGGCTCCAGAGGGGCAGGGTTAAACTCCAGAGGGGCAGGGTTGGGCTCTAGAGGGGCAGGGTTAAACTCCAGAGGGGCAGAGTTAAACCCAAGAGGGGCAGAGTTAAACCCCAGAGAGGCAGAGTTAAACTCCAGAGGGGCAGGGTTGGGCTCTAGAGGGGCAGACTTAAACTCCAGAGGGGCAGGGTTAAACTCCAGAGGGGCAGAGTTAAACTCCAGAGGGGCAGGGTTAAACTCCAGAGGGGCAGAGTTAAATCCCAGAGGGGCAGGGTTAAGCTCCAGAGGGGCAGAGTTAAGCTCTAGAGGTCCTTTCCCAGAGCTGCTTTAGGGCAGGGAGCAGACAGAGCTTCCCCACCTCTCTCCCCATCCCCAGCCAGGGTTTTCCTGCTCTGCCTGGGCTGCTCTCTCTGTGTCATCCCTGCTGAGCACACTTGTCCCCATCAGTATTTCGGTCATGTCCCTGCTCCTCGTCCCTCCAGGGGGCTGGGAGGGGGGACAGGAGCTCCCAGATCTGCAGCAGTGGCAGGGCTCAGAGGGGACAGGCAGGACACAGCTGGGAAAAGGTGGCATTGCTGCTCCTGGGGATTTGTGAGGAAGGGTTTGCCACCCTGGGGCAGCACCCAGAGGCCACAGCAGGCTGGGGGTGCTGCTGGAGGCTTTGGGGGGGAATTCCAAAGAGCTGGAAGCGCTGGGCTCACTTCCAGCCCTGCCACGAGTCACTGTGGCCCTGGGTGAGTGACAAGGGTGACACTGTCCTGGGGACACAGTGACCCTCATGGCCAGGAGGCAGAGCTCAGTGTCCTCTCCCTGTGGTCCCCAGGGCTGGCACAGGGCTGCGTGCCACCCACCCTGAGCTGTGACACCACCACGGTGTCACCCAGCCTGTGACACGGCCCAGCAGGACAAGAGGGAGGTGCCACCCCCGCCACTGCACTGCCACTGGGCTCCACGGCTGTCCCCAAAGCAGGGCACAGTCCTGGCAGCCTGAGCCAGCTGTGCTTGGGGATTTTTTTGTCTCCAGGCTCCCCGAGGAGCTGCTCGCCCTCCTGCCAGCCCCACGGGACAGTGTCACCCTCCTGGCATGGGGCTGCTTGGAGCCCTGCAGTGGGCACAGTCCCCCCTGTCCCCTCCACCCCACAAGAACCCGTTCCCATCGGATCTCCTGTGCTTTAACGGGTCAGAACAAAAGCAGTGTGGAAAAAGGGCAGGAGCAGCCCAGTGCTGCTCCCTGTGCCGAGCTCCCCACCTCGCTGGCAGCACCGAGCATTCCTCATTTCCCTGCTAAAACCTCATTGCCAGGAAATGAGGGTCTGTGGGCTGTCAGTAACGGGGAACCCTGCCTGCCCCACAGGAGACAGTGGAGCAGTGTCCAGAGCTGCACAGGGGTGAGGAAGCACAAGCCCACTTTTGTGGGCAGCAGCAGCAGTGCACGTGTCCCCACGGGCTGGGACGGATGTGCTGCCTCCCTTGGAATAACTCTGAGGTTGTGGCAAAGGAAAAAAAAAAACCCAAAAAAACAAAAAAAGGAGGGTTTGTTTGGCTTCTCTGCGCCAGAGCGTGGCCATGCATAACAGCTCTGTTAATTAATGCAAATGATCCCTGCCCAAAGGGAGGCCTGTTCTCTCCACACAAAAAAAACCATATTTTGCTGGGAGTGAAAAGAAGTGTGCTGAGCAATAAACAGGGAACAGAGCATCCTCCAGGGAGAAGTTCTGAGCCTGCCCTTTCCCCAGGAAGGCCCTGGAGAATAGCTTTTTGTTGACAGCCTGGATGGGGATTTTGTGTCTGGCAGCAGGGCTGGGAGGCAGCAGGGCCACATCCTGTGCAGCTGCTCAGATGGTGGGGACAGGGGATCAGGGCACAGCCCCCATGCCCTCAGGCCTGACGTGCAGCCAGGCTCCAATCCATCCCCTCCATGTGTCCCCATCCCTTTGTGCCGCGTCCCTGCTGGAAAATCAGCTGTTTGTGCACGGCTCTGCAGCTCCCACACAAGTGCTGCCTCTGGAGAAGGCACAAAGCCCTCAGTGGCACTCAGCTCAGCGTGTCACAGCAGCACAAACAGCTCTGCAAGGTGGCACCGTGGGGCCAGGTGCCCTCCCAGGGCTGGAGCCAGGGCAGTGCCCTCCAAAATGGCACAGCCAAACTGCCCCTGGGATGGAGCAAAAGCTTGGATCCCTGGGCAGGGAGAGGATCACAGTGGAGCAGCATTTTTAATTGATCAATAATCAAGTGCCAGGGTTGTTTTCACAGCTACAGCAGATCTGCACTGCCCTTACCCCTCAAACTCAGATATCCCAAATGATTCCTTCTTCCAGAGGGCCGATTACAAAATAAATTGCATTCCCACCTCTCCTGCTCCCTTCCCCACGATGAACACAAGCAGAGAGGATGGGAACCATTCAGCTGTGCCTGTCCAGGAGCCAGATGCAAAGCAGGCACTAAATCCAGGCAGCTGTCCCCACCAGGATGTGTCACATCAGCGCCGCTGACACAGAAAATAAAACGCTCTGGGGTTCAGTCCTTTCTCAGCCTGCACCCAGGGAGCTCCCAGAGGCACTGACACACTCCAGCTCACACCAGCTTCACTGTGAGCTCAGCCTGGGAGAGCTCAGCCCGGGAGAGCTCAGCCTGGGAGAGCTCAGCCCGGGAGAGCTCAGCCTGGGAGAGCTCAGCCCGGGAGAGCTCAGCCTGGGAGAGCTCAGCCCGGGAGAGCTCAGCCTGGGAGAGCTCAGCCTGGCAGAGCTCAGCCTGGCAAAGCCTAACCTGGGAAAGCTCAGCCTGGGAGAGCTCAGCCTGGGAGAGCTCAGCCCGGGAGAGCTCAGCCTGGGAGAGCTCAGCCTGGGAGAGCTCAGCCTGGCAGAGCTCAGCCTAGGAGAGCTCAGCCTGGCAGAGCTCAGCCTAGCAGAGCTCAGCCTGGCAGACTCAGCCTGGCTGGCAAGGAGCAGAGGGAGGGAGCTGCTCTGGCAGCAGGGGGATGCTCTGAGCTGCAGATCCTCAGCGCTCCCCACGGCAGAGTTCTGCACCTGTGCAGAGGTCAGGGCTGAGATTTTGGATGAAGTGTGGCAGCAAGGGAGCTGTGCCTCCTGGAAGCAGCCCTGCCCTCAGTGTGGGGCAGGAATTGGGGAGCTGGCAGTGCTGTGCAGAGGTCAGGGCTGAGATTTTGGATGAAGTGTGGCAGCAAGGGAGCTGTGCCTCCTGGAAGCAGCCCTGCCCTCAGGGCAGGAATTGGGGAGCTGGCAGTGCCAGGGAAGCTGGAACCCCTCGGTGGGGACACGAGAACACACAAATGGGGTGAGCAGCGGGGACAAGGAGCACAGCCCGGCCTTAAAACCCTCTCCAAACCTCCTCTCCTCTCATTGCCTCTGCCCCTGCTGCTCCTGCAGCTGCCTGGAATGGATCTGCTGCCAGGGAGCCTCGAGGCAGGGCAGGGCAGCACAGCCCAGCCAGCGCTGAGTCTGCAGGACTGAGAATCCCCAGCTCCCAGGAGGGCTGGGGCTTCTTCCTTTCTTTATTTATTTTTAATGAATTAGGCATAACTGACACGCACTGAATCCTCCTGTCTAGACATCTGCAGAGAAGTGACAAGCTGCCAGGGAGGATGTGGAGCCTCGGCAAGGGGGTGGGGAGGACAGGGAAAAGCTGCACTCCGCTGCCAGCTCCAGGCACAGAGACAGCGCTGGCTCCGGGCAAGAAGGGCTCTCAGCACTCTGACCTGGGCACAGCCTCTCAGCCCCTCCCCGGGCTGTCATCAGTGGCCCTGCTGCACACACCAATCTCTCCTAATTAAAGGCCAGCTCCTCGTTATTCCCTGGGGAGTTTTGTTTGGAAGCTCCAAGCCGCTCTCAGTCACCTCAGAAAGTGAGAGGAGGGAGCACGAGGCAGAGGAGCAATGCCCTGGGACATTCCCATGTACCAGAGGGATGAAGGGCAGCCTCATCATCCTCATCTCGGTGCCCACAGCCCTGTCCTCACCTCCCACAGGCAGCAGCTCTTCCTTCAGCCACCTCCAAACTCAGCTTTTGTCTCCCCTGTTTTGCAGCTCCAAGCAAGGCTCCATGCTTGAGGGATTCTGAGGCATCTGTGCCAATATTTGGGTCATTTTCAAGTAATTGGTCGTGAGGGTCGGGACTCGAGGAGGTTTGGGGCTGCTGAACTCCCGGGTTAGGGAGGAGCAAGGAATGGAAATGGATTCTTGCCTTCAGATGCTCAGCAAAACGTGCAGGTCCCCAGCTGCTCTGGGGTTAGACTGCAGCTCCCAGAGCCCAGCACAAAGCACAGCACAAGCTGAGCAAAACGAGCCCTCTGGCTCTGAGAGGAGCTGCAAATGTGGGTCATGTCCCGATTCCCCTTCCCAGTGTCCCCAGCAGCCACGGCAGAGGAGCCTCTGTCACATCCCGTGCTGGCTCATGGCACAGGCAGTGCCAACCTGGGCACACACAGCCAGAGCCCTGCCCAGGCAGCAGGGCCAGGCCCAGCTCGGGTGCACTGCCCATCCTGTGACAGAATCTCTGTCCCCAGCTCGTTTTTCAGACAGGTGAACACGAGGGGAGAGCGCTCAGGCAGCCTGAGCTGGGCACAGCCACGCTCCTGCCTCCCAGACCTGCAGCATCCTTGGTCCCAGCAGGGACTGTGCCAGCTGCTGGTGGCTCCAGGTGACAGAGGGACAGCTCAGAGCAGGTCACCGCTGCTCAGCAGTGCCCTGGAATTTGGTGAGACTCAGCAGGAGACACCACTTGGCTTCTAAAGGGAAGGATAACTCCGTGACACGAGGCAGCAGCAGCAGGGAAAGCAGGAAGAAGCACTCGGATCTGCTGGCTGCAAACAGGCAGGGAGATCTTTCACAGATGGACACGAAGCCATTCTGCTGTCTCTCCAAACCAGGGTCACCAGTGGGCACTGCCTGGCTCAGCCCTGTCACACCACAGGGATGACAGGTCAGGGATGGCTCCCAAAGCCCCCTCCAGCCCCTCTCTGCCAGCCCAGCTCTGCACCTCCTGCTCTCAACAAGCTCTGAGCTTCTTTGGAGCACTGGGAAAGTCTTTCCAAGGCAGGAAACAAAAGGATTCCCTCCCATCTTCTGGCCAGCAGCAGCACAGGCCACATCCCCAAACGCTGAGCTGTGAGGAGCATGTGACACCATGGCCTTGAGCTCACTGGCACAACGGGGGCCTGCCAAGGCCAGCAGGTCCCAGACCTTGGCAACTGCAGCTGGAGGAGCTCGAATTCCTGTCCCTGAGGAGCCACATCCTTTAGGGATGGTTGCAGAGCAGATGGAGCCTCTCAGGCCTCCCAAGGCCAGGCTCTGCAGGCAGATCCAGGACTCCAGCGGGGCTGCCCGAGCTCTGGAGCTGCTGAGGCTGAAATGCAGCAAAGCAGGGGCCCAGAGCAGGCTGCCCAGCACATCTCCAGCCTTCGGAGCACGCCTGCTCTGATTTCCACGCCTCTCCAGAGAGCCAGGCTGGCCGAGGGAGCGGGGGCAGATGGCTGCTGTCTGTGCTGGCAGAACAAAGCTGTCCCAGTGCCACCCCCGGAGCTGCCCTCGGCTGGCAGCGGGCACAGGGACCATCCCAGCTCCCCGAGATGCTGGGGAGCAGCTCCCTTTGGATGCTGGGCTCCCAAGCCAAGAGAGCAGGTGCCTGTTCTGCCTGCCAGCTCCTGGTGTGCTCTGAATTAGCTGCTCTTTGCTGTGATTCATTAATCACTCAGTGCTCAGGAAGGAAACTCAGATCTCTACACCCAACATCTCCCCGAGTCTTACTCAGTGCTGTGCTGAATAAAGGATTGCCAGCAGATGTTCACGGGTCGGGAGAGAAACTCGGGGTGCAGGGGGAAGGGATTGCAGAGAGGGCTCTGCTTTGGCTGCAGGGATCAAAACCAAAAGGCCACTGGACACTGAGGGGTCAGTGAGCCCCAAAACACCAGACCTGGAACAAACTAAAGGCTAAAGGTGCTAAAGGCACCCAGAAACATCCACGTGTTGCTGAATCACCTCCAGCAATGCAGAGCCCCCCGGGATAATGCTGTGGGACAGCAGGGAGTCACAGCAGAGCTGGCATCCTGCACAGAGAGCCACCAAAGCAAGGCCACTGCTCCTGCGGGCTGGCACAGAAGGGACAGCCAGGGACAGCCAGGGACAGCCAGGGACAGCCAGGGACAGCCAGGGACAACCAGGGACAACCAGGGACAACCACCTTCTCCTTCCTGCCGAGGTGCAGGGCTGTGTTCCCCGGAGAGGGAGGCGTTTGCTCAGGCAGCAGAACCAGCCCAGCTGCCAGCCTGGCCGGGAGCAGCTCCAGCTCCGGCAGCAATGCTGTGGCTCAAGGAGAGCCCTCTGCCCTGGCAGCCACTGCAGAGGCCACCAAAAAGCTTGGAAAAGCCAGCAAAACGCTTCTCCCGGTGCCCTTCAGCTGCCAGCCCCGAGCCCCCGAGGGCAGGGGACAGGGCCGGGCCAGCCCCGCTCTGCCCGGAGCTGCTGCTCTCCCCTTTTCCAGCGGGATCCGGCCAGGAGCCGGCAGAGGACAGGGGAGGAGGGCACAGGGATGCTGCCGGCCCCGGGGGCGATGCCGCGGTGCAGAGAGAGCGGCCACAGAGGCTGGGAAGGGCATGGGTCGTTCCAAACCCCTGCAAGTATTTGGGAACCACACCGGTTGTGCCAAAACCTCGGGAAGCGGCGCCGCTGGTCCCCCCACCCCGGTCGTGCTGCGTGGTACCCCGAAAAACAAACTTGCTCTCCGAGGAGGGATGCGCCGGGAGGGATGGAGCGGCAGCTCCTCCGGTGTGCCCCCATCATCCCCGGTGACCCCTCCGGTGTGCCCCCACGCCGTTACCCCCCCGCTCCCCCTCCTCCCGCGGGTCTGAGCGCCCCGGCCCTGCGGGGACAGCGGGAGAGAGAGGAGGAGGAAGAGAGAGGAGGAAGAAGAGAGAGGAGGAAGAAGAGAGAGGAGGAAGAAGAGGGAGAGGAAGAGGCAGCCGGAGAGGAAGAGCACAGGAGGTGCGGGCGGCAGGGCCGTGCCCCGGCGGTACTCACGGCTCCGGGGCGGCCACGGCCCAAGCCGGGGGATGCTGCGGGTCGCCGCTACCCCCGCACCGCCGCCGCCGGCCCCGGCCGGGGATTCGGGGCGGGCCGGGGGCGGGCAGGTGCGCGGCGGAGCCGGGCCGGCCCCGCGGCTGCGGCTTCCTCCGTCACCCGGAATAACCCCGAGCTCCGCGTGTCCGTGCGCGGGCCCGGCGCAGCGAACCGAGCGGCACCGGCCCCGCTGCGGGCCCGGCACCGGCACCGGCACGGGGGCGGGGCCAGCGGAGGGGGCGGGGCTAACCGGCAGAACAAGGCGGGGCGATGAGGCGAGGCCACGCCCCCGATGCCGCACAAAGGGCGAGGGGCGGGGTTAGCGAGGGGGCGGGGCTAGTGCTGGCGGGCGTGGCCTGGAGGGGTGTCCCAAAATAATTTAGGCAGGGAAGGAGTTTTGGGGTGATGGAGGCCGAGCTGGGGCCGATCAGCAGCTTGTCACCAGCCAGAGTGCCACCGCCAGGAGCGCCTGGGGCACCTGCAGGGATGGGTGCCCTGCCAAGGCCTGGTCAGCCTTTCCACGGAGAGATTCCTCCTGGTGTCCCACCTCAAAGCAGCCCTGGCGCAGCTTAAAACTCTGTCCTGGTGTCCTGTCACTTGTTACAGGACAGAGAGTGGCCATACCTGGCTGCAGCCTGCTGTCAGGTTGGTGTGCAGGGTGACAAGGTGTCCCCCGGCCTCCTCCAGGCCAGGCTCAGCTCCTTCAGCCGCTGCTCACAGGATGTGTGGTGCAGACCCTTCCCCAGCTCCATTCCCCTCCCTCGGACACACTGCAGCCCCTCAGTGTCCTTCCAGTGGGCACACAGCACCCCAACACCCTCCCAGTGGACACACTCCAGCCCCTCAATGCCCTCCCAGTGGACACACGGAACCCCAACACCCTCCCAGTGGACACACAGCACCCCAATACCCTCCCAGTGGACACACGGAACCCCAATACCCCTCCTTGGACACATTCCAGCCCTTCAATACCCTTCCAGTGGATATACAGCACCCCAATATTCTTCCAGTGGACAACACACAGCCCCCCAATACCCTCCCAGTGGACGCACAGCACCCCAACACCCCTCCCTGGACACACTCCAGCCCTTCAATGCCCTTCCAGTGGACGCACAGCCCCCCCCAATACCCTTCCTCGGACACATTCCAGCCCTTCAATGCCCTTCCAGTGGACAACACACAGCACCCCAACACCCTCCCAGTGGACACACAGCCCCCCAATACCCTTCCAGTGGACACACTGAACCCCAATACCCCTCCTTGGACACACTCCAGCCCCCCAATACCCTCCCAGTGGCCACACTGCAATGTCCCTCCCGATCTGAGGGCCCAGAACCGGTCAGGGCACTCGAGGCTCGGTCTCCGCAGTGCGGAGAAGGGCGGCAATCCCATTCCCGAGCCCGCTGCCCGCGCCATCCCCGATCCCGCCCGGGAATGTCCGGGATGGAGCGACCAGCGGGAGGGGCGGGGCCAACGCAGCGGGGCGGGGCCAGTGGTGTTGTGGGGCGTGGCAAAACAGTAAAACATACTGATTTGCATATTTGTAGGCGTGACACGGTTGCCCCGCCCCGGCCGCGCTACACGCCGGGACCGGAAGCGGCGGCCGCGTGGCGGAGGCAACATGGCGGCCCCCGGGAGGAGGTGAGCGCCGCACCGGGGGAGGTCCGGGAGGGTCCCGGAGGGCATCCAGGGGGGTCCCGGGCACGCCGGGATGAGCCTCCCCCTCACACATGCTCCTTTCCCCGCTCTCTCGCTTGTTTCTTCCCTCACACACGCTCCTTTTCCCCTCACACGCTCCTTTCTCCCTCACACCCTCCTTTCTCCCCTCACTTCTTTTCCCCTCACACCCTCCTTTCCCCCTCACTCACTCCTTCCACTCTCACACGCTCCTTTCCCCGCTCTCACGCTCTTTTTCCCCTCACACCCTCCTTTCCCTCTCACACACTTTTTTCCCCCTCACACCCTCCTTTCTCCCCTCACACCCTCCTTTCTCCCCTCACACGCTCCTTTCCCCCCTCACACGTTCCTTTCTCCCTCACACCCTCCTTTCTCCCCTCACTTCTTTTCCCCTCACACCCTCCTTTCCCCCTCACACCTTCCTTTCCCCGCTCTCACGCTCTTTTTCCCCTCACACACTCCTTTCTCTCCTCACTCACTCCTTTCCCTCTCACACCCTCCTTTCTCCCCTCACACCCTCCTTTCCCCTCACACTCTCCTTTTCCCCTCTCACGCTCCTTTTTCCCCTCAGGAAGCTGGCGGAGCTGAGCCTGGACGAGTTCCTCGCTGCCGGCTCGGACTCGGCGCATGACGGCGGCTGGGAGGAGGAGGAGGAGGAGGAGGAAGGCGGCCGGGCCCTTAACGGCGCTGCGAGGCGGAGACAGCCGGGTGGAAAGGCGGCCCAGGGGCTGCAGGCACGGCCGGGCAGGTGAGGGGCGGCTGGGGGGGCTCAGCATGGAGAAAAGGAGCTTATCCTGCTTTCCACAACTCCCTGAGAGGAGGGGACAGCCCCAGGTGGGGCTGTGCTCCCAGGGAACGGGGCAGGAGGAGAGGAACGGCCTCAGTGTCAGCAGGGCAGGCTCAGGGTGGGCATCACGAGGAATTTCTCCATGGAAAGGGAGATTTGGCATTGCCAGGGAGGCGGTGCAGTCCCTGGAGCAGCTCTGAGGAGCTGAGAAGGTTTTTTGTGATGCTTTTCCCAGGTGTTTTCATCTATCCCAGTGCAATCTGCTGTCTTGCTGTCAAGATTTCTTAACCCTTAACGAAATGTTTTTGTCACAGCCTGAGGCAGAGCTCTGAGCAGTGAGTGAAGGATTCATTCTCTCCCAGCAGGAAGAAGGGGAAGGCATCAGAGCACAAAGATCAGCTCTCCAGGCTGAAGGACAGGGACCCCGAGTTCTACAAGTTTCTGGAGGAGAACGATCGCAAGCTGCTGGATTTTGATGCCTCAGACAGCTCAGAGGAGGAGGAGGCTCTGCACAGACCCCCTGACACCCTCGAGGTACCTGGCTGGGCTCAGACACCTCAATCTTCTGTGTCCCAGTGCCAGCCCTGGGTGATTTGGCTTGGAAAGGGCCTTAAAACTCATCCAGCTGCACCCCCAGCAGCTGGCACTGCCCCAAGCCCTGTCCAGCCTGGCCTTGGGCACCTCCAGGGCTGGAGCAGCTTCCCTGTGCCAGCCTCACAGTGGGAGTTTATTCCCAATATCCCGGGTGAACCTTCCCTGCTCTGCACACAGTGCTGGGAGCAGCTTTGGTAAATCAGCCCTGCCTGCCTCCCTCCTGAGCAGTGCTCAGTGAAACAGCCAGGGCTGTCAAACCTTTCCTCAGTCCCTCCTGCTGGTCTCTCTAGGAAGCCAGTGATGAGGATGAAGATGATGAAGAGGAAGAACAAGAAAAAGTCAAAAGGAAGAAGGTTTCCCTCATCCATGTGAGCTTGAAGATGGTGGAGGAGTGGAAGAAAGCTGCCCAGGTGAGCAGGGAGTTGGAACACACAGCACTGGAGAGTTCCTCCTGCCTGTAAAAGGGCCAACTTGGGATTTGTTCATCTGCCACAAACCTGGGAGCAGCTTTGGTAAATCAGCCCTGCCTGCCTCCCTCCTGAGCAGTGCTCAGTGAAACAGCCAGGGCTGTCAAACCTTTCCTCAGTCCCTCCTGCTGGTCTCTCTAGGAAGCCAGTGATGAGGATGAAGATGATGAAGAGGAAGAACAAGAAAAAGTCAAAAGGAAGAAGGTTTCCCTCATCCATGTGAGCTTGAAGATGGTGGAGGAGTGGAAGAAAGCTGCCCAGGTGAGCAGGGAGTTGGAACACACAGCACTGGAGAGTTCCTCCTGCCTGTAAAAGGGCCAGCTTGGGATTTGTTCACCTGCCACAAAAATTTATTTATTTATTTCTTCATCTGCCTCAAAATTTATTTATTTATTTATTTGTTCATCTGGCACAAAATTTATTTGTTCATCTGCCTCAAAATCTATTTATTTTTTTATTTGTTCATCTGCCTCAAAATTTATTTATTTATTTATTTGTTCACCTGGCACAAAATTTATTTATTTATTTATTTGTTCACCTGGCACAAAATTTATTGATTTATTTGTTCATCTGGCACAAAATTTATTGATTTATTTGTTCATCTGGCACAAAATTTATTTATTTATTTATTTGTTCACCTGGCACAAAATTTATTGATTTATTTATTTGTTCACCTGGCACAAAATTTATTGATTTATTTGTTCATCTGGCACAAAATTTATTTGTTCATCTGCCTCAAAATTTATTTATTTATTTATTTATTTGTTCACCTGGCACAAAATTTATTTATTTATTTATTTGTTCACCTGGCACAAAATTCATTTATTTATTTGTTCACCTGGCACAAAATCTATTTATTTATTTATTTGTTCACCTGGCACAAAATTTATTTATTTATTTGTTCTTTTGGCAGAAAATTTATTTATTTGTTCATCTGGCACAAAATTTATTTATTTATTTGTTCACCTGGCACAAAATTTGTGTCCCAAGCCCCCAGAGCTCTTGTGCCTTCAGCATGACTTTGGGCTGCAGAATTCAAGTGCTGCCATCCCATGTGAGGGGGAAGCTGCAGAAATGTGGCTCAGGAGAGGCCAGAATGATCCAATTTGGGTTTTTCACCCTCTGGCAGCTCCAGGAGCTTTCTTAGTCCCATATTTAGTAGCTGAGGGGAATGAAGCTCAAACTGGAAGTTGCTTGCAGCTGATTAATTCCTTCTGAAGCCTCAGCAATTAAAAGCCAGTTTCAGGGGAGGTGAGGGCTCTGAGTTTGTTAACCCTGCCCTGAGGCTTGGGGATGGAGCTCTCTGCCATGGAATTCCCAGTGAATTCCAGTACCCCTGTCCCAGTCAGGAGCTCCAGGAGATCCCTTGCTTCCCCTCAGCACCCCCTTTTCTTCTTTCCCCAGAGGAATCTCACCCCAAAACTCTTCCATGAGATCACCCAAGCCTACAAGGCAGCCGTGGCCACCACCAAAGGTGACAGTGGTGGTGACCCCAGCAAGTTCCAGGTGACTGACACTGCAGGTGAGGGAAGGGAGATGGTCTGGGGGGCACTTGAGCTGTGGCAGGGAGTGGGGGTGAGCCCTGGCAGGAGTTAATTCACCTTTCACTGCACTCAGGAGCTTGTCTTGCTGTGCTGCTCTGGGAGCTCTTCCTTCAAGGGTGGGTTTTGGTGCTGCTTCCATGGGGAGGTGGTCCCTGTGCCTTCTGATCTGTGATAAAAAATTGAGTATAAGGCAGACTGGGGGTTTCTAGAAGGAAATGCAGCAGTTCTGCCCTGGCTTCAGTTCCTCAGGGACCTCTTTTCCCTCGAGGAAAACCAGGAGTACATGGAAAATCACTTAGAATTGCTTTCCTGGCTTCTTTCACCCAGTGTTCAATGCCCTGGTGTCCTTCTGTATCCGGGACCTCTTCCACCACCTGCACAAGCTGCTGCTCCCCAAAGCCCCCAAGAACAAGCTCAAGTAAGTCTGGGGGGGTTTGAGATGTTCAGGAAAGCTGCTGGAGATTTCCAGGGCTGCCTTTGGACTGGGCAAGGGGTGCCAGCTCTTCCCAAACACTGAGTGCCTGCTGGTGCTCACAGGGCTCTTCTTTTCTTCCCCTCAAGGAAGAAGGAAGCAAGGAATTCATCTCACTGCTTGTTCTGCTGCTGAAATCTGATTTATTTGGGCTTTTTTTTTTAAAGCTAAACCCAACTCTTGCTCCTTTCCAGAATGGTTCTCCCTTCCACCAGCCCCCTCTGGGGAAAGCTACGACTGGACATCAAAGTTTATCTTGGCTGTACCATACAAGTAAGAAACATCACCATTTTCTGTTTGTGGGGTCAGTCTGTGCCTTGCTGGGCTGTTTAGGATATTTTGGGGTGAGGCAGGTGGGGTTTGCCCCTCTGAGATTTGTGTTCATTGTTTCCCTGGGTTGTTTTGGAATTATTTGGTCCAATTAACAATTTGGAGGTTCAGAAGATGCTTGTGTCAGAATAGGTAAGGCAGTAAAGAAGGGTTGAATTAGCATTCTGGCAGTTCTCTCTGTTTTAATTTGTCTGGCAGATTAATATTTAATAGGCTTTAAAGGAGCTTGCAGTCTGTGTTCCTGCATTCTGCATCATTAATTCAGTTTTTAGTGCTGTGATCTCTGCACTTGAGGCAAACACTGAGATGTTCTCTTGGTGACCTCACATGAGGCATCTCTGACTGATAAAGTTCCATCCCATCCGTGCAAAATTTCTGGTGTTTCAGAGATGATTTGTGGATTATTTCTGAAGGAAACTCCTGCCCCCACTTAATTATTTTTTGAGATTTCTTTGTTAGCATCCCCAAATTGGAATATTAAAACCAAACCAGCACTGATTCTTCAGCAGCTGAGGGAAGGGATGCCAGGAGTGACAGCCCAGGAGCTGCTGTGCCTCAGCTGGGAGCTGGCACAATGACTTAGCAGAAAGAGCAATTTGATCAGGAGAGCTTTTTACTTTTTTTTTTTTTCCCCTCAATCTGTGGTGCCTCTCTCCAGCAGCAGAGCATTGCAGACAAGGAAAAGCTGGGAATGCAGTCCCTGGGAGCAATCCCTGCTCCTGGGCTGGCTCCTGAGAGCCCTCAGTCCCAGCCTTCACCACAGTGGGTTTTCTGGCACTATTTCTGGACAAAAATCTTCTCCTTTTGGTGTCCTTGGCCATGTCTGCTCAGTCCAGAATCCTTGCAGAGCAAGGAGGAGGGTGAGCAGGCAAATTAAAGGTGGACAAAATGCCTGTGCTGCTTCCAGAGCCTCTCAGATCACCTGGAGCTCACCTCGTCTTCAGGCTGGAAACTGGGTTTGTCTGCAGTGAGCTGAGCTGGACAAGCTGCAGACACTGAGATTTGGTTCTTCACATTTTGTCAGAGCCTTTCCTTGAGGCACAGTTAACCCAAATACCCAAAGAATTCAGCTTCCCACCCAGCAATCCCAGAGAAATCCAGTGTCCTGCCAGGCAGCTGATGTTTCCTTGTGCAGGTGATGTTTCCTTGTGCAGACTGAGGGCGAGTTTGGCCATTTTGGTGTCCTGCACTGCAGACACAGAGATTTGGTTCTTCACATTTTGTCAGAGCCTTTCCTTGAGGCACAGTTAACCCAAATACCCAAAGAATTCCAGCTTCCCACCCAGAAATCCCAGAGAAATCCAGTGTGCTGCCAGGCAGCTGATGTTTCCTTGTGCAGGGGATGTTTCCTTGTGCAGACTGAGGGCGAGTTTGGCCATTTTGTTGTCCTGCACTGCAGATAAACTGAGATTTTAGTGTCCACAGAGGTGCTGTGTGCTGAGCTCAGGGGCCATGAGCCATGCAGGGGCAGCAGCTGAGCTCCCATTCCCAGGCTGAGGGAGTGCAGGGCAGCTCTTCAGCCTCTGCTCCTCCCCTGATCCAGCTGTGGGGTTTGTGGGAGCTCCTTCTTGCCTGAGCAGTGTTTGGAACCAGCGAAATGCAGCTGGCACAGGGAGGGGATGAGCCCTGCCTGCCAGCTGGGGTGTTCTGCTCTCCTCCACAGCTGCTGTCGTGCCTGACAGAGGCCTCAGTGGGTGCAGCAGTCCTGCAGCACGTGAGCTCCACAGTTCCATACTACCTGTCCTTCCCAAAGCAGTGCCGGGCCCTGCTCAAGGTAAGGGGACGTGCTGGGGTGTGCCATTGGCATCTGAGGTGCTTTTCCCCCTTTCATCTGAGCATTTGTGGTGTTTGGGCTGGATCCCCTGGCAGTCAGTCCCTTGTAGTGTTGCCTTGCTCTGCTGCTGTTCCTGGAGAGGATTCCTGCCTCTCTCCAGGTGCCACGAGGTGATGCCAGGCTGAGGTGAGTGTGTGGGTGGCTCTGTTTGTAGCTGCTGCTCCCCAGGGAGGTGTTTTGGGAAGCTGCTTCCTCCTCCCAGATGGAGGAATTGCTGCCAGGCCCTGGGAATGTCTGTGCTGCCTCTCCACTCGGGGAGCTGGGGGTGGAATATTTCTGTGGCAGCTCAGTCACAACTGCTGAGCGTGAGCAACAACACAGGAGGTGTGGGGAGACACCCAGGGCACAGGGTGGCATCTGAGTGCAAACTGCAGCTCTGCAAGGAGGCAGGGAAGCCTTTGGTGGAGGAGATGGCTCGAGTCATGCAGGGCTGGAGGCTGGCACACCTCACAGCTGCTGCAGGCATTTCTGAGAGGGCTTCTCCAGCCCTCTCTGAGCTGTGCAGCTGAGCTGACTGGTTGTGGGGGGCACCAGGTGCTTCCTGCCAGGGCCAGGTGAACCTGGGGGAGATGGAGTCACTCAGGAGAGTTAAAATCTGTGTTTAACCACACAAATAAAAGGGGTGTATTTTTTAGAGGTGCTGGTTTTGGATGGATTCCTTTATTGATCACGGAGGCATCAGCCTGGGCTGTTGTGTGGTGTCCCAGTGAGGACAGAAGGGCTGCCAGTGACTGACTGACAGCACATTGTGTCACCTCTGTGTCCCCTCTGTGTCCCCTGCCTCCTGGCTGCCCTCTTGCTGGGAAGGAGGGAGGTTCAGGCCTGTCTGTGGCCAGCCAGGAGCTCTTTGTGCCTTCACTCACGTGTCTCTGTGGTTTATCCCAGCAAACCATCACTCTGTGGAGCACAGGGGAGGAGACAGTCAGGGTCCTGGCCTTCCTGGTGCTGAACAAGATCTGCAGGTACAAGAAGGAGGTTTACCTCAGCCCCCTGCTCAAGGTAAGCCTGGCTTTGCTGAGATCTGCACCTTTTTTTCCTCAGGTTGTGTGCAAACACCTCAGAGCCTTGAGCTGCAGGTGAGCAGGGGCTGGAGGTGATGCTGGCAGCCTCCACAAAACCAAACAGGGCAGAAATTCTCATCAGGTCAGGGTGATTCCTGCTTCCCACTGCTGCCCTTCCTGCTGGGGGCACAGAGACTGAGCAGGGGAGGTCCCTGGTGCCTGCTGAGCCTTCATCCCCAGATTCCTGCGTGCTGACATCCTCCTGAGCTGCTCTGACCTTCCAGCTGAGTTCCCAGGTGTATTTTGCTGCCACAGTGGCACCTGAGCAGGAGAGCTGTGCCCAGCCATCCCCACGTGTTCAGCCCCTCCTGCAGCCTTGCCCTCTTGCTGCCAGGCAGTGGTGGGCACATCTCCAAGCTAAACACACTCCTGTCTCCCCTGGAGAAGGGCCAGGCTGGATTATTCCTTTCTGTGGTCACAGCAACACTTCAGCTCTGGTTTGGTGTTAAATATAAGCAAAACCTTACAGAAGAAAGGCCTTTGAAAACATAGTTTAGGCCTTACTAAGAGAGTGTGAGTACTCTGGTGGGAGCTTATATGGCTAAGCTAGCCTGAGAAGTTCCCATAAGAATAAAATCCTGTAACAGTGAAAATCTGCTTATTCTCCTGAGAAAGTTTTTGTAGGTGTTGTTAACAGTTACAGCCTTAGAATTCTATCCTGAATAATTAAAAGAAAATTGCAAACAATATCTAAAAAGAGACACAAGCATGTAACCACCTCTAGTGATCTAACCAATCAAACAGGGTAACAACTGATTACCAACCAATTGGAATTAGGAACAACACTTTCAGAAAACCCTGTAAATTCGGGCTATAATTAATTCACTGCTTTATATTTATTATTTAAATTAAATAATAATATTTATATTAATATACTAATTATTTATAATTAATTCACTTATTTCACTGCTTGAAGAAGAGTGTGCCTCATCAATCTCTTAATGTGAGCTCACAGGGACAGTCTGGTCACACCTGGGAAGGGCAGAGGAGTCCCAGAATTCTTTTTACTCCTCTTTTACACGCTGCTTTCTCATCCTCTTGCCCTCCCAGCAAATGTACATTGCCTTTGTGAAGAACTCCAGGTTCACCTCTCCCAACGTGCTGCCCATGATCAACTTCATGCAGCGCACGCTGACAGAAATGCTGGCCCTGGACAGCCCCAGCTCCTACCAGCACAGCTTCATCTACATCCGCCAGCTGGCCATCCACCTGCGCAGCGCCATGACCCTCAGGAAGAAGGTGGGCACCCTCCTCATCCTCCCTGGGCTCCCTGCAACACAGCTGGGCAGAGTTACAGGCGTCGAGAGGGCATTTATTAAATGGCCTTCAGAGGATGGACCTTGGGAAGTACAGGGGACTGGTGGAGGCTCTCTTACTGTTGAGAAACAAATGGCACACGTTGGTCAGAGTATGTCAGGGTGTGTGCCAGCCTCTGTTACAGAGCATGCAGGTAAAGCAGCTAGGGTTAGGGTTTGGAAAACCACAAAGGCCATGGCTCCAGGCGCACTGCAGCTGAAAAGGGCATCCCAGGGGGAACACAAAACTGCCACAACATTCCTTCCTTCACAGCTTTTTCCTTGGAGCTAGCCCTAGGCTGATTTCCTGCCTAGGGCTAGGATTAAGGTTAGGGTTTGGAAAACCACAAAGGACAGGGCTCCAGGTGCACTGCAGCTGCAAAGGGCATCCCAAGGGCATCCCAAAACTGCCACAACATTCCTTCCTTCACAGCTTTTTCCTTGGAGCCAGCCTTAGCCCAAGGCTGTTTTTATTGCTCTGCCCAGGCCACCCTGGGGTGTTTCAGCTTCCCAGCAGTGTCCATGGTATTTAATGGACTTAACAAAACATCTCAGACCTCTGGGGAGCAGCCCTGCTTTTGGCCACCTCCAGTCTGACCTGGGATATCTGTGTCAGATTGCTAATCCTGGATTTAGTCCTGTTTAGCAAAACAGACCCCAGAGATTAATTGTTGAGCTGCCCCCAAGCAGGGCGGGGTTGGTGCCCAGCTAAATCTCCTGGCTGGTCAGACATGGGGATAAATAAGCAGAGATAAATGAAGTCTGGGCTGCAGATCCCCTAATTGGATTGTACTGGCTCCTTACACCCTCAGTTGTGGCCCAGACAAGGAGTAAATCCACTTGATTTCACAGCTGGGGAGGCTCGTGGCACTTCAGATGGGAATGGCACCACCAAAATACCCAAATGCAGACACTAAGCCTGTTTAAATGGAGCAGGGGATGGCGGTGGAAGGTGATTACAGAGCAGATTGCTTGTCTGTTCTGTGCAGGAGAAGCTGAGAAAAGCTTTCTGGCACATCTCAGTGACCTGGGGAGAGCTGGCACAGCCCTGCCACGTCCAGCTGTGCCTTGGCTTAGGGCCCTGCTGCAAGGCTTGGCCCAGTGGCTGCAGTTAAAGATTCTGTCCCTGTCTCAGGACTTGTGCATCCTGCTGCTCCATGCAGGAGAGGTGAGCTGGGCCTTGGAAGTCTGGAAAAAAGCCACAAGTGGGGGCTGTGGCACCTTGTGAGTGCAGTCTGCTGTGGTTCTGGGCAATACCTGCAGAGCTACAGAACTTTTAGGGAAGGGTTTCCTTCAGGGACTCCTGCTCCAGCTGGGCTTTTATTCAGTCTGCCACTAAGAGCTGCCTGCAGCACCTGCCCAGAGTTTTGAAAACCATGTCCTGGCCTGGTGCAAGCCTTGGGCCACTGCTGGTCGTGCTGCTGAGCCAGGCTGGGTCACTGTCACTGCTGTCACCGTGTCCTGCTGCAGTGGTTCTGCTGGTAACCAAGCTGCAGCTTTGCTCTGCTGCCTGGCACTTCTACCCTGAAGTTAGAAAAAATGAAGCTGTCCTGTGTGGTGCCCTCCCCAAAAGTGCTGGGCTGATCCTTTGTGCCCAGCCCAGGATTCCCCAAAAGTGCTGGGCTGATCCTTTGTGCTCAGCCCAGGATTCCCCAAAAGTGCTGGGCTGATCCTTTGTGCTCAGCTCATGATTCCCCAAAAGTGCTGGGCTGATCCTTTGTGCCCAGCCCAGGATTCCCCAAAAGTGCTGGGCTGATCCTTTGTGCTCAGCTCATGATTCCCCAAAAGTGCTGGGCTGATCCTTTGTGCCCAGCCCAGGATTCCCTGTCCCTGCCACATCCCAGTGCCCTCTATGAGGCTGGGAGCTCATCCTTCTCAAAGCAGCCTCACTTTAGCACAGCAGCCTGGTTTTATTCCCTTGATTTCCCTCAGGCTCTGGCTGTTCCCTGTGAGCTTGCTGCCCTGGGAATGGCAGCTCCAGTGTTGTTATTCCTCCCTGGGCATTGCAGTGTCCTGGATGAAATGAGCCTGGGCAGAAGCAGAGTGAGCACCTATCAAATGCCACATTTTCACCTTTCTGCCTTTATTTTTTTTTTCCCCTTTTCCTGCAGGAGAACTTCCAGTCAGTCTACAACTGGCAGTACATCCACTGTTTGTACTTCTGGTGTCGAGTTCTCAGCACCATCCACCCCAGTGAGGTCATGGAGCCCCTCATCTACCCCTTGACCCAGGTCATTATTGGCTGTATCAAGTGAGTGCAATTCCTAATTCTTTTTTCTCAGCTTTGCCGTGTTGTTTTACAGCTCTGTGATTTGGATTTAACCATGAATTGTCTCAAAGCTGCTTTTAATTGAAATTTTCCAGCCTGAGATGCCTGTGAGCAGCTTTTTAGGTGGTGACAGAGTTTGCTCTTTGTACAAGAAAAGTCTCAGCCTGAATAACCTGGGCAGATTATCCTGGTAACTGCAAGGAAAATGATTTGCCTTGCTTTAGAAAACCCTCATCTGCAGCTCTGTAAATGCATTTAGGAGCTGCATTTTTGGTGCCTGTTTGTTGGCATTGGAAGAAGTGGGACACAGTTGTTATTTTCAGGATGTCTGCTGAGAATTCCCTCCTCCCACCACTTTGTATGGATGAAATGTTTGTGCTCTGAGGTGCCTGTTAACATTAGCATTGAGGGAATTTTGGGATCTCTGGTGATCTCCCAAATCCTGTTAGCTCTGCTAACCAGATTCTCAGCTTTAAAACCCAGCTCTGGAGGAGCTCCCCGGGGTGATGGAGATAAGCAGATTTAAACGATCAGATAAGAGGATGCAAACATCCCCCACTGCTCTGGGATGGGTCCAGGCACCTTCCTACCTGCCCAGCAGATCAGTCAGGGTCTGGGGCTGAGGAGAGGGGAATGGGGTGAGGCCCAGCAGGGTTTTTAGCAGCTTGGCATGAGCTGCAGGTCCTGCCTGGCGAGGATTTGGAGGTTTGGGAACCCCCCCAGGTGGGTTTGGGGTGACTTCAGTGTGGCCTTCCAGGAGCTGAAGGAGGAAGATGGAGAGAGGATTTCCAAAGGATGGATGGACGGGACACAGGGAATGGCTTCAAACTGAGAGAGGGGGGCTTCAGATGAGAGAGCAGGAAAAAAATTCCTGTTCCTGAGGGTGGGCAGGCCCTGGAATGGATTTCCCAGAGCAGCTGTGGCTGTCCCACCCCTGGAAGTGCCCAAGGCCAGGCTGGACAGGACTTGGAGCAGCCTGGGACAGTGCAAGGTGTCCCTGCCCATGGCACTGGATGACCTTTGGGTCCCTTCCAACCCAAACCATTCCATGATTCTGGGATTCCAGCGTTGGGAAACAGAGTCAGACCCCAGCTGGGACAGGACCCCCTCGGAGCCAGGCTGGGAAGGTGGCACCTTGGCACCCGTGGGGTCACTGTGACCTCTGCAGTCCCTTCTTTGTGCTGTGGGTGTTGTGATAAGGCACGAAATGATGACACAGACACTGCTGCTCTCGAGGGGAACAAAAAGAAGAAGAAGAAGAAGAACTTTATTTTCTGACTCCAACATTTATAGTTTTCCAAAGGTGACAGTGGATTGGAGGGTGACAGTGCCACCTCTCCAATGCCACTGGACAGACCAAGGGGCCATCAATTCTCTCCACCTCCATGAAAGAATGCAAAACATAGGTTATTTACAGAACTGGGTGTGAGAAAGTTTGTTGAAAGAATGCAAACATCAGAAGGCTTAACAAAGTCTTACAAAATCAGGGCGACACTGTGGGGGATTTCTCCTGAGGGCTGGGTGGGAGGAGGATCCCATTCCCTGCTGGCCCCGTGTCCCTGGGACCTGCTCCCTCCATCCCTCTCCACGCTGATGGTTGCTTTTAGCAGCAGAAATCCCTTTTTTTCCACAAACATTTCCTGGCTTTTTGTGCTGGGATTTGTGTCTGGCTGCAAACACGAAGTTGCTCCCCGGTGTGTGTGCTTCAGTGAGGATTTTTGGTGCATTTTGGTGGCGTTGTAGCCTCTCAGCAGGTGCAGGGAAGAAAGCAGAGCCAGCCTGGGAGACCTGGAGCAGAGAGCAGATTTCTGTGTCCCCTCTGCCACCAGGGCTGTGGCAGGATGGGCTGGGCCAAGTCAAAGCAAGCCTGGAACAGGACAGGAGCCACCCCAAGTGATGGGGACTTGTCGCCCTGATTTTGTAAGACTTTGTTAAGCCTTCTGATGTTTGCATTCTTTCAACAAACTTTCTCACACACACTTCTGTAAATAACCTATGTTTTGCATTCTTTCATGGAGGTGGAGAGAATTGATGGACCCTTGGTCTGTCCAGTGGCATTGGAGAGGTGGCCCTGTCACCCTCCAACCCGCTGTCACCTTTGGAAAACTATAAATGTTGGAGTCAGAAAACAAAACTCCTTTTCTTCCTTTTTGTTCCCCTCGAGAGCAGCAGTGTCTGTGTCATCATTTCGTGCCTTATCACAACACCTTCTGATGTTTGCATTCTTTCAACAAACTTTCTCACACACACTTCTGTAAATAACCTGTGTTTTGCATTCTTTCATGGAGGTGGAGAGAATTAATGGACCCTTGGTCTGTCCAGTGGCATTGGAGAGGTGGCTGTCCTTTGGAAAACTATAAATGTTGGAGTCAGAAAATAAAGTGCTGCTTCTTCTTTTTTGTTCCCCTCGAGAGCAGCAGTGTCTGTGTCATCATTTTGTGCCTTATCACAACAGGGGACTCTGCTCTGGGGTGGCAGGGCTCACCTGGAGGGAGCTGGAGCTGCTCCCAGCTGTGTTCGGCATTCCTGGGGATCCAGCCACATCTGGAATGGATGGCTTGGCTTTACAGTAAATCCATACACTTAACAGCTTTATTCCTCCATCAATTAATTCCTGACAATGGCTTTGGTCATCTCCAGGGGTGCCAGAGCAGGGGTGCAAAGCAGATTTATTTCCGCAACGGGCCCGGTGATAATTATTTCACTATTTGGAAGGGTGATGCAGCTGATTTATGGCGCCTGGTCAAATATTTTTATTTTGTGGGCTCTCCTGGATTGCTCAGCCAGTCCTTTGGGGAGGGAGGGGTTCATTCATCAGCCTGGGTCTGGCAGCTGCGAGCTGTGCTTTAAAACCGTGACATTTTTAATGCTGGAGCCTTCCACCTTCACGTGCAGGGGCTTGAGAGTGGGGCACAAATGAGTTTTGGGGGCTGCTCTCCATCCCCTCCCTGCTCCTGGGGGAGCTGCTTCTGCTCAGGCCCAGCCTCACGTGGCTTGGGCTCAACTTCTGAAGTTTTGAACCTTAATGACCTTAATTTTTGAATTTTTGAACCTTAATGACCTTAATTTTTGAATCTTAATGGCCTTAATTTTTGAATTTTTGAACCTTAATGACCTTAATTTTTGAATTTTTGAATCTTAATGACCTGAATTTTTGAATCTTAATGACCTTAATTTTTGAATTTTTGAACCTTAATGACCTTAATTTTTGAATTTTTGAACCTTAATGACCTTAATTTTTGAATCTTAATGGCCTTAATTTTTGAATTTTTGAACCTTAATGACCTTAATTTTTGAATTTTTGAACCTTAATGACCTTAATTTTTGAATCTTAATGGCCTTAATTTTTGAATTTTTGAACCTTAATGACCTTAATTTTTGAATCTTAATGACCTTAATTTTTGAATTTTTGAACCTTAATGACCTTAATTATTTGAAATATGGCTGCAAGGCAGTCAGGGCTCTTCCCTTTCTTGCTGTGGGAATTTGATTTCCAGCCCAGGTGGGTTTCTTGTGTCACTGAAGGCTGCAGGTTCCTCTGGAAATGCGGCCTAAAATCATTTATTTTTCTTTATTTTCATTTCATTTTTTTAAAATTTATTTTCATGTGATATTTTAGTCTTTTATTTATTCTCATTTAGTATTTGTATTTTTATTTATTTTCATTTAATAGTTCAATATTTTATTTTCATTTAATATTTATTTATTTTTATTTAATGCTTGAATTTATTTTTATTTAATACTTGAAAATGTATTTTAATTTAATACTTCTGGTTCTTATATAATTTTCTATTTAATATTTCAATATTTAATCTAGTTTTATTTAATACTTTAAAATTTATAATTGTTTAATATTTTTTAAATTATTTGTATTTAATATTTTCGGTTTTATTTAATATTTTCTTTTTATTTAATATTTTTTCTTATATAATAATTAAAATTTTATTTCATTTAATATTTTATTTTTATTTAATTTTAAATTTTATTTCTATTTAATATTTATTTTTATTTATTTAATTTTTTTAAATTCAACATTTCATATTTTTATTTCAATTTTTAATTTCTATTTAAAATTTTCAAATTTGTTTTTATTTTTTTATTTAAAATTTTTCTTATTTAATATTTCATATTTTTATTTCAATTTTCAATTTCTATTTAAATTTTTAAAATTCGTTTTAATTTAATATTTTTATTTCTTTGCCCTCGCCAGGCTGGTGCCAACGTCTCGGTTCTACCCCCTGCGCATGCACTGCATCCGTGCCCTGACGCTGCTGTCCCAGAGCACCAGGACCTTCATCCCCGTGCTGCCCTTCATCCTCGAGGTGGGCTGCTCCCTGCCCAGCCCCCCTGGGGGTCCCGCTTTGCCCCCTCCCTAAAATCCCTGGCCAGCAGCACCAGCCTTGCTGAGGAAAGAGAAATCAAAGTCATTATCAGTGCATTAGAATGCAGTGCCAGGGGTTGAGCTGCAGCGGCACAGGGGTGCCAGGGCAGTTCAGAGCTGCAGGAGTTGCTGCGGCTGCGTCCTGCTGCTGCGGCCGTCTCTGCGTGCAGGCAGAGGGGCAGCAGGGAACTCCGTGTGGGCGTCACTTGGTGTTGGTTTGAAACGCTTCTCACCTTCAGGGACAGCTCCAAAACACACTGCAGCTCTGGGTGTGGATGTGACCCCGAGAGAGCTGGGCTGGGGGACAGAGCTGGGCTGGGCTGGGGAATAAACCTGAGCTGGGCTGGGGAACAAACCTGGGCTGGGCTGGGGAACAGAGCTGGGCTGGGCTGGGGAACAGAGCTGGGCTGGGGAATAAACCTGGGCTGGGGAATAAACCTGGGCTGGGCTGGGGAATAAAGCTGAGCTGGGGCTGAGGAATAAGTTGGAGAATAAGCCTGAGCT
>NW_024503790.1:5985342-6018949 GCF_017590055.1 Onychostruthus taczanowskii
GCGACAGGGCTGGGCTGGGCTGGGGAATAAGCCTGAGCTGGGCTGGGGAACAAGCCTGGGCTGGGCTGGGGAACAAACCTGGGCTGGGCTGGGGAACAGAGCTGGGCTGGGCTGGGGAACAGAGCTGGGCTGGGCTGGGGAACAGAGCTGGGCTGGGGAACAGAGCTGAGCTGGGCTGGGGAATAAACCTGAGCTGGGCTGGGGAATAAACCTGAGCTGGGGAACAGAGCTGGGCTGGGGAATAAACCTGAGCTGGGGAACAAACCTGGGCTGGGCTGGGGAACAAACCTGGGCTGGGGAACAAACCTGAGCTGGGGCTGGGGAATAAACCTGGGCTGGGGAACAGAGCTGGGCTGGGGAATAAACCTGAGCTGGGGAATAAACCTGGGCTGGGCTGGGGAACAGAGCTGAGCTGGGGCTGAGGAACAAATCTCAGCTGGGGCTGGGGAACAAACCTCAGTTTCCTGTGCTCTTCCTTGTGTTGGTTTCCTCTTGACACCACAGCACCTTGCACAGCCAGCTCTCCACAGCTTCAGGTGTGGTGGTGTTTGCTCCCTCCCTGTCCCTGGCTGGGGTTTTCAGGAGAGCTGTGGGGCACTGATCAGGATTTGGGTTTTTGGGTTGTCTTCTTGGCTCTGCCACCACCTGCCTGCCCTTGGCTGAGCTGTTGCTGGTTGCTTTGTGCTGGGATCACTTTTACACTTTTTTTTTTTCTTTTTTCTCTTCCAGGTTTTCCAACAAGTGGATTTCAACAAGAAGCCAGGACGGATGAGTTCCAAGCCCATCAACTTTGCTGTGATCCTGAAGCTCTCCAATGCCAACCTGCAGGAAAAGGCCTTCAGGGTGAGTGGGACCTCAGCTCCAGCACTGCCTGGGCTCCCTGGGACAAGGAATGTGCTCTGTGTCCCTGTCCCCAAGGTGGGACACGCCTTCCCCAGTCTGGTTTAGGTGCTGTAGGAAATCTGAGGGGTTTAGGTCATACCCAGTCCCTTGATTTGTGTTTCTCCTGCTCAGGATGGGCTCATTGACCAGCTCTATGACCTGCTGCTGGAATATCTCCATGGCCAAGCCCACAGCATTGGCTTCCCAGAGCTGGTTCTCCCCACTGTCATCCAGGTAAGGGGGTGCCATGAACGTGGACAGAGTGGGATAAAGTAATTTAAACTAACAGTGACCTCAGGATGGCCCTCAGAATGAGGGGAGAGCCGTTTACCTCTGCTGGTTTTAATTTTGATTTGTGTTTTGGGGAGGAGCAGAGGCATCACATCCAGTTAGGCTGGAGGGAGGGGAAAGGCTCTGGAGTTTGCCATCTGTTGGGAGCCAAAGTGGAGCAGAGGCTGCAGAACTGCTCTGGGCTGGGGCTGGGATGCTGAACTCGGCTGAGTTCCTGAGGATTCAGAGCTGTGCCCATTGCTGGGGGGCCTTGGAGCAGAACCTGTGCTCTGAGCCCCAGCTTTGCCTTGCCTCAGCCTCCCCAGGCACTCTCCACAAGATGGCAATCTTCCCTCCCAGTCTTCCCTTCCCAGTCTTCCCTTCCCAGTCTTCCCTTCCCAGTCTTTCTTTCCTTCCCAGTCTTTCCTTCCCAGTCTTTCCTTCCCAATCTTTCCTCCCCAGTCTTCCCTCCCTTCTCAGGCTCCATCACTGGAGCTGCTCAGTGTGCCAGTGTTGGAATGTGTTCCCTCATTCCCAGCCCCCTGCTTTTAACTCAGGAGTGGCTGCTGTCACATCCTCTGTGGGGACACGAACCTCTGCTTGTCCTGGTGTGTGCCACCAGCCCCTGCACAGCTTGGGCTGCTGGGGGAGTACTGGCTGTGCCCCACAGGCTGTTTGGGGTGTCCTGGCTGATGGGGGAGCACTGGCTGTGCCCCACAGGCTGTTTGGGGTGTCCTGGCTGCTGGGGCTGTGACCCACAGGCTGTTTGGGCTGTCCTGGCTGCTGGGGCTGTGACCCACAGGCTGTTTGGGCTGTCCTGGCTGCTGGGGCTGTGACCCACAGGCTGTTTGGGCTGTCCTGGCTGCTGGGGCTGTGACCCACAGGCTGTTTGGGCTGTCCTGGCTGCTGGGGCTGTGACCCACAGGCTGTTTGGGCTGTCCTGGCTGCTGGGGCTGTTTGTTTGGGGTGTCCTGGCTGCTGGGGCTGTTGTTTGTTTGGGGTGTCCTGGTTGCTGGGGCTGTGCCCCACAGGCTGTTTGGGAAGCAGAGCTCCGTGTCCCTTTCAGGGCCTGGCATCTGCCAGGTCCACGGCTCTTGGCTGTGTCCCCCGGGCTGGCACAGGGGCTGCCTTGGCTGCTGGGAGCTGGCAGCCCCTGTGTGTGTGAGCAGCAGAGCAGCTGTGGCAGCTGTGGCAGCCCGTGTTTGGCTGCAGCAGGCTCCCGTGCTCCCCCAGGCTGTGCAGAGCAGAGCAGGGATGCATTCCTGCCTGGCTGCCTCTGCCCGTGGCGTCTGCCGGGCTGGGGGCTGGCCCTGGCTTCCCAAAAGCTGCGTGGGGAGAGGCTTTTCTGCTGGACAGCTTCCAGCCCGCTGTGCACATCCATGTGTGCCCAGCCTCCCTTCCCTCCCTGCTGGGCTCACGCCTCTCCCAGCGCCGCGGCAGGGCTGCTCCAGCTGGCAGGGGCTGTGTCCCTCCTCCTCCTCCTCTTCCTGCTCTGGTCGGCAGCTCTGGGGGAAGCTGGGCTGAGTTCCCAGCCTCAGCTTCCCAAATTCTCTGCCTGGAAGGCAGGAAGCACCGGCAGATGAAAGGAGAGGAGAGCCCGTGGGGATGGGAGTCACTTCAAAGCTGCTGCTGCCGCTGCCCCAGGGCTGACCCGTGGTGGTCTCTGCCTGCAGGGGCTGGGGGAGGGAAGAGCCCCTTCCCTGCCCCAGAGCCCTGGCAGGCAGCACAGAGCAGAAGTGGGAGGTTGGAGGGGGAAAAGCTGGCACTGAGGCAGGAGCTGGCAGGAGCCAGGCTGGGCTTGCAGCGAGCCAGAAGGGCAGGAGGTGCTGCCCTCCCCTGCCCTGCCCTCCCTTGCCCTGCCTTGCCCTGCCCTGCCCTGCCTTGCCCTGCCCAGCCCTGCCCAGCCCTGCCCTCCCCTCCCCTCCCCTCCCTGCCCCTGCCCTGCCCTGCCCTGCCAGCATCTCTCCTGCTGCTGCTCCCCTGTCCCCAGGGAAATGTTCCTGGTGTGAGCTGGGAACTGGGCAGGGTTTGGCTTCCCTGCATCACTTCCAGTAAGAGCAGCTGGGGTTTTGCTCTGTGGGCTCTGCTGGGAGAAGCCTTTGGTGTTTCAGGCTGGCAGTGGGACAGAGTCAGCCCCAGTAATGACAGGCTGGGATGTGAGGCCTCAGTTCCATATCCACACACACACGTGGGTGTTCTGATTGGTTTTACTCTGCAGAAATCCCATTGTTCCATTTGGCAGGGTAGGGAAAAGCACACACAGACCCTGATTTTCCCCTCTCTGTCCTTTATCTTTTACTCCCATGGATGTGTCCCTGCCTTTCCACCAGGGCTGAGATCTCATTAGCTCTCATTAATATCTGTGATAGGCAGCTAGGGGTGGGACTGTGAGGGGAGCAGGGGCTGTGTGAGGGGACACAGAGCTCCAAAATGCACTGACAGAGCCCAGGATTCTGCAGGATTTCTGGTGACACTTCTGCAAGGGAAGAAAAATGATAATGGATGTGGCAGCGGATGGAATGGATCTGGGGCTGCAGCTGGGGGGATCAAGTGAGATAAATCGAGTGACAAATGCATCTCTCAGTGGAGATAAATATGCAGCACCTATAAAAAATAAATATTTTAGGAAGGGGGGGGTGAGGGCAGGACAGGCTTCAGCAGCAGAAGAATTGTGTGTGCTGATGGTTTCTTTGTGCTTTGGGGGAGGCAGGGAAGGGCTGAATTCCCATTTTTCTGAGCTGGTGCTGGGATGTGCTGCAGGGAGAGGGACAAGAAAAGCCCCTGCTGCTGCTGGATGGGGAGATGTGCAGCAAACACCCCTCAGAGGGCACTGTCCTGGCAGGGAGGGGCTGGCTGGCACTGCCACCCCTGGGTGCACTGACAGGAGGGACACATCTCCTTCCTTCCCCCAGCTCTGTCCCCCCAGGCAGAACCTTGGGAGCCATGGCTGGAGGAGGCAGTAATGGATTTGCTGCCTGGAAATCCTTTCTCTCCCTGCTGATAGCATCTCCTGGCCCCACTGAGAGCAAGGCTCCGTTGTGGTTAACCATTTCCTCCTGCCTCATTGGGTCTGTTTCTCTAAATCAAATGTCTGTGCTGTGTTTGGGTGTTTATTTGTGGCTCCAGCAAAGAGCCTGCAGGGTTCACACAGCACTGCTGGAGCTGGGCAGGGCTGGCAGCAGGCAGGGGAGCCCCTGCAATGCCAGCATGGAGCAGCCTGGGCACCCCCACCAAGAGCATCCAGGCCTGCCTCAGTTCTGCTTTGGAGCTGGCACAGCAGGGTGCTGGTGCTGGAAAGTTCCATCTGGTCATTTTTACTGTGGGTTTGAGCCCTGGGAGGGTCAGGGTGCCAGCCTGAGCTGGGTTGGAGCCCTGGGAAGGTCAGGGTGCCAGCCTGAGCTGGGTTGGATCTCTGGGAGGGTCAGGGTGCCAGCCTGAGCTGGGTTGGAGCCCTGGCAGGGTCAGGGTGCCAGCCTGAGCTGGGTTGGAGCCCTGGCAGGGTCAGGGTGCCAGCCTGAGCTGGGTTTGAGCCCTGGGAGGGTCAGGGTGCCAGCCTGAGCTGGGTTGGAGCCCTGGCAGGGTCAGGGTGCCAGCCTGAGCTGGGTTGGAGCCCTGGCAGGGTCAGGGTGCCAGCCTGAGCTGGGTTGGAGCCCTGGCAGGGTCAGGGTGCCAGCCTGAGCTGGGTTGGAGCCTGGGTTTGATCCCTGAGAGAGTCAGGGTGCCAGCCTGAGCTGGGTTGGAGCCCTGAGAGAGTCAGGGTGCCAGCCTGAGCTGGGTTGGAGCCCTGGGAGGGTCAGGGTGCCAGCCTGAGCTGGGTTGGAGCCCTGGCAGGGTCAGGGTGCCAGCCTGAGCTGGGTTGGAGCCCTGGCAGGGTCAGGGTGCCAGCCTGAGCTGGGTTGGAGCCCTGGCAGGGTCAGGGTGCCAGCTGTTGGTCCCTGAGGGTGGGAGATGCTTTTTCACTGTGGGATGTTTTTGGGAGCCCTGCCATGGCTTTGTTCTTGTCTCCTTTCCCTCAGCTGAAGTCCTTCCTGAAGGAGTGCAAGGTGGCCAACTACTGCCGGCCCATGCGGCAGCTGCTGGAGAAGCTGCAGGAGAACTCAGCCCACATCTGCAGCAGGAGGCAGAGAGCAGCCTTCGGGGTGGCCAGCACTGCAGCTGTGGTCAGCCTGGGGACACGGGGACATGGGGACAGCCTGGGGACATGGGGACAGCATGGGGACAGCCTGGGGACATGGGGACAGCCTGGGGACATTGGACAGCCTGGTCACATGGGGACACTGGGACAGACACGGGGAAACAGGGACAGACATGGGGACAGCCTGGGGACATGGGGGACAGTCTGGGGACATTGGACAGCCTGGTCACATGGGGACAGCCAGGGGACATGGGACTGACATGGGGACATGGGACAGACATGGGGACAGCCTGGGGACATGGGACAACATGGGGACAGCATGGGGACACTGGGACAGACATGGGGACACTGGGACAGACGTAGGGACAGCCTGGGCACATGGGGACAGACACGGGGACAGCATGGGGACAGCCTGGGGACATTGGACAGCCTGGTCACATGGGGACAGCCAGGGGACATGGGACTGACATGGGGACATGGGACAGACATGGGGACAGCCTGGGGACATGGAACAGACAGTGGGGATATGGGGACAGCCTGGGGCCATGGGGACACAGGGGCAGCCTGGGCACATGGGGACATGAGACAGCCTGGGGACATGGCACAGACATGGGGACATGGCACAGACACTTTTCCACTTCAGCTTTTGGCTCCCTCTGTGCTGCTGCAGTGCCCGGGCTCTGCTCGGCCTGGGGACAGTTCCCAGTGCCACCACTCCTGGCTCAGCAGTGCCTGAAGAGCTGAGGCTGAATTCCCTGGCTGCTGCCAGTTCCTGCCCAGGAGCTGGGAAAATGTGCTTTGTTTGTGGGAAAAGTGCCTGGAAATCCTTGAAACGTGTGTCCCTTTGTCCACAGGAGCAGTGGGAGAAGCAGGTGAAGGAGGAGGGGACACCCCTGAGCAGGTACTACAGCCACTGGAGGAAGCTGAGGGAGAAGGAGATCCAGCTGGAAATCAGTGGCAAGGAGAGGGTGAGCACCAAATGCTGCCTGTGAGCCCTGGGGACACCAGAGCCACGTCCTGGGGACAGCCAGGGGCTGGGGACAGGGACTGAGGGACAGGGGGACAGCCAGGGAATGGGGACAGGGACTGAGGGACAGGGGGACAGCCAGGGACTGAGGGGACAGGGGACAGCCAGGAAATGGGGAACAGGGGCTGGGGACAGGGACTGAGGGACAGCCAGGGAATGGGGACAGTCAGGGAATGGGGACAGGGACAGCCCAGAGTGGGGCCAAGCTCCTGCCCCAGACTGGCCCTGCTGCTGGAGCAGCTCTCTGCAGAGAGAGGCAGATTTGGGTTTTTTCTGTACAGAAGCAGATTTGGGGTTTGCTCTCAGCACAGAGGGGCAGATTTGGGGTTTTTTCTCTACAGAGGCAGATTTGGGGTTTGCTCTCAGCAGAGAAGCAGATTTGAGTTTTTTTCTCTACAGAGGCAAATTTGGGGTTTGCCCTCAGCACAGAGGGGCAGATTTGGGTTTTTTTCTCTACAGTGGCAGATTTGGGGTGTGCCCTCAGCACAGAGGGGCAGATTTGGGGTGTGCTGTCCCAGAGGCTGCCTTGCAGCTCTGCTGCTGAATGGGGCTGTTGTGTGGCCTTAATGATGCAGCTTTGTGAGCCCCAGCAGGAGAGGGAACACCATGAGGCCCATTAGGGCTGGGAAAATCCATGTCCCATTAGCAGCCATTGGGGGGAAAAAAGGTAATAACAGGGAAAAAAAAAAAAAAAGAAAGCCTGGCTGGGAGCTGCAGCTTGCCTTAGACAACAGCTCTGAGCCTTTCTGCCCATTCCATTTGCTTTTCCCAGTGGTTTTTAATGGGATGGGGACTAAATCAGCTTGGTGGGAGTCTGCAGATAGGAGCCCTCTAGCTGGGGATTAAAAGGCTGGCACCCAAATTAGCTAATTAGTGCTTGTGTGTGATGAGCACAGGGGCTGTGGGTTGTGCCAGTGTAAATCTCAGTCCTTGGGGGTTGGGGTTGATTTTGAGGTGCCCATCCTGAGGGTCCTGGGGGGTCTCAGAAGGGTGGAGCTGGCACAGCTCCTCCAGGTCCTGGTTGGTGTGCTCAGCTTGTGCTGATGTCACCCAGAGCTGCCTTTGGAAATGGGGATTTTTCCTGGGCCCTGTGGGAATGTGGAGCCCCAGCTAAGAGCTCCCTGCTGCCAGGACAGGAGCCTGCCTTGTGCCCAGAAATGCTGGGAATTGTGGAAATTATGGGAATGGGAGTTATGGAAAAGGCTTTCACCCCCGTGGTGGGGCTGGAGCATAACCCCTGGAAGTGTCCAAGGCCAGGCTGGGAGAGGCTCTGAGCAGTGGAAGGGATCCCTGCCCATGGAACTGGAGGAGATTTGGGGTCCTTTCCTACCCAAACCATTCTGGGAGCCTCTAACCAGCCTGGCATAGGTGTCAGCCATGGGGCCAGCTGAGGGCAGCAGCTTGGCAGTGCCCCTGTTGTATTTTGCTTCCCAAATCTCCTCCCTGGCACCTCTGGGCTGTTGTTTGAAGCCCAGCACAGACAGGGAGGAGCAGAGGCCTCTCTGTCCCTGTGGCAGGAAGGGCAGTGGGAAGATGACGATTGAAAGTGGTGGAGGGTGATTTTTTTTCCCCTTCCCTGCCCATCCCAGGTGGCTGCTGGCAAGTGCTCAGCTCCAGGATCAATGTGGGGACCATAACCCTGGAACAGGCTGGCAGAAATTGCTGCAGGTGGCTGCAGGAGCAAAGCCACAGCTCCATCCCCTGCTCCTCAGCCCCATCCTGTCTCTGGGTCTCTGCTTCCCCACCCAGACTGTCCCTGGCTGCTGGGAGCCTGGCTGTGCTCAGGAGAGGCTTTTTGGGGTGCTCTGAGGGGTGCCAGGGGGAGCAGCTCAGTGCTGACCCCGGGCTGGGTGTTTCCAAGCCAGCCCTAACGTGTGCTAAAGCCTGAATGCAGCCAGGCAGGGCAGGGGCAGCCCATCTCAGGGAGCACTTGGGATTTCATTTGCATTCTGATTATCTTTGCCCTGCTGGCCTGAGCCCTTGCAAGTAAATCCTCCCCCTAATCCCCCTCCGGAGAGGTGTAAAGAGCACCGAGGTGCTGTCAATTGAGAGCACTTTAATGGCATTGATATTGGCTGCCTGCTCCAGGGGCTCTTGGCACATTGATCTCCTTCAGGGCAGGGCGTGGATGCAGACCTTGAGCATCCTCAGCACCCGAAACCCTGAAACCTGCACCCAAAACCAGGGAGTTTCTCAGGAACTGCTGCTCCAGAGATGCCCAGCACAAGTGCAGAGCTGCCTGCCATGGGTATCCTGCATCCTTATCCCTGCTGGGCTGCCTGCAGTGCATGTTCCACGAGGAAAAGCAGTTTATTAGGGCAAGATGAGTGCAGCAGCAGAGCTCTGTGTGCCTCCCTCACCCCTGGGACCCCTCACAAATCTGTGGCTGGCAGCAGACAGACCCAGCTGCTCTGGCAGGCTGGGCAAAGCCAAGTCCCTGCCTTTAAACACAGCCTTTGACATTTAAAAGCACAAATGAGGGCTGTTCTTACTCTGGGGTTTGTTTTCTTTCCAGCTTGAAGACTTGAACTTCCCAGAAATCAAACGCAGGAAGCCAGATGAGAGGAAGGAGGAGGATAAGAAGGAATTCAAGGATCTCTTTGAGCTGGACAGTGACTCTGAGGAGGAGAACGGTGGATTCTCTGTCAAAGGTGCAGGGCTGGGGCTGGGCTTGCCTTCTCCATGTCCACAATCCCATTTTCCCTGCCCACAATTCCAATTTCCTTGTCCACCATTCCAGTTTCCTTGCCCACAGTCCCCTTTTCCTTGCCCACAGTCCCCTTTTCCCTGCCCACAATTCCAATTTCCTTGTCCACCATTCCAGTTTCCTTGCCCACATCCCCTTTTCCTTGCCCACAATCCCCTTTTCCTTGTCCACAGTCCCCTTTTCCTTGCCCACAATTCCAATTTCCTTGTCCACCATTCCAGTTTCCTTGCCCACAGTCCCCTTTTCCTTGTCCACAGTCCCATTTTCCCTGCGCACAATTCCATTTTCCTTGCCCACAATTCCAATTTCCTTGCCCACATCCCCTTTTCCTTGCCCACAATTCCAATTTCCTTGCCCACATCCCCTTTTCCTTGCCCACAATTCCAATTTCCTTGCCCACATCCCCTTTTCCCTGCCCACAATTCCAATTTCCTTGTCCACCATTCCAGTTTCCTTGCCCACATCCCCTTTTCCTTGCCCACAATTCCAATTTCCTTGCCCACATCCCCTTTTCCTTGCCCACAATCCCCTTTTCCTTGTCCACAGTCCCCTTTTCCTTGCCCACAATTCCAATTTCCTTGCCCACAGTCCCCTTTTCCTTGTCCACAGTCCCATTTTCCCTGTGCACAATTCCATTTTCCTTGCCCACAATTCCAATTTCCTTGCCCACATCCCCTTTTCCTTGCCCACAATTCCAATTTCCTTGCCCACATCCCCTTTTCCTTGCCCACAATTCCATGTTTTGGGCTCAGTTTGGCCCTGCCCTAAGGGGGTTTCCTGCTGGCCCTGAAGATGTTTGGGACACTTTTATCTTTCTCTCCCTCCCAGTCCAGCTCTTTTTAAAGCCTCATTCCTGTTTCTTTCCCTGGGCATGTCCCACCCTCTGTCCTCCCCTTTTTGTCACCCACAAGGTCAGAGCCCAAAGCCCAGGGGATGAGCAGAGCCCTGTGCAGGTTCTGTGCCTGGCAGGGGCTCTCCCCAGCACCTCTGATCCTGCCCTGCTGCACTTCTGATTTATTTATTTTATTTTATTATTTATTTTATCCTGGCTGATGTTCCAGGCGTTCCCAGAGCAGGGCTGATGTCACCTGGGCTGTGACCACGAGAGGGCCACAGCAAATTGTGCAGCCTGCCTGGGAAGTTCAGCAGAGTCTGGGATGAATCTGGGAGTTCCTCCTGGCATTTGGGATGTTTGGGATGTCCTGGGTGTGTGCAGCAGGGAAGGGAGGGGAATCTGCAGCCTCTCCTTGGTGCTGTGGATCCTGGGGAGATTCCTGCTCCTGGGGCAGGAATTCCAGCAGGATCACAGCCCCAGGATCTCCCCAGGGCAGCAGGAAATGTGCAGGGAATCCCATCAGATCAGGGTGGGCTTTCCCCTGGAACAGGAAATGTTTGTCAGGCAGGGAATCCCATCAGATCAGGGTGGGCTTTGCCCTGGAATGGGAAATGTTTGTCAGGCAGGGAATTCCATCAGATCAGGGTGGGCTTTCCCCTGGAATGGGAAGTGTTTGTCAGGCAGGGAATTCCATCAGATCAGGGTGGGCTTTCCCCTGGAATGGGAAGTGTTTTTCAGGCAGGGAATTCCATCAGATCAGGGTGGGCTTTCCCCTGGAATGGGAAGTGTTTGTCAGGCAGGGAATGGGAAATGTGTGTCAGGCAGGGAATGGGAAGTGTTTGTCATGCAGGGAATCCCATCAGATCAGGGTGGGCTTTCCCTGGAACAGGAAATGTTTGTCAGGCAGGAAAGGATCCCGGGCTGGGGTCCCTGCAAGGACTGAAGAGGGGAGAGAATCCAGTCTGGGAATGTCTGAGCAGGAAAGAACCAGGAGCTGGGGAGGTTCCTGCTCTCTTTTCCAGCTGGATTTCTGGCAGAAAGGGAAAGCTGGGAATCAGGAATGGCTCAGGAGCAAGGGAAGTGACTTTTGGGGGGATATTGGTGAGAAATGAGGAGAAATCTCCCTGGAGTGTGTCTGGCAGTCCTGAGCTGCCTCCCCTCACTGTGCTGCTGCTCACCTGATCCCTGCAGGGACAGGCAGAGCCAGGCAGGCCTCGGATGACAGCTCAGAAGCCAGCAGCAAGGAGTTTGGGGAGGAGGATGAGGATGAAGAAGGAAACTACGAAGTGGAGGAGGACGAGGAGGAAGAACTGGAAGAGGACAGCGAGTCAGAGGGTGAGTGGGGAATTCCTGACAGCCCCAGGGCTTTTTGGCTTGTCAGGGTGTCAGGAGGGGCTCCACACACCCTGAGGGGAGAGCTGGCAGCTCTGAGCTGCAGAGAGCAAAGGGTTAAAGTGTTCTCACAGCCCCCAGCCCCTTTCATCTCTCCTCAGGACCCTCCTGCAGGGAGGCTGAGCCCCCCAGACCTGCCTGGGGCACGCAGAGCTGCTGCAGGTGCCACTGCCAGGGTGCCACTGCCAGGGTGCCCTCCCCTTTCAGCTGAGCCCTGCCTGGGCCACAGGGGCACGGGGTAACCCTTGCCTTGCTGGAGACCCCCAAGAAAGCCCTGCATTCCCTGGGGTCTCACGTGTGTGCCCGGAACCTTCTGGAATGGAAGCACTGCCTCCAAATTCCCCTTGGTGTTCCAGGCCAGGGGGGCACCCTGGGCTCCATTCCTGCCCCAGGGGGGCACTCTGGGCTCCATTCCTGCCCCAGGGGGGCACTCTGTGCTCCTGTTCCTGCCCCACATGGGGCACTTTGGGCTCCTGTTCCTGCCCCACATGGGGCACTTTGGGCTCCATTCCTGCCCCACATGGGGCACTCTGGGCTCCATTCCTGCCCCAGGGGGGGCACTTTGGGCTCCATTCCTGCCCCACATGGGCTCCTGTTCCTGCCCCACATGGGGCACTTTGGGCTCCATTCCTGCCCCACATGGGCTCCTGTTCCTGCCCCACATGGGGCACTTTGGGCTCCATTCCTGCCCCACATGGGCTCCTGTTCCTGCCCCACATGGGGCACTCTGGGCTCCAGTGCCCCCCCAGGCACCGCTGCTGTGCCCAGCCCTGCAGGGCTCCCCGGGATGAATTAATGAGTGTCTGGCATTAATTAGTAACTGCCCAGGCAGGCAGGCAGGCAGGGTTTCTGACAGCTCTCTCTCCCCCAGCAGAGGAGGGCAGGGAAGCAGCCCAGCATTCCCGGCATTCCCAGGAGAGGAGGAGCTGCCCCCGGGGGCTGTCCCGCTCCGACCTGCAGCAGCTGGCACAGGGAGGGGACGACCTGGTGCAGGACCTGGAGTTTTCTGACGAGGACTGAGCCCCCCAGCCCCTCTCCACCTGAGCCCTCCCACCCTGCAGCACCTGGAGCTGCTGTCAGAGCCAGGGGCACAGCTGGGAGCAGCCCTTGCACTTTCCAGCTCGACTTGGACTTCTCCAGCTTTTCCAGTTCTGCTTTTGGTACCAATAAAACCCGAGGCCAAGTCAAGGCCAGTAAAAACTGCTCAGAGAGGGAGCAAAGCCCCCCCTGTTAAAACTGCTGCTTCCAATAGCACAGGGTTCACTTCCAGCTCCTGCTAAGTGAGCTGAGCAAGGGCAGGGCCAGGTTTTTGTCCAAGGTTCTTCCTCTCTGCCCCAGCAGCCAGCCCAATTCTGCTCTCACCAAACCCTCCCTGGTGGCCTGAGGGACTGCAGGGACTCTGCCAGAGCTTTGCAGCTTCCCTGGAAGCCTTGGTCAGTTCAAGCTGCTCTAAGTGTGCTGAAGGAAACTTTAAATTAAAGTTTCTTGGGCTGGGGATGTGCAGGCATGAAGGAAAAAGGAAAGGCAAAATTGCTAATGTAGGAAACACTGCCCAGGTGAGAACTGCACCACTTAAACTGTAAAGAAAAAAAATTTCACTTCGGAAAAGATTTTAACCTGCCTGTTCTTCCCAAAGAGAAAGGAATTCCCTTTTTCTCCTGGCTCTGACTTAGCTGGGCAAGGTGCTGGCTGCCTCCTGCCAGCTGGGAACCCAGCCTGGACTGGATCCCAGGCAGGAATGTGGCAGCTCTGCTGCACCTGTGGGGGGCACCTGGCCCAGGTGGGCACCCGGGACAAAGGAAAGACACAGACTGCTCGGGTAAAGCCAGGTACCACTTGTAAATTAAGTGTTTTTCTTTTTTATTTAAATTGATTGCTGGAAAGCATTTTTATCGTGATGTGATGGATAATGAAATTTTTTTTTTTCCTTTTTTTACAATATAAAGAAGCTAAAGTACCACCAAAGCTATCCTGTAAGAAAAACGGCAGCACGTGCAACGTTTAAACAAAAAAACAAACCCAAAAATAAAAAGGGGGATGGGGTGGGGGGAAGAGAGAAAAGTACCACATGTGATTGTTGCTCACAACTGTACAAGTCACAGGAGGTCACCCCAGCAGTTCCCAGCTCGTTCACAGTAGTAAAAACTCTGCCCATGTTTCAGCCTGGGCTCCTCTGGGTGCACAGCGGGCAGAACGTGCTGCCATTCCTGCCCTGCCCCAGGGCTGCCAGCAAAGCCCCCGGGCAGCTGCAGGCACGGTGGGACCCTCCTCCCCCAGAGCTGCTCCTGGAAAGCAAACATCCCACGGGGAGATTCCTCTGCAGGGCTGAGCAGGGGCACTGCCAGGGAATCTGCTCTGCAGGGCTGAGCAGGGGCACTGCCAGCCCCCGTGCCAGGGCAGGGTGGCTCTGTACCATCTGCACGAAGTAAACATGGACGGGAACTTGCCTTTTTTTTTTTTTCTTTTTTTTTTTCTTTTTTGTCTTTTTGTCTGTCTTTGGTATTGTTTTCAAAGTAAGTTGCTAGAGATGCATAGAACACCTGAATGAGGAACTGAGCCCAGTTTCCAGGGAGGAGGAGAGGTTGGCTGGGGTGGGCGTGGATGGGTTTTGTTGTTTTTGCTCCAAGTACCGGTGGGAGGAGCAGAGCCCCTTCCCTTCCTGAAGGCAGAGAGCAGCCTGTCCATGGTTCCTGTGGGGGCTCCAGCTCCACTGAGCACTGTGGAAGGGAACAGCAACGCAGCATCCTTCTCTTCACTTGGCGTCGTCCCACGACAACATCTTTGGATCATTTTCCTTCCTTCCCTTTCATCAGTATTTTTTTTTTTTTGACAGTTCAGAAATCTCCACGCTTCTTCTTTTATTTTCCCCGAACAACAACAACAACCAAAAAAAAAAAAAAAAAAAACAAAAACATCCAAAAAATTTAAAAAAAAAAAAATCCAATCCCTCCCTTGCTGCAGCGCGCTGTGCCCGGTTAGGACGGGGCTTTGCCGCTGTCGCCGGGCGGGGCAGCGCTGCCGTTCTCGTGCCTCGGGGAGCCGCGGCTGCCGAAGGGCGAGGCGGCGCTGCCGGGGGAGCCGGGCCGGGGCTCGGCCGGGGCCGCGTCCCGCTCCGCGCCCCGCAGCGGCAGCGCCAGCGGGAAGCCGGCCATGTACAGCACCCGGCCCAGGCGCTTGGCCACCTGCGGGAAAAACGGGGGAAGACATTGATTAGCTGAGGGGTGGGGGAAGGTGGGGAGGGGGAGTGAGGGATCGGCCAGGATTGGTGCAGAATGCCGGGTTTGGGGTGAATGGCAAGGAGTGATGAAGGAGAGGCGCTCCCAGCCCTGGGTGTGTCAGGCTTGGAGCAGCCTGGGACACACTGGAAGTGTCCCTGCCCACTGCATGGGGCTGAGGTTCCTTCCACCCCGAACTGAAACTGCAATGAAGCAATCCCATTCCCAGTGCAGCTGAAAACCAGAGCAGGGAAGGTTTTTTCCTCCTCTCTCCCGAAGGATTTTGTCCTGCTCCTGGGCACTGCTGGATCCTCCCTGTGCCAGCCCCAGGCGTGCTGGGACAGCCCAGCTGAGGGGCCCTGGCTCATTCCTGCCCTTTTACCCACGGACAGGACTCTGCTCTCCCTCTGTCCACTTTGGAACAGCAGGAATTGCTCTTCAAAAGGCCAAGGCAAGGGAGGGGAAAAATAAAACTGCTGAACCTCTCCCTCCTGCAGCAGCTCCTGCCTCCCAGCACGGGCCAAAGGCCTCCCAGCACCTCCACAGCTGCTTCCCATTTGAGCTTAAACAAAACCAGGGGCTGCTGCTGGACCCAGACAAGTGGGACATTATTCAGGGAGCAGCATCAGGGCTCTGCTCCCCCCATCCAACCCCCAGGTAACACAACTTTGAACGCTGCTGATGAAATAGAAGGAATTTTTCAAGTTCGTGTCTCGCATTCCCCCCACCCCAAGCCCCATCTCTGAGCTGTTCAGGGCTCTCTTGTTTTTTAAGGAACATAAAGAGTTTTATTTCCTCCTGAATTGACCCACGGGGAACAATTGCCCACAGACCCTTTTTATGAGCCCCCTCATAAACAGGGAGGGCTGCAGGGAAAGCAGTAAAGTCTCTCATTGTTCCAACACAGCACGAGCAGCGTGGGCTTGGGGACAGGGCTGGCACTGGCCCTGGGCAGTGCAGTGACAGCCACAGCCCCTCCAGGACACAATCCCCAGGGGACACAGCACAGCCTGGCCTTCACACGTGGCAGGAGGGATTTTCCCAGCAGAGATGTTCCGGGCTGGAGTCCCACTGAGGGAGGAGGAATGGAACTGCTGGAGCCAGCCCGTTTAAGAGCTTCCCACTGCATCCCTGCTATTCCCTCCCACCTCTCATCCTGGACTGTTTATTTCTGCCCCTGGGCACGGAATTCTGTCAGTGGTTCCTCCCTCAAACAGCTGTGACAGCTTTCAGGTGAGGCTATGGAACATTTCCAAGGACGAATAAATGGTTCTTGAAACAGAATTGCAACTGAGTTATTGCTTAATAAATGACATTCCACAAAGCACGTTTCTGGCCAAGCCAGGGACAGCTTTAGATGGTGCCACCTGTTCTGAGAGAGGAGATTTTCCTACCTGTGACCTGATCTTCAGGGCAGGTCCCAGCTTGAGCCCCATGTTGTTCAGTAAGTGCTCTTCTGTCAGGAGGGGCAGGGTCTCCCCGTCGATGGCCTGCTCTCGGAATACCTGAGGGGACACAGGGCCAGGTCAGGGACACAGCTGAGCCACCTGTGGAAAAGGTGAACTCCAAACCCCTCAGCCTGTGTTTACCCACCAGGGATGTTTCCTGGACCCATCCCTTTGGAGCCAAGGGGATTTTTATTGCAAGGAGCTGCTGCTCTTGGAGCCAGCACACTGCACCCATTCCCCTCCCTCCTCTGCAGGAGACAAAACCCTCCCTAAAACTCTCCAAAAAAAGCCTCAACTTGGGAAAAGCATCCCCTGGGGCGTCCCCCAGCTCCAGTGCAGAGACAAAGCTGAATCCCAGCCAGGCTGGGGCAACTCTGAGCTGTGCTGGAGTTCCCTGGTTTGCCTGAGCCGTGGTTCTGGAATCACAGGGAATTTTACAGGGTGTTCCTGGTTCTGGAATCACAGCATTCCAGGGAATTCTGCAGGGTTCTCCTGGTTCTGGAACCACAGCATTCCAGGGAATTCTGCAGGGGGTTCCTGGTTCTGGAATCACAGCATTCCAGGGAATTTTACAGGGCTTTCCCAGTTCTGGATGAGGAAGATTACAGGGAATCTTCCAGGCCTCTCCTGGTTCTGGAACCACAGGATTCCAGGGAATCTTCCAGGCCTCTCCTGGTTCTGGAACCACAGCACTCCAGGGAAGCTCACAGGCCCCATCCCACACCCTGGCTGGCAGCAAGTTCAGCAATCCATGAGGAAAAACCCCAGGAAAACCCTGCAGGGCTCTGAGGTGCAGCTCCCAGGAGGGACAAGCCCAGCTGGGAGGGAACAGGACCCCCAGGGAAGGAGGATGTCCCTGCCAGGACCTGCTGCATTTACCTGAGTGTACTCAGTGCAGCCAGACAAGTTGGACACGAAGCTGCAGACGTCCTCCACCGTCCATTTGCTGATGTCCTCCAGCGCTGGGCTCTCCTCCCCATCCAGAAACAGACCTCCCATGGTGCCTGGATTGTTTGGAGCCAGGGGGGTGGGAAGGAGGGGAGGAGAAAGGAACATAAATCATTAAAATCCCACACGGACAACGAGCAGCCTGCAATCTGAATATTTTTCTCTAGCCACACATTCATCTTTAATGACCTGTCAATTAAAGAGCTGGGCAGGGTCAATTCATAGGCCTCTTCCTCCTGGAGGTCCCTGGCTGGGGGAGGGAAGGAAAAAATCCCAGCTAATGCATTTCATGTGTTTAATGCTCCTCAGCTGCAGGGGAAGCAGGGGGAGGGCAGCAGATTCTGCAGGAGTTTCTGCACACAGAGCACAGAGCTCTGCCTGCCCCGCGGGCTCCCCGGCCAGCCCCGCTCCTGCAACGTGCCAGGAATGGCAACAGGGATCCCTGGGCAGCTGCTGCTCCTTCCCAGGGTTTCTGTTCCACCCTGGCCAGCCCTGACGGGACAGAGCTGCTGTCAGCTCCCTGAAATGCCAGAGCGGCCAGCCCTGTCACTGTCACACAGGGTGACAGGCTCCCGGGGGCTGGGAGCCCCTCCGGCCCTGCAGCCTGACAGAACGCTCAGAGCAATCCCAGAGGGAGCCAGGGAGAGGCACAGGGATGGCAAGGGGGACAGGAACAGCTCAGGAACTCAGGGCTGCTGTGGGGGAAAGGGAGGGCACGGAGCAAAGCAAATCCCACAAAGCCTCTTTAGGGTGGGGGAAAGCCAAAATTAACCCCTGGAAACAGCTGCTGTAAGTAAAGGTGAGGACACAGAGCAAAGCAAATCCCACAAAATCTCTTTAGGGTGGGGGAAAGCCAAAATTAACCCCTGGAAGCAGCTGCTGTAAGGAAAGGTGAGGACACAGAGCAAAGCAAATCCCACAAAACCTCTTTAGGGTGGGGGAAAGCCAAAATTAACCCCTGGAAGTGGCTGCTGTAAGGAAAGGTGAGGACACAGAGCAAAGCAAATCCCACAAAACCTCTTTAGGGTGGGGGAAAGCCAAAATTAACCCCTGGAAGTGGCTGCTGTAAGGAAAGGTGAGGACACAGAACAAACCAAATCCCACAAAATCTCTTTAGGGTGGGGGAAAGCCAAAATTAACCCCTGGAAGTGGCTGCTGTGGGGGGTTTGGACCAGCAGAGCACAAGGACATTTATGGGGATGAGAAAATCCAGGATTCTCAGGCAGGGAAAGAGTTTCTGAGGAGTATGAGCTGCTCTGCTCAGGGCATGGAGAATGGAATTGCCAGGAGAAAAATATTTCTCCCAGGAGCCTGTCACGACAAAATTATCTGTCCTGTGGGCTTGGGGCTTTTCCCTGGTGGATTTGATGGATATAACCCTTGCTCCTGCCCACAGCAGCTGGGCCAGCACATGGACTGGCAAGGGAGAAATGGATAAAACAAAACCAGAGAGGGGAGCACAGGCTGGGAGAACAGGGAGCAGCCAATTCCCTGGGGAATACCCCAGGCTGAGGGAACAGGCAGGGAAAGGAGCAGAGCCACACAGCACACTCCCTGCAGAGCCTCCAGCACAGCCAGGGAAGCAGGAAAAGCTCAGGATCTGCACGGGAATTTACTGTGCCAAGGAGATGCTTTAGAGCAGCAGGGAGCAGGCAGAGGCTCTGCCATCATTCCCACACGTTTCCCTTCCCACTTTCCTGCTCCCCTGGCTCCCCCTGCAGCTGCAGCCCTCAGTGTGGGCAGGGGGCAGCCCTGGCAGCTCCAGGGTGATCCATGTCACAGCCCCGGAGCCCCTGGAGCTCTCCAAGGCTCCCCACAACCCCGAGGGGGCTCTCAGGAGACCCTGGAAGAGGAGCTCCAGTGGTCCCTCCAACCTGACCCCTCCTGGGGTTCTGTGGTGGCTGCTGCCACCCTGGAGCAGGGACAGGGCTGCTCCCCTCTCCTCACAGGTCTGGGACCCTCCTTGCCAGCCCAGACCCCTCAGGATGCTCAGCAGACCTGTCCCAGCTCCACCCTGTGTCCCCTCAGCCAGGGTCAGTGTCCAGCTGTCCCCCCTGCCCTGCCATCCCTCAGGAATGACCCTGGGAAGGGTTTCTGGTCCGAGGGGCTCCTGCCCTCCCTGCTGTGCCCCCTGGGAGAACAGTGCCCAGCCTGTGTCCCCCCCAGCTCTGGCAGCCCAGACAATGAGAACAAATAGGTGCCACCAAGGGCTGCAGGGCCACACCTTCGATCCCAATAATGACATGTCAGCTCTGCAGGAGCCACCCAGGGCAGCAGCCATTCCCTGGCAGCCTGCTCTGCCTGCCTGCCTGATAAATGATGCTCCAGGGGCTGCAATGGATTAGGGAGCGTTCCAGCAGCTGGGGCCCGGGCTGGGAGGAATCCATCGTGCCAGGACAGGTGTCCCCAGCCCATTTGTAACCCCCTCCCTTCCTCCTGAGCTCCAGCTGCTCCAGAAACAGGAGCCAGAGGCTGGAGGGGGCACGGAGAGCAGAGCTGGCCCTGCCAGAGCTGGGGTGGCTCTGGAGCATGGCACAGTGCTCCTGGCACCACAGGGGACAGCCCGGGTGCCAGCTGGGCACACAGTGCCACCCTGGCAGCCAGCTCACCCCTGGGTTCAAGCAGTTTTGTCCCAGCCCCTTCCCTGAGCACCCCTCGTGTCCCCCCACGGAGGGCTGGGGTCAGGAGCAGCACAAGGCTGCGTTAATTGCTCTCCAGACTGCAATCAATAGAAGGATTTTAGCCTCTGCACACTCCATCCTTCACCTCTGCCAGAGCATGGGGGAGGAGGAGGAGGAGGAGGAGGAGGCTGCTGAAACCTTGAGGAGATGAGGTCATCAAGCCACAGCCCAGAAAGCAGCTCTGGGAACGGAGCTGGGACAGAGAGGGACAGCAGGGACAGAGAGGGACAGAGAGGGACAGAGAAGGGACAGAGCAGGGACAGAGCAGGGACAGAGCTGGGACAGAGCTGGGACACGAGAGGGACAGAGCAGGGACACAGCAGGGACAGAGCTGGGACAGAGCTGGGACAGAGCTGGGACAGAGCAGGGACAGAGCAGGGACAGAGCTGGGACAGAGCTGGGACAGAGCTGGGACAGAGCTGGGACAGAGCTGGGACAGAGAGGGACAGAGCAGCTCCTCCTCCTCCCAGTGCCCCCAACTCAGCATCCTTCTCAGCTGGATGCTTCTCCCCTCTCCTCTCCTCCCTCCAGCTCTCCCCCTTGGCCACCTGCCTTGGCTGGGTGGGTATTTCCTAATTCCAGTCTCCAGGCTAGGTACAAGGTCCCATCCCTCCTGAGGGGGCAGTCCCTGTGCCAGAAGGGGTACAGGAATTGAGTGCCAGGGGGGAGAGGTGGGTGCAGCCCTGCCTGCCTGCCCTGGGGTGCTCTGTGCTCCCCCAGAGCCACAGGACACATTTTTCACTCTCCCCAGGACGGCTGCAGCCCTTGGATCGATACAACCCTCAACATTTCAGCTGCTGAACTCCCACCTCAAGCCCTGGTGCTGCATCCTCCCCGCAGGGGGGAGAGGTGGGTGCAGCCCTGCCTGCCTGCCCTGGGGTGCTCTGTGCTCCCCCAGAGCCACAGGACACATTTTTCACTCTCCCCAGGACGGCTGCAGCCCTTGGATCGATACAACCCTCAACATTTCAGCTGCTGAACTCCCACCTCAAGCCCTGGTGCTGCATCCTCCACACCTCCCTGTCCTCCTGAGGCTTTGCAGGTGGGAGGATTTGCTCTGGAGCAGCACAGCAGGGCTCAAACCCGCAGGGAGAGCAGCCAGAAGCCAAAGAGCCCTCAGGAAGAGACCTCCAGCCCTGGCACAGGCTGCACGAGGCAGGGGAGGAAGAGCAGGGAAACCCAGCCCGGAGCCTCGAGATGTGCTGGTGATATAAATCCAAAGTGATAATAATAAATGGGCTATTACAGCATCTCACACACTGCTGGGGGAGGGAGGGGAGGCAGCCCAGCCCAGGCCTCCCCACAGAGCCTCTCAGCAGCCAGGAGCACACGGAGCTGAGCCCGTCCCTCTCTAATGGCCAGGGGGAAAAGGCTCCTGCAGGAAGGCTGGGCAGCCCGAGGCAGCAGGAATATTTATCATCCTGGCCACCTGCCTGTCGCTGAAAAATCGCTTCCTCCTTCCTGCCTGGGAGGCAGCTCTAATGAGGGATGGGCAGGCTGCTCACAGGCAGCTCCTGGCGTGGAGAACAGCACAGCACAGCCCCCCTGCTCCCTCCTCGGGCGTCCTGCCTCCTGCTAATTGCTCTGCCAGGTAATTAGCTGTGGGATGATTGGGGTTCTGGCTGGGCTGGCGGGGCTCCCTGGGTTTGAGACCCCATTTGTGCCACCCCCTGCTCTGCAGTGAGAGCAGAGCTGGCAGTGACCCCCCTGCCTGCCTGTGCCATCCAGCCCAGCTCTCCCAGTGCCTGGGGCACGGAGAGGCACCACAAAGAGCCCAGCTGCCCTGCCCTGGAACAGGGCACCTGGAAAAACCCTCCAAGGCCATCAAGTGCAACCTCTGACCAACACCCAGAGCATCGAGTGCCACGTCCATCCTTCCTTGGACACCTCCCAGGGATGGTGCCACCACCACCACCCTCTCCATGCAGAAACTCTTCCTTTAGAAACAAGACAACCTGACAAAGCAACCACAACCCCACTGCGGGAGGAGCAGGGGGCAGAACCCCCATTCCAACACCTCCCGACACATCCTCACCCCACCCCACCCCACCAGCAGATCCCCCGGCGCCTCACCTGCGTGGAAGTAGGGGCTCATGGTGTAGGGGAAGCCGAAGGGCAGCGGCTGGGGCGCGGGCAGGGAGGCCGGGGGGAGGTATTTCACCTCGGCCTTGCCCATGCCGGGCCCCAGCAGGTGGCTGGGGGACTCGGCGCTGGAGGAGCTGCAGGGCACGCCGGAGCCCGCGCCCGCCTCGCCCGCCTCCTTGGCCCCCTCGCACGCCTTCCCCGCGCCGTCCTTGCACTCCTTGAGCTCCGCCGCCGAGCCGCCCTCGGCCTTCGGCCCCTCGGCCTTGTCCTCGGCGGCCTCGGCGTCGCTCTCCGAGTCCTTCATCTCCTCGTCGTTACAGTCCTGGGCCCCGTCCCTGGCGCGCGGCTCGCGGGCCTCGCCGGGGCCCTGCGGCTCCGCGCGGGGCTGCGAGGCCTTGCGGCCGCCGCCCGCCCGCCGGGGCTGCTCCTTGGGCGGCGTGGCGGCGCCGGGGCCGCCGGGCGTGAGGGACAGCAGCGGGGCGTTGTTGTGCCGCAGCACCAGCATGGCGTTGCGCCGGGACAGCTCGTCGCGCAGCGCGTGGCCCTCGGGGACGTCGTGCACGCTGCGCAGCGCGGGGTGGTCCGGGGGCAGCCCCGGGTGCAGGCTCAGGGGGTCTCCGGCCAGCAGCCTCTGACGGTGCAGGGTCTCCAGCTCCTTCTGGCGGATCAGCTCGGCCGACATCTCCAGCCTGGGAGGAGAGAGGGGATTTTGGTGGGGGGTTGGAGGAATGAGGTCCCACCCAAGCATCGCACGAGGGAGGTGTCAGCTGCACACCTGCACAGGCCTCACTCAGACCCTGCTGTGCCGTCTGCGTCCAGCTCAGGACAAACCCGGGACAAAGCCAGGACAAACCCACACCAGGACAAACCCATACCAGGACAAGCCCACACCAGGACAAGCCCATACCAGGACAAACCCAGGACAAACCCGGGACAAACCAAGGACAAACTCATGACAAACCCACACCATGACAAACCCACACCAGGACAATCCCACACCAGAACAAACCCATACCAGGACAAACCCACACCAGGACAAGCTCAGGACAAACCCATACCAGGGCAAACCCAGGACAAATCCAGGACAATCCCACACCAGAACAAACCCACCCCAGGACAAACCCACACCAGGACAAACCCACACCAGGACAAGCCCACACCAGGACAAACCCGGGACAAACCCGGGACAAACCCGGGACAAAGCCAGGACAAACCCACACCATGACAAACCCACACCATGACAAACCCAGGACAAGCCCACACCAGGACAAACCCAGGACAAACCCGGGACAAACCCAGGACAAACCAAGGACAAACTCATGACAAACCCACACCATGACAAACCCATACCAGGACAAGCCCAGGACAAATCCAGGACAAACCCATACCAGAACAAACCCATACCAGGACAAGCTCAGGACAAACCCATACCAGGGCAAACCCAGGACAAATCCAGGACAATCCCACACCAGAACAAACCCACACCAGGACAAACCCACACCAGAACAAACCCATGACAAACCCATACCAGGACAAGCCCAGGACAAACCCACACCAGGACAAACCCACACCAGGACAAACCCACACCAGGACAAACCCAGCCCTTTCCACTCCTACCTGGCCAGGTTTTGCTTCCGTAGCATCTCCTGCTGCCGTGCGAACATCTCGGCCTGTGCCGGCTGGAGGAACCCGTAACCTGGGCAGGGAGAGCACTGTGGGTTACTCCTGTCAGCACTGACCCTTGGCTGCCTCAGGGCCAGCTCCCCACAGGGAAAAAGGGCACCTGAGTGCTGCTTTTTATTCCAGAGCACACCTAGCCCTCACTGCCACGGCAGCGTGGCCGGAACACGGGGCCAGGAAGGGCAGCCAAGGAATCTGCTCCTCTGGCTGCAGAACCAGGGTGAAGTCAGCCCAGCAGCCGTGGGGGGACACAGAAAAGCCGTGTGGGCTGTCTGGCTGCAGGGCAGACTGTCACAGGCTGCAGCTCTGCCCTGCCCTGGCTGCCCACCAGCGTCACCGGAGCGCTCACCTGGCGTCTGGCACAGCGCTGAAGGCACCCCGAGGAAGGGAGGTCTCAGGTGGGGCCCCAGGGCGATGTGGGGAGCGTTCTGGGGCGACAGCAGAGGCGGTGGGTGGGATATCTCCCTGCAGGAATCGCAAAATAAAGCCCTGGTGAAAACCTGGAGGCTCCAGCCTGGCTCAGGAAGAACATCTTGGCAGCAGATGAGCTGCATCCTGCCCAGAGGCTGCTCTCTGCCTCTTCACCCTCATGCAGAGCTTCTAAAATGGAGAGGAAGAAGCAGCGGAACCAAAAGGGGAAGAAGGCAGCCAGGACTCCACAGGTCCCACACATTTCCCACCTTTGCTCCCGTGGCCTTTCAGCCGGGCTGTCCAAAGGGTTTTCCCCTTTGTTTCAAGGGCAGGGCTGAGGATGCTCCATCTGCCCCTCCCTCATCATGTTTGGGTTCCTGCCTCAACCACCTCGCAGCTGAGAAGGAATTCTGTGCTTGGGCAGTGGGTTTGGCAAGATCTGAAAGCATCACTGGCTTGTCTTGCAAAAAACACCTGTCCTAGCTGGGCTAAGGGATGACCTTTAATCGTGGAGAGGAAAAGCTGGAAGTGAGGCAGAGGAAAATACAGACAGGAGAGGGATGTGAGCAGGAAGGGCAACGGGGTCAGGGGGAAGGAATCCTGCTGGAGAAGGGGTGGTGAAGCCAGGCAGAATGGGTAGAGCAGTTGCCAGGGGCTGGGGAAACTCAGAGAGGCAGGATTGGGTGGTGGGAAGGGGACAATCCTGGAGAAAAGGCAGGGAGCACTTACAGCAGGAGAGAAGGCAGGAAAAAAAAAAAGGCAGGAAGGGAATAAGAGCCAAGGTCTCTTCCATTAGTCAAATCTGCCCTGGGAGCCTGCAAGCAAATCTGCTTTCCGGCTGCACGTCTCTTAATTCCTTTTGATGGCCACTTACAACATTATTACCTTCAGCAGGGCATCCAGAGGCACAGCCAAGTGCGGGGCCGTTTATTTTCATTTTACAGTATCTCCCTGGAAAAATCTGCTCCCAGGGAGGCTGGAGGCCAAGGCAGAGGGAGGCAGAAGGTGCCTGTGACTTTGCAACAGACACAGCACGTGCAGAGGCACCGCAGTGGGGGGATAACCACGGGAGCATCCCGGCCATCCATGGCTTGTGGGCATGGATAGCTCATGGAAATGGAGCAGATATGGAAATGGATCAGATCATAGGATGGATCAGATATGGAAATGGATCAGGTCATGGGAATGGATCAGATCATAGAAATGGATCAGCTCATGGGCATGGATCAGCTCATGGACATGGATCAGATCATAGAAATGGATCAGCTCATGGACATGGATCAGATCACGGAAATGGATCAGATATGGAAATGGATCAGGTCATGGAAATGGATCAGGTCATGGACATGGATCAGCTTGTGGGCATGGATCAGATCATGGGAATGGATCAGATATGGAAATGGATCAGATATGGAAATGGATCAGATCATGGGCATGGACAGCTCATGGGAATGGATCAGATCATAGGAATGGGTCAAACCATAGGAATGGATCAGCTCATGGGCATGGATAGCTCATGGGAATGGATCAGATCACGGAAATGGATCAGCTCATGGGCATGGATCAGCTCATGGACATGGATCAGCTCACGGAAATGGACAGCTCACGGAAAGCCAGACAGGGACTCCTGGGCATGAAGTGGGCGAGGAGAGCCCTTCCCAGCGCAGCTTCATCCCCGCTCTGCGCAGCCCCACACACCGCCCCAGCTCCGCTTCCCCTCCCCAGCTCCTTTCCCGCAGCAGCCCGTGCCATCTGCCCATCCCGCCTGGCTCCTGGCTCCGGCTCCCCTCCTCCCGGCTGCCCTGGCTCTGCTCTAACCTAATTGCGGCCCCGGCGGTGTCTGGAGGCGCGGCGCGGATCGATCGGGGGGCTGCTGCAATGTTAATGCCGCCCGTGCGCCGCGCTCCGCTGGCAGCTCCAATTAATCTCAGGTAACGCCGCGCTCGACCTTCGCCTCCGAGCCGGGGCAGCAGCCAAGCGATGCTTATGTAATTACACCGTGAAGTGTGTAATCACCTGCCCTAATCCCCGAGGCCTCGCAATTAGCCGGGGCCGCGGTGGCCGGGCTGCCAAGTGCTGCTGCCACCCGGGCCGGCCCCGCGGATGAAAAACGGACAATTAAAGCGGCGTGACGGGGGCTCCGAGGTGTCCGCTCGATCGTAATTAGCTGTAATCATGGGGAGACGAGCCTGCCAGACGTGCCGCTCGTTTTATAAGAAGCAATTTAGGAAATCAAGTCGCTGTTAATCATGGCGTGGCCGTGCCCTCCTTCGCTTCGCCTCGGGGATGTGAGGGAAGGGATCCTGCGGGACATCCAGGCTGCCCGTGCAGAGCTCAAAAACAAAGGAGCTCCTTGATGGATGCCAGTCCGCGCCCAGGAAGCAGAGGGTGGGATGGGATCAGGGCTGGGTGCTGGAAAAGGAAAGGTTCTCCCTTTGCTGGCAGCCCAGTGCTCATCCCAGGCTGTTTTTGCGCTTTCATGTTGTGCTACGGGGCATGGCTTTGATCCCTGAGGAATTCACATCTGCTCCAGACTCTGCAGTTCATTCCCTCAGAGCTTCCCTGCCTCCCTGGGCCAGCCAGAGCCCTGGGGAGCCCCCTCAGCTGCGTGGCCACGAGGGACAGACCCTCTGTGCCACCCCACAGAACCTGCTGGAGCCTGCCCTGCTCCCTGCCAGCCCGTCTGCCCCATCCTTGGCACCACGGGGAGCTGGCACAGGAGGGAGGCAGCAGCACCAGGTCGTGCCCTGGCACAGGGCTGGGCAGCCCTCCCAACCAGCTGGGAAAAGAACTGGCAAGCCCAGAGTGAAAAGCCCCCCGAGACCTGAACAAAGGCTGCTGTGCCCTCACACGGGTGTGCAGCAAACGCTGATCCCTGCATCCTCTCCCAGGTACCTGTCAGTCTCGAATCCCCCATCAAATTCCTTCCTCCTCTTCCTCCACGGCTCAGAGGCAGAATTGCAGTGCCCTACTCTGAGGAGGTGAATTTAGCCCCTGGCAATTACATCTGATAAGCCCCGTCCTTCCCTGGAAGAGAGCAATTCTGTGCTGCTGCACATTCCTCCCCCTGCCCCCTTTTCCTCTTCCCCCCCTAAAATGCCAGCTGGAGGCTTGTGAGCAGGGTATTAGGGGATTTGCACTGCACGCTGCTAAATTTGATATGTCCTTTAACAGGAGACAAATGGTTCACAAGGCTTAAAAAGTATCGACTTTTCTTTAACAATAAGCACTAATGGCCTTCAAATAATCAATATTTAAAGTCATTATGGGGTTACACATTATACTGTTAAAACCAAGCCTTTCACTTTAACCCCATCATATCCTCCCCAGCCTGGAGCTGAGCTCCCCCCTGGCTCCAGCCAAGCTCTGGGGGAAGGCTGGGAGCACAGGCTGTGACTGGAGATGTGAGAGGGTCAGGAAATGCAGATTGAAACCGGCAAGGCATGGAAATAAATTTAGAACGGATGGAAGAAGAGGGAAGGGCGGGGGGGGAAAGAATGCATGAAAGCTCTGCTTTCTTCTGCTCTGCATTTGATAGGAAGAGACACTTTAAACCCGAGGTAACAGGCAGGAGGCACAGAGCTCCTCGCTGCTCTGCCATCCCCAGACTGCCAGCAAGGGAGAATAAATAAAATCAAAGGTCTTGCTTAAAATGCTGTTTGGGATTTCCAGGCAGGAAAAGAACATGTGCTGGCACTGGCCTGGCCGTGGAGAGGGGCTGGTCTGTGCTGCCCTCTCCAAATCCAAATTGCTGCTGAAACCAAAGTGGTTAAACCAGGGCAAGCTCCTTGGCCTCTGCTCTGCAGCACGTTCAGCCAGGTGGGAACCAGGGAGGAGGGATCCTGGCAGGGCAAAAATCAGAACATCAGAGCCTTCAGAGAGGAGAGGGGACACAGGGCTGGGCTGGGAAAGAGCAGGAGAGACATGGTGCCCAGGGAGGGCAGGAACTGTACCCAGGGAGGGCAGGGGCTGTACCCAGGGAGGTGCCGAGGGAGGGCAGGAGCTGTGCCCAGGGAGGTGCCCAGGGAGGGCAGGAGCTGTGCCCAGGGAGGTGCACAGGGAGGGCAGGAGCTGTACCCAGAGAGGGCAGGAGCTGTGCCCAGGGAGGTGCCCAGGGAGGGCAGGGGCTGTGCCCAGAGAGGGCAGGAGCTGTGCCCAGGGAGGTGCCCAGGGAGGGCAGGAACTGTACCCAGAGAGGGCAGGAGCTGTGCCCAGGGAGGTGCCCAGGGAGGGCAGGAGCTGTGCCCAGGGAGGTGCCCAGGGAGGGCAGGGGCTGTGCCCAAGGAGCCAGCAGGGAAAAGGAAAACCTCCCCAGAGCAGGGAGGAGGAATGAGGCGGTGGAAGAACAAACCGTAGGAAGAGCAGATGGGAGGAAGGGAATCCAAAAAGCCAGGCTGGGTATTTTGGGCACATCCCTGCTCAGAGGAAGCCTCTGGCTGGTGCACGGTGTCTGTCAGCTCCTGCAGGGGAGGCAGTGGGTGCCTCTCTCAGCTCCCAGCCCCAGCTCAGCCCTGCCAAGGGGCTGGGCTTCCCAGGACCCCGGCATGGGGGTGCTGCTGGCACCTCAGGCTGGCAGCATTCCGTGCTCTTGGCATTCCTGCTGCCTCCCCCGGATCCTGGGGGATGAGCTGTGCTCCCCCTGCCTGCTCAGGCAGCACAGAGCCACTGCCACACCTGCCTCAGCACCTGCCTGCCTCTGCCCTCTCCCCTGAGAGGGGCAGGACCCCCAGACCCCACACCTCACCCTGCAGGCACAAAAAGCAACTCCCAGCACAGAAATGATGCACCAAACCCAGCCAAGGAGCTTCACCTGAGTGAGCACAGAGCCCAGCATCTCACCCAGCCCTGCTCAGCTCCTCTCCATCCCCAGGGACCAGAGTGCAGCACCTCAACCAGCCCTGCTCAGCTCCTGTCCAACCCCACTGAGCACAGAGTCCAGCCCTGCTCAGCTCCTCTCCAACCCCTTCTGTGTGCAGGGCATGAAAGATTTTCCCTCAAGAGGAAATTTTCCCCAGGCTCCACCCAGAGAGAAGCAGGGATGAGCACCTTGGGGAGGAACACTCCAGGCTGAAGGACCCCAGGAGAACTTTGCCAACAAATCCTGGAGACAGCAGGCAAGGAGCAGCATCCAAGCAGCTCTGCAGGGTACAGCCACCTGCCAGCTCTGCAGGAGAGGCAGCAGTGTGGAGATGGAAGAGCTCCAGGCTGGAGTGCTTACAGTGGCACCTTTCAGTTGTACCCTCTCCTCTTCCAAGTCTTTTTATAACACTGAACTCAACCATCTTCCCAAACACACCACCAGGCCCTGGCACGCCAGCATCCCAGCTGAATCCATCCCCAAAGGATCTAGGAAACCAAAACCACGAAACCAAAGGAATTCTCCAGACTGTGGCTCGAGCCTGCTTTTGGCAAGATGCCTCAGTTTCACTGACTCCAGGGAGCAAAGAGATCAAGGGACCACTCTGCCCCTACCAGGACCTCGGCTAAAGAAAACCCCCATCAGTGTGTTTGTGTGCCTCATCCCCACAAAGCCAAGCTCCCAGCCTGTTTCTGACCAGCAAAGACGCAATAATTAATTAATTAACGGGGTTTATCTGGACCTCCCCACGCTCAGCCCGCCCCTCCTGCCAGCAGCACCTCCCCGTGAGCAGCCTCCACCCTTCCGTGGATGCTTTTCCAGGCAGCCCTGGGGCCGGCCTGGCTCCTCTCCAGCCCACACAGCGCTGGGGAAACGTTCCTGAGAGCGGCTGCAGGGGCTCCTCCAGCCCTGCATTCCTCCCAGGTCTGCTCAGGAGCTGGGATTTATGGGCTGGGTTAGCCAAAGTACACGCTGTGGGAGAGAGGCTTCCAGGGCTGCTCAGCCCCTCCACAGTGCAAAGGTGCTGCTGGCAGAGGAGGAAAACCAGACAGGATCTAAATGGGGAGGGGGAACTCTGGACTCAGCACATCCATACACACGCTGCAGAGCTGATAGTGCAGCCTGCTCTGCCCCCACCCCGACACAAAAGCCAAGGGAAGTGTAAATACCAGAGCCTTTCACTGCTCATCCCATGACATCCAAAGGCTCTGCATCCCCACAGCCCCCTCCTGTCCCCTCCATCCCTGTCAGGAACGCACGCAGCTTTAATTTAATTTCCCTCTGAAGTTCTTGATTGCAGAGGGAATGGCTCGTGGCACAGAGCAAGATAAATGAGCTAGAATTTCCTGGGGGTGGGGGGATATCAGCTTTCCAGCACTCCTAGCAGCGGGAGAGGCAAGCTGAGGCTCTTTTCCTTAACAAAGAAAACTTCTTCTCTTTCTGCTCCACCTCAGAGCATTTCTCCTCTCTCATTATGTGGGGACGCTACGAAATGCAAACTTCAACACCTCAACTTGTGCCCACCAACAGGTGAGAGTGGCACCTCCAGCACAGGTTTGGGATCACTCCAGCCTGGCAGTCACTCCCCTGGATGTGGATACAGATCAGCACAGGCGGAGATTCCCCCCTTTCCATACAAACCCCAGAGTGGGGCAGGAGCATCCCCAGCACCTGCCCAACCCCCAGAGGAGATGATCACACCTTGTCCAGGCAAATCAGCTCTGCCCAGCTCAGAATGACACAATCCCAAAGGCTGGACAAGCCTCTAAAACCACCGAGTCCAGCCACGACCCTGACACCACCAAAGCATGTCCCCAGTGCCACATCCACACGGTTTGTGAACACTTCCAGGGACGGTGACTCCCAAACTGCCCGTGCCATGCCATGCCATGCCATTGATCCTATCCCATGCCATGCCATTGATCCCATGCCATGCTATGCCATTGATCCTATCCCATACCATGCCATGCCATGCCATTGATCCTATCCTATGCCATGCCATGCCATTGATCCTATCCCATACCATGCCATGCCATGCCATTGATCCTATCCTATGCCATGCCATTGATCCCATGCCATGACATTGATCCCATCCCATGCCATGACATTGATCCTATCCCATGCCATGCCATTGATCCCATGCCATGCCATTGATCCCATGCCATGCCATTGATCCTATCCCATACCATGCCATGCCATGCCATTGATCCCATGCCATGCCATCCCATCCCTCCCATCCCATCCCTGACCCAGCCGTTCCCCCCACCCGTGCCACCCCTCCCGGCCGGTGTGAGCCCCCCGACCCCGGCAAACCCCACCCCGGGGCCGTGCCGTACCTGTCGGGGAAGTGGCTGTCCCTGTGCTGGGGCAGGCCCTGCTTCCTGCGCTGGCTGGACGAGTTGCTGGCCGAGGGGATGTGCGCTTCCATCGCGCCCGGGGTCCGCGCCGCCGCCGCCGCCGCCACCTCCTGCCGCGCCCGGAGCAGATCTGGGGGACAGCAGGGGACCGTGAGGAGCTGGGGCTGGACCAGGAGCTGCTGCTGCCCGGCCCCGGCCCCGCTGGACACACAGACGGACGGACACACGGACAGACACACACACGGGCAAACACATGGACACACAGACGGACGGACACACGGACACACACACGGACACACAGATGGACAGACACACGGACAGACACACACACACACATGGTCACACAGACGGACAGACACACGGACACAGAGACACACGGTCACACAGACAGACGGACACACAGACAGACGGACATGGACACACGGACGGACAGATAGACCCGCCGTGCCCCGGTGCCGCTCCCCGCCGCTCCCGCAACCCCGGCCCCTCTGGACACACGGACAGACAGGCGGACAGACACATGAACACACGGACAGACAGACCCGCCGTGCCGCGGGGCCGCTCCCCGCCGCTCCCGCAGTCCCGGCGGCCCCGGCTCCGAGCCGGCCGCGATCCGCCCCCGCCGCGCCGGGAGCTCGGCAGCGGAGGAAATTGTGCAACTACGGCACGGGGGTGGATTTGCTGCTTAATTGCCTTCCTGCCGGAGGGAGGGAGGGAGGGAAGGAGCGGAAAAAAGGGAGGGAAGGATGGATGGAAGCGAGGAGAGCCGCAGGACAGGGAGGCATTCCCCAACTCCCTCTCCCGGTCGGTCCCGAGCACCTGCCCCGCTCCCGCCGTGTCCCCTCCGGGGTTACCGGAGATCTCCGTGCCCGGGACCCCCGTGGGGGGCTCTGCGGGGCTGGACCTGCCCCGGACAGGGAAGGGCTGGGCCCCGAGCAGCTGAGGGTGGGGTACAGAAGGGAACCCCCCTCCCAGCCCCAGCACAGCACTGCCTGCAGACAGCTGCAGGTGAGAAGGAAACGCAGCCCTCGTTCAGCCTGCACTGCCCTGGCACCGCGGCAGAACGTGGCACCCATGTCACCCTGCCTGTGACACCTGTGACACCTGTGTCACCCACCATGTCACCCTGCCCATGACACCCATGTCACCCACCGTGTCACCCTGCCCGTGACAACCCTGTCACCCTGCCTGTGACACCCATGTCACCCACCGTGTCACCCTGCCCGTGACAACCCTGTCCCCCTGCCTGTGACACCTGTGACATCCATGTCACCCACCATGTCACCCTGCCCGTGACACCCATGTCACCCTGCCTGTGACACCTGTGACACCCATGTCACCCTGCCCGTGACACCCATGTCACCCTGCCTGTGACACCTGTGACACCCATGTCACCCACCGTGTCACCCTGACCTTCAGGGCTCAGTGCAGCCCACACGGTGCCCTGGGATGGACGGAGCAGGCAAGGCCAGAACCACTCAAGGCCACGCCAAGGAGCCCCAGGGAGGGGCAGGTGATGCAGGTGCAGCCCAGGTGCCCTGCCCTGGCCTCGGGGAACAACAAGTGACACGGACACCTGAGCCAGGCACACCGAGGCTTTCCAGGGGGCTGCTCTCTCCCAGTTAGCATCAGGAGCCCCTCAGTCCTGGTATCTGTGTGAAATCCCCCATCCCAGAGCCTCTGCTGCCCTTCACGTGGTGCACAGGAAACCTCCCTGAAGAGGAAACCTCCCTCACACCATCGCCCTGCCAGAGGAAACCACAGCACAGCTGGGGAGAGGAGCAGAGGCACATTTACCTCCCCGAGCACACCCTGGGCAGGATCACCTCCAACACTGACCCTGCAGAGCCCTCACGCCCAGCAGCACACCCACCTCTTCCACAGCTGCTTTGGAAAGCTGTAGGAGCACTGCACAACCCTGCTAATGCCACATTTTCCATCTCTGTGTCTCCCTCTTCCCCAGCAGGCTCTTCTCCCTCAGTTCTGGAAATCCCAGCCACCCCTCCTGGCACCAAGATGTGGCCAGCCCAGCCTGAGCTCCATCAATCACATCAAACACCGTGGTGATGGTCAGGGCTGGAGCCCCGTGCTGGGCTGAGAACGCTCCCACAGCTGCTGTTTATGCTGGCAGCAAGGGGGACAGCAGTGCCCCAATTTCTGGCCACATTCCTGCCCCTGTCCCCACGCCCCAGCCGAGGGGACAAACACCGAAACGACAATTCTGAACCGCACAAGCACGCAGGGAACAGCCAAACACCATCAGATCACTGAAAAAAAAAACCAACAAAACAAAAAAAAAACCCAGAGAATTCGCCGAGCCAGGCAGACCGTGCAACCTTGCAATGTTTATAAATTAATTATCTGAAAAACCCAGGTCACTCCTGATTGCCACGGCGGCTGTAATTTAGAAGGCTGGCGTGCAGCCAGCTCCAGGAGCCGCATTGATCCTGAGTGACCGCAACAACCCCCCGCTCACACCCCCTGTGCTCCCCCCTTCCCCCTGCCCAGGCCCCCCCGAGGATCTGTTATTTACAATCCCTCACTCTGACAGTTGGGAAATCAGATTGATTGACAGCGGGACGCTGGCGGATGGAGGTTCCAGGCACAGAGACAGACTGAATTCAGAATGTGGGATGAATGCCACTGGGAGAACGGGGGCGGAGGAGAGGGGGGGAG
>NW_024503790.1:6018993-6074710 GCF_017590055.1 Onychostruthus taczanowskii
GGGGGGGCTGAAAAGCAATTAAAAAAAAAAAGATTTCTAAATTATTAACATTTTTTAAATTATTAATGTTATTGGTGCCTCCGTGTGAGCCCGCAGATAAACTGCGCTTTGTACTGGCACTAATAATTTATAGCCCAACCAGAGCCCCGTGGTGTGGAGACAATCCAAAAATACACCAAGTTCTGTCTTGTCAGTGTTCCCCGAGCGAATCTGCCCGTGCAGGATCCTTCTCCCCCCCCTGCCCACCCCAAAACCCCAGCGTGACCCCCCCCCAATAAATGCTGATGAGGGAGTTTAATCATCACCATACAAACACGTCAGGCTCTCAAGGTAATGAGCTCCTCTCATTATTTTGGGGGCAGGGGGTGATGCAGCTGTCCCCCAGCACACACTGGTGGGATGGACACGTCCCTGTGGCCAGCAGCCACCCAGGGCCAGGCTCTGGTCACCCCCACGCTCTGTGCTGTGCCCAAGCTCTGCCAGGCTCCAGTCACGGCTGAATATTCGGTGCCACCCTTTTGTCACACCCTGTCCCTCCCTGTGCGTGCTCCCATGTGTCACCCCGGCCCTGTGGCACACAGCTCTGCCCCTCAGCCACCAGAGCTGAGTTTGCAGGGGCTCTGCAGTGCCTGGCACAGCCCAGCCCAGCCCCAGCTGGTGCCACCTCCCCACGGGGCCGGGGCAGGTTTGTGTTTGTGCCCGATAAGCAAATCCTTCCTCCACAGCAATCCCTTCCTGCCCCCAGAGAAGCCAATCACATCAAACAGAGTGGAAAAGAAGACAGCCTCTTCATTAACCTAACAAGGAGCCCTGGGGATTCACACTCTGGAGCAGAGATCCTCCTGCAGCTCCTGCTGATGCTCTGCTCCTGAGCCAGGCAGGGACGTGCCAGCCCTGCACACCTCGGGCAGGGAGCAGCACAGGACACATCCTGGCATGGCTCTGCCCTTCAGCCACGCTCCAGCCCTCTGAACAGCGTCCTCTCTGCCACGTCCCTGCCTCTGCCTGCTGCAGCTATCTGCCTCCCCTGTGGGAGAGCACTGGGGACAGGGCAGGGCTTTGCTGGGGCAGACTGGGCCAGTGGCAGCAGGCTCTGCTCACCCGAGGGCAGGTGAGGAGCACCCACCCCTGGAGGGATGCTCCACCCCTGGAGGCATGCTCCAGCTGTGGAGGCATGCTCCAGCTGTGGAGGCATGCCCTACCTGTGGAGGGATGCTCCAGCTGTGGAGGGACCTATGGAGGGATGCTCCAGCTGTGGAGGGACCTATGGAGGGATGCTCCAGCTGTGGAGGGACCTATGGAGGGATGCTCCAGCTGTGGAGGCATGCTCCAGCTGTGGAGGCATGCTCCAGCTGTGGAGGCATGCTCCAGCTGTGGAGGCATGCTCCAGCTGTGGAGGCATGCCCTACCTGTGGAGGGATGCTCCAGCTGTGGAGCGATGCTCCAGCTGTGCAGAGATGCTCCAGCTGTGGAGGGACCTGTGGAGGGATGCTCCAGCTGTGGAGCGATGCTCCAGCTGTGCAGAGATGCTCCAGCTGTGGAGGGACCTGTGGAAGTATACTCCACCCATGGAGGGATGCTCCAGCTGTGCAGGGACCTGTGCAGGGAGATGCTCCACCCCTGGCGGGATGCTCCAGCTGTGGAGGAACCTGTGGAGGGATTCTCCACCCATGGAGGGATGCTCCAGCTGTGCAGGGACCTGTGCAGGGATGCTCCACCCCTGGAGGGATGCTCGTGATCCTGCAACCTCCTGGTGCCCCCTTTAGGCACAGCCCAGGACGTGCTGGATGCACCAGCTCCCTCCAAAAATCTGGGAAAACCTTCCAGCAGCCCTCAGTGCCTGTGGGACCCATCCCGGGACTTCAGGACCTCCAGACACTGCTCCAGCCCCAGGAGAAGGCAGCAACACCACCTCACCATTCCCATCCCGAAATGCCAGGGAGGGCTGGCACTGCCAGCATCTCACCCCTTTGCTCCACACCACAAATCTCTTACTCCAGCCCAAATCTCTTCCTGCAGAGATCCCCAATGCTCAGATGGACACAAACTCTTGAGACAAGAGAAGGACCCCCCCTCACCTCCCCTGCAAACACAGAGCACTGCAGCTGCTGAGCCCTCCAGCAGGAAAAGCACAGCCCCAGGGGTGGTGACAGAGGGAACCAGCACTTACAGCCAGCCAAGGGGAGATTCCTCCACAAAAATGGAGAAAGGCTCTGCAGGAAGCCCTTCAGCACCACCAGGCCATGACAAACACCCAGCACTGCAGCCCAGGCACCCCCCAGTGCACACAGGGCTCAGGGACATCCCCCAGACCCATCCCAAATGAGTGCAGAGCTCAGGAACATCTCCCAGATCAATCTCAAAGGAATCCAGGGATCAGGAACATCTCCCAAACGAGTCCAGGGCTCGGGGCCATCTCCCAAACCCACCCCAAGCAAGTCCAGGACTTGGGGCCATCTCCATCCCAAATGACTCCAGAGCTCAGGAACATCTCCATCACAAATCACTCCAGGGCTCGTGGCCATCTCCATCCCAAGCATCTCCAGGGCTCGGGAACATCTCCCAGACCCATCCTAAATGAGTCCAGAGCACAGGATCATCTCCCAAATAACTCCAGGGCTCAGGAACATCTCCCAGACCCATCCTAAATGAGTCCAGAGCACAGGAACATCTCCCAAACAAGTCCAGAGCACAGGAACATCTCCCAAACCCATCCCAAACAAGTCCAGGACTCAAGACCATCTCCCAAACAAGTCCAGGGCTCAGGAACATCTCCCAGACCCATCCTAAATAACTCCAGGACTCAGGACCATCTCCCAAACAAGTCCAGGGCTCAGGAACATCTCCCAGACCCATCCCAAACAAGTCCAGGACTCAGGACCATCTCCCAAACAAGTCCAGGGCTCAGGAACATCTCCCAGACCCATCCTAAATAACTCCAGGACTCAGGACCGTCTCCCAAACGAGTCCAGGGCTCGGGGCCATCTCCATCCCAAGTGACTCCAGGGCTCGGGGCCATCCCCCAGCCCACCCCGGTGGCAGCAGAGCCTGCGGTGCCCGCGGTGCCAGCCCTACCTCCGTGGCTGGGCACTGCCATGCTGTTGGCCAGCTGGTAGAGGCGCTGCTGCTGCTGCTCCTCGAAGGCGCCGTGCTCGTTGAGCGCCGACATCATGCGCCTGTAGTGCTCCTCCGGGGTCATCTGCGCCACCTCCTCCAGCACCGGCGTCTGCGACGTCTCTGGGGACACAGGCACAAAAATAAAGCAGCTGGGGCTCGGGTTCCAGCTGCAGAAAAGCTGGGTCTTCGCTCATATTGGTGGCGTTGATAGGAAATATCAGAGGGGGTGTGTCGGGCTGCACCGAGGGAAATATAGGTTGGGTATTAGGGAAAAGATTTTTACAGAAAGGGCGGGCTGCACCGAGGGAAATATAGGTTGGGTATTAGGGAAAAGATTTTTACAGGAAGGGCAGTAAAGTTTTTTACAGAAAGGGTGGTAAAGCTTTTCACACAAAGGTGGTGAAGTTCTGGAATGGCTGCCCAGGGAGGTGCTGGAGTCACCATCCCTGGATGGGTTTAACAAAGCCTGGTGTGGCACTGGCTGTCAGGGTTGGACTCCACGGTCTTGAAGGTCTCTTCCACCATGGGGAATCTGTGAATTCGGGGGAATTTTGGGAATTCCCAGGAGCCAGGGAGGTGCTGGAGTCACCATCCCTGGATGTGGCACTGGGTGCCAGGGTTGAGTTGAAGGGTTGGGGCTGGGTTGGACTCCGTGGTCTTGAAGGTCTCTCCCAGCCCAGTAATTCTGGGATTCTGTGTTAAACTTGACTGGTCAGCAACGCAGTGAAAGCCAGCTCATTGGTTGTTAAGGGCTGTGAAATATGTCTATTAATAATTTTCTCTCTCTAGATATGCTCACATATTTTCTTCACTGATTTTATGGGTCAGATCTCTTGTTTTTGCAGGTGTAGACCGTTTTTCCTCTACAAGAATAGTTCAGTAACTCTTTTTCACTCCACTAAATTTTCCTTGTAGGAACTTATAAACCTGTTGGTAATTCAGAATTCAGGAGAGCAAGGCCTGACAGAGCTGCCACCCATCCAAGGGACAGAGCTGCCACCCACCCAAGGGACAGAGCTGCCACCCAACCAAAGGACAGAGCTGCCACCCACCCAAGGGACAGAGCTGCCACCCAACCAAGGGACAGAGCTGCCATCCACGCAAGGGACAGTGCTGCCACATCCCCAAGGGACAGAGCTGTCCCCAGCTGCCCAGCCCCCAGAGGGACACCCAGAGCAGGCTGTTTCCCCTCTCTCCCCCTGGGGGCTCCCAAAGCCCCCCTCGGAGCAGAGGGATCCCAGCCTGGCAGGGAGGGAGGCAGACCCGCAGGGGTTTTGTGTTTACTGTAAGCACAGCTCGCAGTAATTACTGCTCTCCGCCTTGGCTGCTCCAACACTATTTTATCTTGGATCTTTCCCACAGGCAAAGCCTTTTCATTACTCAGAGAGGAACTCCCAGGCACGGGGGAAGGGGGGTGGCAGGGCTGGCAGTCACAGGAGCGCTGCAGGGCTGGGGTGACAGGGTGACAGGGCCACCCTCCCGTGTGTGCCCCAATTCCTGCTGCAGGACTGGCCCCAGAGCCACAGGGGTGGCACTTGTCACAGCCCAGGCACTGGAAATGCTGCTGGGAGGGGCTGTGGGTCTGTGCCACAGGGGACAGAGGGGCTCCCACCAGCAAAGGTGAGTGTGGGGCAGCCAGGAACAGCCTGGGACACACAGGGGCTGAGGGAGCTCAGGGACTGGTGCTGCCTTTGTCTGACACCCAACCCACGGGGCTGGGCCTTTGGGGGGTGAAACTTTCCACAGGCTGTGATGAAACCACCACCCCCTCCCCAAAACAGGGGAGGGAAACTCATCATCATCACCACCAGCTCATCATCATCCCAATAGAAATGAAATATAACAGTAATAAAACATAAAAATAAATAGCAATGAATAATGAGTAACTACAATAACAATAATAATTATAGTAATTATAGTGATAATAATAATAATAATAATAATAATAATAATAATAATAATAATAATAATAATAATAATAACAGAGTGTGAGCTGCACAACATTTCCACACCAAAGGGCTGCATCCCTGGCTCCCCAGAGCAAAGGGGAAATGATTCCAGCTCGCTCAGCTCTCCAGCAGGGTGAGGGCTCTCCTCACACACACCCTGGCTGCCCTGCAGCCTCGTGCCCCAGTGACACACATCTGCACCCCCTGCCTCTCCCCGGGCAGCTCCCAGCCCTGCTGGGATCAGAGCTGGGCTCCCACCCTGCCCTGGGTCCCCCAGCCCCAAAACCCAGACCCCAAGGGCAGGGGCTGCTCTGGGCACAGCCGTGCTCTGCCTGCTCCCCCAACCCCACCCCAAAGCTGCAGGACACCCCTGGAAGCAGCAGGGGAGGGAGGAGAGGGCAGAATTCCCTGCCAGGTCTCCTTCCCAGCAGGGAGGATTCCCTCCTCCTCCTCCTCCTCCCCCAGGGATGCAGAAGCTCACTGTTTCAGTTCCCTCCTGATGCTCTTACCCAAAGGTCTCAGGAGCAAAGCCACAGACCTGATTTAGAAAAACACTGATTTTTTTTTTTTTTTTCCCCCACAGCTGTGTCATTAGAGCAAAAAAAGGGAGGGGGGAGGGGATTTAATAACACTTAATTACCATAAACTCTATCGGATCAGCCGCAGAGCAGCTTTCAGGTGCGAGGAGGGGAGGGAGAATGGGGGTGGCGAGGGGAGGCTAAGAGGAAGGAGGAATCCAGGGAAAGGCTGGATTTCCATGCTTAAAACTTGGAAGATTTCACATGACTCAGCCAGCAGTAATTCCAGCTTTGCTGGAGCTTTGCTGTCTGCTTTTGTCATTACCAGGGGTAATGCGGGAGACTGATCTCGCCAAATCTCCCGCAGCCGCCAGGTGTGAAATGGACTCTGGCACAGCCCCGGGCAGGCAGAGCCAAGCCAGGCATCTGCTGGGCCCTCTACAGACCCAGCACATCCCCCTGAGCACCCAGCCCAGCTCTCCCATCTCCCAGCCTCTGCCAGGGCACAGCCAGGGGAGCTCGGGCTCTCGGGCACTCAGGTCCTGCAGAGCCAAGGACATGTCACTGCTGCATGGCCTCTCCAGGACATGTCACTCCTGCACGGCCTCTCCAGGACATGTCACTGCTGCACGGCCTCTCCAGGACATGTCACTCCTGCACGGCCTCTCCAGGACATGTCACTCCTGCATGGCCTCTCCAGGACATTTCAGTGCTGCACGGCCTCTCCAGGACATGTCACTGCTGCACGGCCTCTCCAGGACATGTCACTCCTGCATGGCCTCTCCAGGACATGTCACTCCTGCATGGTCTCTCCAGGACATTTTCCCAGGCTCATCCTCCCCAGGCAACCCCAGGAACACCCAGCCTGTCCATCCTCCCCTCCAGTCCTACAACAAACCCATGACAGGCCAAGGTTCCTTTTATTCAACCCCAAGCTGAGCTCAAGGACCTGCAGCAAACCCATCTCCCCCAGACCCCAGGCCAGGCCTTGGTCAGCAGCTTCAGGGGTTTTTGCTGCCTGTGCCCACTCCCAGCAGCCTGGCTTTGGGGGGCACTGATGTTGTCAGCAAGAACGGAGCCAAAACCTCATTTCTTCCCCTGACCTAACTGGGCAGTGCCAAAGCCACCAGCAATGGATGTCCCCCCAAAGGAGAGGGACAAACAACAGAGGCTGGGTTTGAACTGCTCAGCTGCAGTCCAGCTCTGGTTCTGGGCTCCTCTGTTAAGCAGAGTTCTTGTTTTGGTTTAAGTGGTCCCCAGCAGCACAGAGAGGAGGATGGCAGCAGCAGCCTGTCAGCTCATCCCCACCCAGGGGCTGAGCCCCAGGTCCTTCCCTACGTGTGTTTTCCAGCACTGCATGCAGCCTGCTCTTCCATCACTGCATCCAGCACTGCATGCAGCCTGCTCTTCCATCACTGCATCCAGCACTGCATGCAGCCTGCTCTTCCATCACTGCATCCAGCACTGCATGCAGCCTGCTCTTCCATCACTGCATCCAGCACTGCATGCAGCCTGCTCTCCCAGCACTGCATGCAGCACTGCATGCAGCCTGCTCTCCCAGCACTGCATGCAGCCTGCTCTCCCACCTCCCCGAGCTCCTACCACACGGATTTTTCAGCTGCTCCAGCGGGAATGAAACACTCTTCCCGATTTTCCCTTCCCCATCCTCCAGCCACCCTCCAGTCTCGAGGAGCTGGAGAAGGAGCTCTGCAGGCAGGCAGGAGAGGCTCCAGTGGGGAAGGAGCCGTGTCCCCCCTGCCCAGCCCTGGCTCCCAGAACGTTCTGCTCCGTTTGACAGCGGCCCCGTTTCCCCAGACAGGGCTCCCTTTTGATCTCCGGAGTGAGCTCTGGGGAGGGGGCAGGGCAGGGATGGAGGCTGCTTCCCTCTGGAAGGGTTTCCAGTCCTACAGGTGTTTTTTCACTCAGCCAGGGAGCAGCAGTGATTTCCTTGGCTGCCTCTGCTCCCCTCGCCACGCCAGGAGCGGCCACGGCAGCGCCAGCGGAGCCACGGGGTCACTGCTGCTCTTCCAAAGGCTCCTCTTCCAGAGCCTCCCCTTCCAAAGGCTCCTCTTCCAGGGCCTCCCCTTCCAAAGGCTCCTCTTCCAGAGCCTGCCCTTCCAAAGGCTCCTCTTCCAGAGCCTGCCCTTCCAAAGGCTCCTCTTCCAAAGCTTCTCTTCCAGAGCCTGCCCTTCCAAGGCTCCCCTTCCAAAGGCTCCTTTTCCAAAGGTTCCTTTTCCAGAGCCTCCCCTTCCAAAGGCTCCTCTTCCAGAGGCTCCTCTTCCAGAGGCTCTTCCAGAGCCAGCCCAGCTGTGCCCGAACCAGAGCTGCTCCCAGGGCCAGTGTGGGATGGAGAGGGGCACATCCTGCTGGGATGGAGAGGGGCAGGTCCTGCTGGGATCTTTGGCATGGAGAGGGGCAGGTCCTGCCTGGGGCAGATCAGATCCTGCTGGGATCTCTGGGATGGAGAGGGGCAGATCCTGCTGGGATCTCTGGGATGGAGAGGGGCAGGTCCTGCCTGGAGCCTGTCACCACCCCAGGGATGCAGGAGGTGCAGGAGCAGCCCCTCCACGAGGCACAGGACCACCAGGCTGCAGGAAAAGGGGTCCCAGGAGATGCTGCAGCCCTGGCTCCTCCAGCAGGACATTTGGGAATGGTTTGCCACACGAGGTGGGTCCTCCTGGTCCCAAGCAGAGCTGGGAACACAGGGACTGCTCTCCCCGTGGCACAGAGATGCTGCTGGAACCACAGCAGGGTGGGAGCTCTGTCACTGCTGGGGACACAAACCTTGGGGGTAGCCCCCTCCTGTCACCCGCTTTTCACAGCAGGGAACAGCCCCAAAGCACAGAAACCTCAGCTCCTCACCATTCCAATGGAATTCCAGCATCAGCACAGCCTGGGCTAAAATTCCTGCACATCTCTGGAGGGAACAGGGGCTCCCCAGGGGTTTAAATAAAAACCAGGGGACATCAGCAAAAGCCCCAGCTCCTAATTTCCATTCTGTCCCACCTCAAAGTGGGAGCAGAAAATAAAACTTTGCTTTATTCAGGGCTTCCTGGGAACTCCTCTGTTAAAAAGCTGGGGGAATCCCTGAAACTCCAGGAGCCAAGGGGCAGGATTCAGATCTGAGTGCTTCCTGCAAAGCCCAGGGCTCCTCACCCTGCCCTCAGCCCACACAAATCAAGGTGGGAAGGCCAAAGGAAAGGAACAGATTGAGTTCACTTGACCCCATGCCAAAAACATCCACCTGTGCCAGCTCAGGCACTTTTTTAGGATGAATCCAAAGCAATCCCTTGGTTTCACATGGCTTGGGTGAAGTTCAGCCCATCCCCAGCCAGGCCCCCCAGGTTCTGTTCCCTGCACTCAGTTCTCAAGCACAAACTTGGAATTATGAGGGGCACAACCTCAGCAGGGACAGCAAAACAGAAAATGTGTGTCCCAGGGGCCTCAGGCCTGATGGAACAAACCTGTGGAGGCATCACCTGGAACTCACCTGCACCAGAAACATTTCAGGGATAACACAAATAGAGCAGATGGGAAAAAAAAATCAAAGAAATCATAAGGAGGAGCAGTTTAAAGGGTTCCCAGCAAAATCTGAGGCATTTCTGCTGCTAGGAAAGAGTTACTGGGCAGGAGAGGGTTACATCAAAGATAGGATTTAGGATTTTCTATAGAGTGACACCAGCACTCAACATCCTCTGAGAGAATTGTGCCTTCAGAGCATCACTGGGGCACAAGGAGGGAAGAAACAGGAACATTCTGTTCAATCAGGATGCAGGACAGGTCCCCACAATGCATCTTTACGAAGCAGAACATGAAGTATGTGCTTTAAGAGGGCTCCAGGACAAACTGCTGCCCTTGGAGATTCCCTGGATGGGTCACTGGGAATCCACCCCTGGCAGAGGCTGAGCTGGGCTGCAAGCCCACGGAGCAGGATCCAGCCTCACACAGCTGCTCTGCTTTGGGTGTTCAGCAGCCAGAGAGTGCAGGTTGAGGGATGGAGGTGGCTATTACTGACAGCTAATTAGTCTGATATTAACAACAAAGCCTTTAAGTAAACGGCCTGCAAAACCTCATTTACTCAACCTGGAGACAAACTCATTAACTGCAGGCTCCATTACCCAGCCCACTTTGCCAGTCGTAAAGAAAGTTTAAAAATCCTGTTTATAGCAAAGAACTGGAAGGCAAATCAAGAGATAAAAAAAAACCCCAAAAAACAACAAACCAAACCCTAAACAGAGAAACCTTCTGCAGATTCCATCTCTATAGGAACGGTGCCATAAATGCATAAGAGAAAACTCAGCAGCCCCATTCTCCCTGACAGGCTCCTTTTTTTCCCTTTAAAGGAGCAGATGCCAGCACGATAAGCCCGTGTGAACCTTTCATATTAAACATGTCACCGAGACATTCTGCCTGAAAAAAGTAGGAACACCCCTAAAATCCACCTTGAAGGCTGCAGCCTGCCTTTTTTTTTTTTTTTTTTTTAATCATCAAGCAATTACAGTAATTAAGAGGCAATCCCTCTCTCGCCCTGCAAGGCTCCCTCCGAGGAGATAAAGGAAAAGCAGAGCCTCCTCCTGCACCCCCAGTGCCAGACACAGCTCCCACCCCACAGCCCTCCCTCCTTAATTTCAATTAAGTTCCACTCAGGGGAAAGGAGAAGAAAGGGGAAGGGGATGGGGGAGGGAGAAGCAGCACTTACCCTTCGGGGACTCACTTCGGGCTTTCTTGCTCTCCAAAGGACACTCACTGCTGCTGTTGGGAGAACATACTCTTCTCTTGCCTAAAATTTCATCTGGGAGAGAGATGAGAGAGCTGAGTGTCAGGGAAGGCTGCACTTTCCTCCTTGCAGGAGCGACCAGAGAGACTTTGGTATTTTGCTGCTCTCTCTCACACACAGACACACACACACACTGATATTACCAGCAGAGAGAGAGAAAAAAAAAATGAAAGTAAGAAAAAATCATCATCTTGAGAGCCTTGATCTGCTTTCCTAATCACGCAGCCCAAAAGCACATAATGACTATTCATACACTGATCAATGCAACGTTTTCCAGCCATAAATTCTGAATCCAGTTGATTTCCTTACTGAGTTTCATCATTTGCTCTGGTGCCTTTTGTCCCCCCGGTGTTTCCACTCCTTTCATGCCCTGATGCAAAGCAACTGGGGGAGAGGAAGGGGAGGAAAAAAACAACACAGGGAAGAAAAAAAAAGAAAAAGAAAAAAAGAAAAAAAAGCACAACAGATCTCTGAATCTTCCTACCACAGTATCTCTGTCTCTCTCTCTCTGTCTCTCTCTCTCTCTCAGTCTCTCCCCCTCCCTCCCCCCTCCTCCTTCAAAACCTCAAGGTCCTCAGCAATCTTCCCCCTCTGGATTGCACGGAAACACTCAAGCCTTTTGCATTACTGCAGCCCTCCGAAGCAACACCAAATCTCTAATACACAATTACAGCGTCCCCGAGCAGATTTCGAATCAATATCCTCCCCTAATAACGCTGGGGAAACTGAAAGCATGATGGTGCATATGGGCAGGAAGGAAGAGCCTGTTTGTCACTGCAAGCATCAAATTCTCATCTATCAAGGGCTCGTTAAAGATGCACCATCTTAAAAGAAAGAAAATTATAATAATAATAATAAAAAAAAAACCTCACAAACAAGCAGCACATTTGAGTGAGAAAGGATTGGATCTGCCTGTGAGCCCAAACACTGCCAGGCTGCTGCAATGTGCCCGGAACGTGGGGGTTAAGGAAGGTTACAAACCCCCTCGGTCCTATTTATAACAACAACAACAACATCCTCGCTGTTCCAGGGGACATTTCCAGCCAAGCAACTGTCCCCTGCACTCAGGATCACTCCCATCACTGGCAATGCAGCTGAGCAGCCCAGGTTGCTGCCGTGGCAGGGATTTATCAGGGATCAGAGCACAGGGCTGAGCAGAGCAGCCCCAGCAGGTGCCTCTGCCCAGCGAGCTCCAAGTGGCGTTTCAAGGCTTTAAAGAGCACAGGCTGCCTCCAAACTCAGCTTGCCACGACCCTGTCACCAAATCCCTCGACAAAACTGGCACTGGGGACGATGCAGAAGGCAAAGCCAAGGGAGTCCAGCAGAACAGAGGGACTGGGGAGAGCCAGGGAAGAAGGACAGAAGCACCCCTGACAGCCCTGGAGCTCTCTCAGCACCCACATCCCAGCTGCCTGTCCACACAACCGGAATTTTCTCCCTCCCCCTGCCTCAGTTTACCCCTCACACAGCTCCTGCACAGCGTTCCAAGCTCGGGGGGAGCACAGGCAGAGCCCCCAGCTCCCTCCCCCTGGAATGCTCCATCCCTCACGCTGATTTTCCTGGAAGCTTCGCCCTGACACTGCAAACCCCCGGCGCTGGAGGCCAAGATCACAAATCCTGCTCCTCCTCAGGGCTGTTCTCAGCCAGGATTTGTGGCTTTGGAACAACTCGAGCCCCTCCGCTCGCCCCTCCCAGCCCGGGCTGGAGGCAGAGGAGTCTCCATGGAAAAGAGCTGGTGACAGAAGCACGGGCTCCATGTGACAGCAGTTGGAATGTGAGCAGTGAAGATTCCTTGGTTTCACAGCTCTGCCAAGGCACCTCGTTCCCCCCATCCCTGCTTCCCTCCCGCTGCTCCTCTCCCACCCCCGGGCCCATCTGCCGGCAGACACTGCTCCGGGCCCTGCTATTCCCAGCCATTCCCAGATATTCCCAGCTATTCCCAGTGTTCCCAGCCATTCCCTGCTATTCCCAGCCCATTCCCTGCTACTCCCAGCTATTCCCAGTGTTCCCAGCCATTCCCTGCTATTCCCAGCCCATTCCCTGCTACTCCCAGCTATTCCCAGTGTTCCCAGCCATTCCCTGCTATTCCCAGCCCATTCCCTGCTACTCCCAGCCATTCCCAGTGTTCCCAGCCATTCCCAGATATTCCCTGCTATTCCAAGTTCCCTGCCTATTCCCAGACATTCCCAGCCATTCCCTGCCCATTCCCATATATTCCCAGCCCATTCCCAGTTTTCCCAGCCATTCCCATATATTCCCAGCCCATTCCCAGTTTTCCCAGCCATTCCCATGCTATTCCCAGCCCATTCCCAGTTTTCCCAGCCATTCCCACATATTCCCAGCCATTCCCAGCCCATTCCCCCACACCATCAGCCCCATCTCCCTCCCAGCCGGGGCAGGGCAGGATCAGGATCCCGCAGGAGCTCTGGCCTGGCACCAGCTCCCTGTGCCCCATCCCTCAGGTGAGCAGCCAGGGGTGACACCTGGCACTGGCACAGACAGGGGGTCCTGCAGAGACCCCACATTTATCCCCAGGGGACCCTCCCAGCCCCTCAGCTTCACCGAGCCCCACGTGCTGAGGCTGCATTTGGGCTGCCCCATCCTGCAGTTCTGTGACTGAATCTCAGAATTTCCTCTTTTTATTTGTTTCTTCAGTTCAGGCAAAGCCCTGCAGTGTGGCAGAGACGCCTCTGGCCCCAGAAGTGTGGGGGCTAAATCAGCAACAGACACAGTGAGCAAGGAAAGGGGATGAAGAGCAGCATCAAGATCATCACAAAGATGTAACGACCAACCCCAAAAGGTACCGAGCCAGGAGCAAGCACAGGACTGAACTCCACTGTTCTGAGTCCCAGCTCAGTGTTTTAAGAAGTCAAACCCCACCTTTGCTCCCTGAGCTGCAGAGGCAGGTCCCACTTGCTTTAATGACTCAATTAACAGCCAGCTCCAGGGTTCAACCCCGCAGCAAGGCTCCAGCACCCATCCTCTCCTCCTCACCACCCCAGCACAGCTCTGCCAGCCCACCTCCACTGCCCAGCCCCTCCAGGGCACCCTGCACTGCCCACCCACCCCTGCATCTCCACCCAAGCCCTCCGTGCCCTCCTGACACAAAGGGCTAGGGCACCAAGATGGGAGCAGGCAGTGGCCACCCCCCCGGCTTTGCAGCAGCAGCAGCAGCAAAACCAAATATGTTTTGCAAATGAGCTGGCAGAGCAGCTCCTGGATGTCTCAGCACCCTCCCAGAGACAGGCTGTGCATTTAGTGCCTTGCTGCTCAAGGAGCACAAAGCCCCAGGACAGATTCTGCTCCTCAGCCCAGGCACCTGCAGAAGGCAGCAGCCACCTGAAAGGGTGGGGAGGCATTTGGGGTTTTGTTCCCCAAATCCCCGTTCTGCCTCCTCTGCCCTGCCTTCCTGCAGAGCACTGCAGCTGAAAGGAAGCCAAATCAGGGCAGTTTTTAATATTACAGCTGAAAATGAAAGACATTATCAGTAGAAGTGTAGAGTTAGGAAGCCAGGCCGGGCAATAATAGCAGGGAGGGGGGCTGAGGGAAGCCCCAGGCAAACTGAGCACCCACTGCCAGCCACCCCGAGCACAAACCCGCTCAGCCAGGCCTCCCACACAGGTCCCAGACCCCACATCACATCCCAGGCTCCTGCTGGCCTGCCAAGGCAGCTCAGAGGGAGCATTTGGAGACAAAGTCCAGCGTTTCCCCCAGAGCTGCAGCAATCAGAGTGGACTTTTTTCCCTCCCCTCTTCCAGGGGAGGCCCAGCACTCACCTGCTGCACTCCTGCAGAGGGGCATGCAGACAGGAATGGGCAGGACAGCCCCTGTGTGCCCTGCTGGGGCTCAGCCAGGCTCTGCAGCAGCAGGAGCAGGGAGGTGGGCACAGCCCCCCGAGGCAGCTGGTGAGGCAGCCAGCCTGGGGGGGTGCTCTGCCTCCTGCCCTGCTCTAATCCTCGGCCTCCCTGCACTCAGCAGGGCTGCCTGGCTTAAGAGGCATTCTCACCAACACATCTAAGAAGCCCAAGCCTCCTGATCAGCTTTCAGGAGAGCACTCGGGAGCCTAAGTCTGGGGAGATTAGAAACCCTATCCCCAGGCTTCCCCAAAGACTGAGGGGCTTTATCCCACCCTGCACAGGGAATCTGCAGCAGGACACTCCTGGGGAGAGCTGAGCAGGGGGGGGTCGCCTGGAGAAGGGGAATCCAGGAGGTTTTTGCTGAAGGGGCTGCAAAGGGTCCCAGTTTCGGGGGACCAGGGACTGCACCAAATCCCTGTGCACTGTGCTCCTGCTCCAGCACAAAGGGAAGGGATGCAGACCTATCTCACGCTCCCCACCCCAGCACTGGGGCTGCTCTGAAAGCTTCTTGGACCACGAGATCCTGAGTAAACAGAGAATGGAGCCAACTTCCACGGGAAAGCACCCAGGCTGGGCCAGCCAACAGCAACGAGACCACAACCCCTCTCCCATCTCCCTTCCCATTATTTTAAGAGGGGGAAAAACATCCTCTCTGGCTCTTAACCCAGCCCTGGAGAGGACAATCCCCACTGGGCAGCCTGAGATGCCTTGGCAGCCTCTCCCCACTCTCCTTTGGCAGGGACAGCTCCCGGCAGAGGAGCTGCTGAGCTCCATCCCAGGCACTCCTCGTGTCCCTGTGCCCAACACCACAGCTCTGGGGACACCCTGGGCACCCCCTTTCCCAGCCACGGGGCTTTTGCGAGGAGCTGCCCCAGCTAGTGGGGCTCAGCAGGCTCAGAGCTGCTCCCAACAAAAGCTGGGAGAGGAGGATCCATCCATGGGCACCGGCCCTGGCCAGCAGGAATCCCCAGAACAAAGGCAGGGGAAGCACAAGGTCATGGGGAGAACAGGCCATGATTTAACTGGGGGCAACAAAAATGGGGGGAAAAAAATACTGGGGAATCTGGGGGCAGGGAAGCAGTCAGCTTCTGGGATTTGGGATCCTGGAACAATCCCAGAGCAGCTCCCGGGGCAGGGAGAGCTCCAGCAGCAAAGGAGGGGACAGGGAATGTTGCTGGGTCTCTAATGCCAAACCAGCTGCGAAATAAAGGCAGCAATCCATCCCCTGGCAGCAGGTCAGGAAATGGTGCTGGGACATGGCAGGAGCAGCTCCAGCCTCAGTGACTGCCCTGGGTTGTCTCCCCACACCCTGATCTGCTTGGGGAGGGCACTGAGACCCAGCAGGAGCAGCCTGGCACGGCAGGGCAGGGGGGCACTGCTGCCCAGGGCTGTGCCAGCACAGCCAGGCTGTGTGTGAGCCCTCCCTGAGCATCCCCTTCCAGTCCCTGCCCCAGGAAACTGCTGGACACAGAAAGGAGAGCAGGGAACAGAGGGGAGGGAGGGCTGGGACAGGGGAATGGCTCTTTACAAAGCAAGGAGGAGGAATGCTGAGTGATCCAAGGGCTTTCTCCTCCTTGCTGGACTTCTGGAGGACTCTGGCTCAGTCCCCAGCAGCACAGGAGGGCTCCAAGGAGAGGCAGAGACCAGCACTCTGATCTCAGTGCACCTCACAGCAGCACCCAAAGGCTGGCCCGGGGTCCCTGACCCCTCCCTGGGCACGGGGGGCAGCCTGGATCCCCCTCCTCAGCTCCACAGGAGCCTCTGCCTCTCCTCCCACCATCCTCAGGGTCCTGCTGCCTCCCACCTCCTCACATTCCACCTCCCCAGCTGCAACCAAGCCCCTGAAGGGAACATCCCTTCATTTCAGGAGCATTTCAGGTGCCAAGGAGGGACACAGAGGGAGCTGCAGGTGATGCTGGAGCCATCCTGCTGCCTGCCTGACACCAGGCTGCTGATTAGAGAAGGTGCTCCAACACCCCCCTGGCTCCCAGGTTCTCACAAAATTCATTTTTACAGCATGCACCCAAGCCACAGAAAGGTGGTAAATATTCATGGTATGAAAAACGCTCATGGAAAGGATATACTGCACTTAAGAGAGAGATCTGAATTAATTTTATATGCTGCAGAGAGGCTTTTTAGCAATCACAAACTTGTGAATCTCAACTTTCTTTTAGAAAAGATTTAAAGAACGCAGCTGGCAGAGTGGGCTGGAAGGCCAGGCCTTTTGGAAGCTCATTTTCCTGCCTGGAAAGGAGCAGCTTCCAGTGGGAAGTTTGACAAACCAGAGACACAGGCACAGACAGGTGATGAATTCCCCATCCCTGGCAGTGCCCAAGCCAGGCTGGACAGGGCTTGGAGCACCCTGGAAGGTGTCCCTGCCATGGCAGGGGAGGCACTGGATGGGATTGAATTCCCTTCCCACCAGTCTGGGGTTCTGTGAGCACAAACCTCTTGGGCACAGCTTGTTTGGACCCTTCTCTCAGCCCTGGGGATGTCACCTGTCACCAGGGACAGCACCCCTGTCCCTCTGCAGGCTCAGGAGCTGCTCCAGCTCCCTGGCTGCTCCTTCCAGAGCATTTCCTCAGCACAGGCAAGGCTGAGGCCAGCGATTCCCAGCAGAGCTGCTGGTGGGGTTGGACCCCCTTAGCACCATTTAAATGTCCAATTGCACTCATTCAGCCCCTGAAAAAAACGCTGCTCCTCCAGCCCGTGACAGCTTTGACAGCCAGACTCCTTAATTCCTTTTTCTTATTCCCTTAATCTGTCATCTTTATCAGGCTGGGGAAGTGCCAGGCAGCAAGCAGGAGCCCCGGCCCCGATCAATCTCCACATTACAGCTGACAGAATGGTGCTAATAACTTATTGATCTCATGTTTGCCAAGCCCCAGTGGGGCTGAAAGGCTCCCATTGATTGGCTTGAGGGAAGGAGCCTCTCAGCTCAGAGCAGAGAGGAAGAGCTTCAAATTGTCTTCTTCCCCATGAGCTGGGAGAGGGAGGGCAGGGACCAGGACAAGGAACCCAGGAGCAGGAGGGATGGAAAGGAAGAAGGATGTGTGTGTGTGTGTGTGAGATGGGGATTAAGAGTGGAAAAGGAAGTGGGGGGAAAAAAGGGTTTGAGAAGAAAGAAACGCAAGGAGGAGGAGGGGAAAGAGCAGGGAAGGGAAAGAAGCAAAAGGAAGAGAAGGAACTGGGAACAAAAAGATTGTGCAGAGCTGAAAAATGAATGAAATAGGCAGCTGAGCCTCTTCTTGCTCACAGCAAATCATTAATAAAAGCCTTCCCATGCCCAGCCCTCCATCCTTAAATAACTTCAATAAGCCTGCACAAAGGGCTGCTCACTCCCTGGGCACTGTGGAACCACGAGCTGTACCTGGGGACAGGGCAGCAGCAGGACAGTCCCCAGGGTGACAGAGGCACAGTTTAACCCTGGGACATCCCCACCCAGCTCCTTCACCTGCACTGAAGAGGCCAGGAGCCACCAGGAGTCACCAGGGATGCTAAGCCCTGCCCAGGCTGGCCTGGATGATCTCAGAGTCTTTTCCAACCTTAACTGAACTCCAACCACAGGGCCCTGACCTGCCTCAGCTCCTTCTCTTCCAGCAGGGGCAAAGCCAAGAGTAAAACCTGAGCACTCACCAGCGAAATCCCTGCACTGACCTGTGCTGGCACAGCCAAGGGAAACGCTTCCACGCTGGCTTTTCCCACCTTCCCCTCACTTCCCAAGACCTCTGCTGGTATTACAAAAGGCTCCGGGTTACATCCCACTCCTGCAAGGCTCGGGAGGTGTAAAAACAAACTTAGAGAGAGCCCAGAGAGGGGGCAGTGCTCCAGCTCCCAGCCCAGGGCATGCAGAGCAGGGGCAGAGCCTCGACCCTCACGTTGCCAAGGTAAACAATTGTCCTTCACGGCAAAACAGTCAACAACAGGGCCTGGCCTTGCAGCTCCTGGATGCCCATTTGGTGCTGATTTTCTGCTCAATTTAAGGCAGCAGTCCAATAAAGGCTGGTGCTTTTTTTGCCTGTTGTTTGGCTTAGTTAAATGAAAACACGTCTGCGGCCCAGCTCATTATCCCGCGCCCTCAGAGCAGCCCTGTGCTGGGATCCTGTCTCCAACCATTAGCAGCGACATCCCTGATCCCAATTCCTTTTCATCCCCAATATTAACTCCTCCTTAGCATATGAAAGCTCCGGCTCTCGGTGCAAAGGCAAACGAGGTCACTGCAAGGCCTCTGCGGTGGCCTCGGCAGGGACACAGGGCCCAGGGGTTGTGCAGTCAGCTGCGCGCCCACACTGCGAATAAAAACCCTACATTCCCACATTTTCATCTCTTTACAGCCCCAAAAATCCCTCCTTCTCCCTTGCTCAGTCAACAGGGCACCACGTGGAAAGGTGGGCCAAGAGGGTGAGCCCAGAACAAATCCCCTCACAGGGACACAGAACAAATCCCCTCAGAGGGACACAGAAAAAAACCCCTCACAGGGACACAGGAAAAAACCCCTCACAGGGACACAGGAAAAAAACCCCTTCATAGGGACACAGGAAAAAAAACCCCTTCATAGGGACACAGAACAAATCCCCTCACAGGGACAGAGAACAAATCCCCTCACAGGGACACAGAAAAAAAAAACCCTCCAGGGCTGCAAAAGCACCAGGAACACAGGGCCCCTAAGGGAGCAGGGGGACACAGGTGCCACACTGTCCCCAGCATGTGGCATTCCCACAGGAACCACACATCCCTGCTCCCACGGGGCCAAGGCTCTCAGGGCTTGTCATTCCCATCCCACTGATCAAAAAAAAAAATCCCTGGAAAAGCCTCTCTGGCAGCTCTGCCCCACAGAAAACTGCCCTGCTGCTGCTGCCTCCCCCAGCACAGCCAGGGCAGCCTCAGCCCCAGGTGTTTAATGCAGAAATACAGTGAATTTCTCCCTGCCCGGGGTAGGAGCTGAGGCTCTGTGTCCCCTGTGTGCCCTCTCAGAACATCTCCAGCCACCACACCAAGCCCCTGAGGCATGAGGGGCAGAAGGAAGAGAGGGAAGAGCTACCCACCTTCCTCTAGCATGAGGGAGCCTGAATCCTCCACTTCTATCCATGCAAATAGTCCTAGTGCAACTGGAAACCCATGAAATCTGGCACTGCAGAACAGAGGGTGTTTGAGGAGAGAAAGAGGAGAAATTAACAGGATTTTTTTGCAGGACAGGAATGAATTAAGAGCCTCGGGACCAGGTGGAAAATGCTGGCTCAGGCCCCACAGCAGCGTGCAAAGCACAGCAGCACAGGGGAGGCACTTGGAGACCCTCTGAGGCTGCTCCCAGGGAAGCACAGACCCCACTCCATGAACCTTTCCTCTCTTCCTTCCCTTCCACCCCCAGCTGCAGCTCAGTTAGCACCAAGGAGAGCACTCCCCGCTGCAGAAGGGACAGCAGGGAACCACCTGCAGGGTCAGCCGAGGAGAGAGCAGCCCTGGTTTGTAGGGAAACTGCTCTGGGGGCTTGGGGAATCACCAAAGCTGCTTCTTCTCCCTGCTCCTGTGCAGCATGGCAGTGCCAAGGGCTGGCTCAGGGAGCCAACCTCACCCCCAGCCCCAGGCAGCTCTGCCCTGAGCCCTTTTCCTGATGTCAGAAAAGCCCCAGAACCTCACACAATTATTTTTCACTCATTTCAGCCCCTTTCTGCATTTCAAAGACCATTCCAGACCCAGTGATATTGCTGATTTTCCAGCCCAGGCTGTTTGAAACTACAGCACTGCCTCTAATACTGGTTGTAAGAACAAGCGAAGGGATTCCCTCCCAGAATTAATCACAAACCAGCCAACCCTGCCAGCCTCAGCCTTTTTGCTGCCCCCACGGGCTGGCAATCAGCAAATCTCTGCCATTTGTGCTGTCCTTGCTCCCAATCCTGCCCTGAAGCTGAGGCAGGGAGGAGCAGGCACCGCTGAGCCCTGCTCCAGCAGCACTCTGAGCTCCATGGGGAGCACAGCAGCCTCCAGAGAGCTCCTCCTGCCCTCCCTGGGACCAAAGCCCACCCAGAAACCAGCACCAGAACATTTCAGAGCAGATGCTGGCAGCCTGGGAGAGCCCCTGCAGCTCCCAGCCAGGAGAGATGCAGGACTTCTTGAACCCAATGGCCCCAGCATCATTTATTGAGCATTGTTTATCTCCAGGTTCTTTCAGGAGGGGGAGATTCTCACAGCCCAACACACAGGGCTGGGGGCAAAGTTCCTCTGCCCTTCTTGTTGGAACAAAATGGTTTCAACAACAACAACAACAACAACCAGTCCTTCAGTCCGAGCCAGCACCACCTCTGAAAATTCTCTAACAATTCATGATCACCCAGCTCCCCTCCCAGCAAAACCAGCCCCAAAATACAGAGTGGAGCTGGCCCTAGGGACAGGTGACAAAGCCCCTGTCCCCTCAGACACCTCCTGTGCCCACCTGAAACACCCCAAACCTGTCCTTGAGAGCTTTGTCACTGCCCTGGTGGCCTCCTGTGTGCCTGAGCCTCTTCTTTTCCACTCTTGAATATTTCACTGATCAGTGAGGTTGGAAAAGACCTCCAGGAGCAGCCAGGCCAAGCATTAACCCAGCACCACCAGCACATGTCCCCAGTGTGACCTGAACACCTCCAGGGTGACTCCACCACTGCCCTGGGCAGCCTCTTCCAAAGCTTCCCCGAAGAAATTGCTCCTAATATTGACAATATTGTTCCTAATAATTGCTCCTAATACTGTGCCTCTCCTGGCACAACTTGAGGCCATTTCTTAATCTAAGGAACAAACCAGAGCACCTCAAACACCAATTAAGAGGAATCAGAGCTCCTAGACCTCATCTTTTCTCCTGGTGGGAATGAGAAGAACCCTTTGCATTTCTGAAATGCCACAGGTCTCAGAGAATTCCAGCAATGCTGATCAAGCCCAGCAGTTTCTCTGCAAAGCAAACAACACCGAAACCCATTCTGACATCCAGGGTCAGCTGAGCCACACCGACTCCAGCAGGGTCACAGGGAGAAATGGATTTATGGCCAGCTTGGCTTTTGGAGCTGTGCAGGGAAAGGGGCTTTGGGAAATTGTTAATGATGAGATTGGAGATTCAGCTGTGAAAGCAAAGTCTGGGAGCTGCCATGGCTGATTTACACACACACACACCACAAATCCCTCCTGAATCCATCCTGAAGATGTGATTTAAGTTTTCACCCCCCAAAGACATTCCCAAAGGGTGTCAGGTGTGGGGTCCCTCTGGATTTGGGGTTCACTCACACACTCAGCAGAATGACTGACAAAATATACAAACAGCTCCACAACCAGACAGGTTTTCTGAAAAGGCCCAAAACAGCATACAGAGAGATCCAGCTCTGATTTGGAAGGGCAGGGTATAAAACTGTATAAAGCAGCACAAAAACTGACAGAAACCCCAGTTTTTCCTCAGCTTTCACTTCTAATTGAAGGATGCTGCACTCAACAAGCAGATCTTGGTTTATTTACCCCAGACTCTCGCTTGCTGACTTCTGCACGTTTGCCACCAGCCCAAATTTCCACACACCCCCTCCCTGACACCCAGGGCAGAATCCTCAGGAGCATTTCTGGTTCCACACTGGGTGCAGCTGAAACCAGGGGAACAACCCAAAACCTGCCAGGCAGCCCCAGAAACCCAAGCAATGCTGCTCCCAGAGGAGCTGGCAGGCCCGGCAGCAGCGTGGGGAACCTCAGATTAATGAAATTACAAATCCAATCATGCTCTGAGCAAGGCCTTTCTGCTTCACTTGCCACCAGCCCTGGGGACACTGCAGCCCCGTGCTGCCACAAGCTCCTTTAGCACCGGCTCTGACAACAACACAGGGCTGGGATCAAAGCCCAAAAAAACCTCCAAAAGGGCTTCACCACCACCGGGAAACCCTTCCCACCTCCACCTTCAGCCACAACACCACGAGGTTTCCTACAGCTGAAGCGCAGCACGCAAAAAAACCAACAGGACAACGGGGGCGAGGGGGACGGGAGGGGAAGGAGGGGAGGGAAAACACGAGGCCAGGGCAGCAGGAGGTGCCCAGCCCTCACCTGCTGCTGCCAGCCCCACGTCCAGGGGGTTCCTCTTGAACTCACAGCGGCTCTGGCTCTCTGGCATAACGAGCTGGCGGCTCTGGTGCAGGTTGGAGATGATGGTGGACAGGTCGCTGTCGCGGCTGCGGCAGAGCACAGACACCCCACGTTAAGGAAATCCCACCTGCGCACACCCCTCCCAAAATTTAATTTCCCCCCAGTCTGAGCACATCTGGGAGAGGGTTTTGTGTGCTCCAGCATTGCTGGATGGCAGCAGAGCTCTCCCCCCTTTCCCTCCCTCGGGTGCCTCCGTAACCTCTCCTGGGTTTTGGGGATTTCAAAGCCCTTCCCCAGCTCCCCTCTCATTTCCCATCAAGGGCCCTGCAGCTGCCAGAGCTGCTGATCCCAGCCCTGCCAGATATAACTTGCGTGGGCCAGGACTCACATCTCGCATGGAAAAACTGAAAGAGGAGGAATTGGCAGAGCTGCTCCAGCGTGAATAGGAAAGTTGAACTGAAAAAACTGATAGTTTTCTATCAGCTGCCACCCTTCTATTCTTAAAAACCTAAGTTTTTCCATTCCATCAGTGCTGGGACAAAAGGCTGCTTGATTTGATTGAATAATGGTTTTTCTCCTCAGAGAGAAACCCACCAGGAGCCCGGACAGCAGAGTTACTCAGAGCTGAGGGGACAGATTTATTTACAAAACCCATTTTCAACTCCCCCTCCAACAGATCCTGAAACAATGCTCTTCCTTCTGGGAAAAGAGACTGTGTTAGAGCAATTCAGCATTATTTTGCCTGTTCTCCTTGCATCACACTGCTGCTAACTAGGCTGGGTTAGTCCATTTTTTCTGTTTTTTTTCCTTCTGTGGAGAGGATGAACACAAAAATTCACTGTAGCAGATACTGCAGCTCAGTGGCGAATGATTTTGCTGGCAAACCACTCTCCAGCTGCAAAATATTCCTGAGTAAATGATCTACAAGGAGTGAGTAGGAAGAACAAGGTGGAACCCGTGGCAGGAGCTGCTGGGGCTGGAACATCTTTTTTTTTTGTTTGCTTGCAGGAGATGCTGAGCTCCCCCTCCTCCCAGCACCAGGGGCTCACCCCCACCTAAACGGGGCAACTTTTCCTCCTGCCCTCTCTCTGAAGGGAAGATGCCAGCCAGGAGAGCAGGAGACACTTGGCAAAAACGACAGAAATGAGGAATACTGCCCTCCCTGCCCAGCCACAGCTCCCTCCCGTGCCAGCAGCGCTCCCACCCAGGGGTGTCCTCACCTGGGCCCGGCAGGGCAGCCCGGAGGGTGCATTATCTGCACAATTACCCAGCACTGATCTGCCTTAAATATCCCCCCGCTGCTGCTGCCCTGGCCCCGAGCAGAGCCCGGCGCTCCCAGCCCAGGCTGGGGGCTGCAGCAGGGGCTAATCCGTGTCTAGCTCGCTGCTAATCAGATCAGTTCAGGACAGAAAGTCTTTAGGGACTTTCAGCGGGCGTCTGGCTGCAGATTTCCACGGGAGGCTGCAGACACAAACAGCCCCATGACTGCCCATCCCTCGGGGGGATCAGCAGGAGAAGGGATGCTCGGATCCCAAATCCCCTGAGCATCCACCCCCTAAAGCAGTTCAGAGTGCTCCTTATGCAAGCACGAGGCTCATTACTTAAGCAAGCCCACAGGTGAGTGGGAAGCCCATTTCTCCTGTGCCAAGCAGTTTTGGGTCTTATCCTCTTTTAGCTGCCACCTTTAAGATGCATTATGCAAATATTTTGGTGTCTTAAGTCATTTATGGGATTAATGTGAAGTGATTATCAGTTCTTTTTAATCATGCCAATCAATAAGTGGCTGTCAGGGACAGAGGACAAATGCAGATAAACGCTGCCATCAGCACAAGGCCCGGAAAGGGCGGAGGAGAGGAGCCAGGAGAGCAGGGAGTGGGAAGAGAAAAATGGGATAATTACATCTTTGCATTTGCACGCTGCCTCTCATCCCAGCGGAGCCCCGAGCAGCGCTGGGGTGTAAACACGTTCAGCTGCTGGGAGGGATTGTTTTATCCACCAGGAAAATGCAAACCCCTCTGTCTGGAGAGGCTCCCCAAAAACCAGAGAGGGCAGAACACTGGGATAGATCCAGGGAAAACAGGAGAGGGAATCATCCAGCACCAGCAGTGGTGCTCTCCTTCCCCCAAAACCTCCTGCTTTCAGGACATTTTCTACAGGTTTAAAATAAACCTGTCTGTCTGGAGAGGCTCCCCAAAAACCAGAGAGGGCAGAACACTGGGATAGATCCAGGGAAAACAGGAGAGGGAATCATCCAGCACCAGAAGTGGCACTCCCCTTCCCTCAAAACCTCCTAGCTCTCCTTCCCCCAAAACCTCCTGCTTTCGGGACATTTTCTACAGGGTTAGAAGAAACCTGTCTGTCTGGAGAGGCTCCTCAAAAACCAGAGAGGGCAGAACACTGGGATAGATCCAGGGAAAACAAAACCCAGGAAAGGGAATCATCCAGCACCAGAAGTGGCACTCCCCTTCCCTCAAAACCTCCTAGCTCTCCTTCCCCCAAAACCTCCTGCTTTCGGGACATTTTCTACAGGTTTAGAATAAACCTGTCTGTCTGGAGAGGCTCCTCAAAAACCAGAGAGGGCAGAAGACCGGGATAGATCCAGGAAAAACAGGAGAGGGAATCATCCAGCACCAGCAGTGGTGCTCTCCTTCCCCCAAAATCTCCTGCTCTCAGGAGATTTCCTCTGGGTTTAAAATAAAACCATCAGCAAATCCACGCTCAGGGAGCCACAGGCACACTCCTGCCTCAGTTTACCCACGGAGCCAGGCAGAACCCAGTCCCCATTCCCCACCCCAGCCCCTTCTGAGCCAGCACACTGGGATGCAGTGACCCAGGAGGGATGAGCCGAGCAGGGCAGCCCCCTTTGGCCGTGAGCCACAGCGGCACAGAGGTGCTGACAGATGTCCCCAAGGGTCACACGCCACCAGGCAGAGCCAGACTGGGAGCAACGCCCTCCAAATGTGTCTCATTTCCAGCCATTAGCAGCGAGTGCCTGTCTGAGGAGGAGAGGGATGAGCAGACTAATGGCTGGAGACAATTAACCAAAATATCAATCAGTGTCAGGACTGCGCAGAGCCCGGGCAGCCAGGCGCCCGCAGGCCCTGCTGGCTCTGCCCAGACTGCAGAGGGGCCAAAATGGGAATAATTCCCATCAGCGGCTGCCTTTTCCCTTCCTGCAGAGGAGGGGAGGAGCAGGGGCTCGCCCCCAGTGTGGCTGATGCTGGGTGTGAGGACACACGGATCTTGACTCCACCTTTCAGAAGGTTGATTTATCATATCATGATATATATTATATTAAAATGCTATACCGAAATTATACTAAAAGAATAGAGAGAAAAGGATTCATCAGAAGGCTAGAAAGGACAGGAGAGGGATGAAGAACAAAGACTTGTGACTCTCAGAGCCCGAGCCAGCTGCATCTGAGATTGGCCATTAATTAGAAACAACCAACCTGCACCGACCACAGCTGTACCTGTTGCACTCCACAGCAGCACAGAGTTCTTGTTTACATCTCCTTCCTGAGGCTTCTCAGCTAAAATAGGAGAAAAATCCTAGCAAAGGATTTTTCATAAAATACCACGGCTACACGCAGTGCCCCATCCTCCTCACGGGGTGAGGCTGAAGGAGCCTGGCAGGGATGTGTGCCCTGCTGGCACAGCCAGCCTGGCTCTGCCCTGGCTCCAGGCTCACCCCAGAGAGCTGCCAGGCAGGAGAGGTGCAGGACCATGCAGAGGGGGAGTTCCACCCAGCTGCAGCTCCCACAGGCTGCTCCATGAGAGGTGTTGGTGTAAATGTGCTGTTCTGCTCCAGACCTCAGAGGATGGCAGCTCTGGGCTCTGCTCCCTGGGTGAAACACGGGATTTAAGGGTTAATAAATAGGGAATTGAGGAGTGTGAGGTGTTGGTGTCAATGTGGAGCTCAGGCTCCGGGTTTTCTGTTCCAGACCTGGCTGGGCTGGCAGCTCTGGGCTCTGCTCCCTGTGGAGAAACACGGGATTTAAGGGTTAATAGGGAATTTAAAAGCGTGAGGTGTTGCTGTCAGTGTGGAGCTCAGACTGTAATGGTCTACTCCAGACCTGGCTGGGATGGCAGGGAGGCAGCTCTGCGCTCTGCTCCCTGGTGAAAAACGGGATTTAAGGGTTAATAGGGAATTTAAAAGGGGGAGGTGTTGGTGTAAATGTGGTGTTCTGCCCCAGACCTGGCTGGGCTGGGAGCTCTGGGCTCTGCTCCCCGGGTGAAACACGGGATTTAAGGGTTAATAGGGAATTTAAAAGGGGGAGGTGTTGGTGTAAATGTGGTGTTCTGCCCCAGACCTGGCTGGGCTGGGAGCTCTGGGCTCTGCTCCCCGGGTGAAACACGGGATTTAAGGGTTAATAGGGAATTTAAAAGAGTGAGGTGTTGGTGTAAATGTGTTGTTCTGCCCCAGACCTGGCTGGGCTGGCAGCTCTGGGCTCTGCTCCCTGGTGAAAAAAGGGATTTAAGGGTTAATAAATAGGGAATTGAGGAGCAGGGACAAAACTGCACAGATCCAGAAACTGCAAGAGAGCTGAGGGAGGGGGGAACGGGTCCAGGACTGGGGAACTTTTCCTAATTCTCCATCAAATCAAAGGAAAGCTGGGAAAACACAGTCAAAAATCTCTGAAGGAATGTAAAGCAGGAGACTGGAAGAGAAGAGAGACTCAGAAAGCAAAAATAGGGAAGAAATTTAAAAAAAGGAAAATGGAAAAATATTTCTTTTAAAACACATTTCACGAATCAGGAGGAAATAAAAAATTGGAAAATGGAAAAATATTTCTTCTAAAACACATTTCACCAGCTCTCCATCCCCTTAACGGCCACACAGTAAGTGCAGGGATTATATTAAATTTTACTGATCAATACAGCGGCCATAAAACTGCCCCGACCCTCTGCCCCTCCCTCCAATAAAGGAAGGAAAAATCCGATGTGCACAGGGAGGAATGGCAGAGCTGCAGGGAGGACACACGAGGGCAGTGGCCAGGCCAGGGCTGCTCCAGGGCTGTCTCAGAGGTTCCCTCTGCACTGATTCCCCTCCCTGAGGCACCAGCAGTGGCAGAGAACCCCAAGGAGATGAGGAAACCCCCAGAAGCTGCAGGAACACTGAGGGTTTTCCTCTGGTTTTCCTCTGCTGGTCTCAGCAGCACAAAAAGCCAAGTTTGTGCTGTCAGGAGCTGCTGGAGGAAACCACCTCGAGCTGCTCCAGATGGGGTCTCAGGGAACATTTCCCTCCCAAAATAAGGGAATAAAGCCCGGCCAGGCTGCCCAGAGCAGAGTGCCCAGCCCTGAAGGGCTCAGGAGCCTTGGGGAGGTGACCCTGGGGACGTGGGGCACTGCCACCCTGATTTTTTAAGATTTTCTAAGCCTTCTGATGTTTACGTTCCTGTAAGGAACTTTCTCACACCTTTTCTGTAAATAACTCATTGTTTTACATTATTTTATGGAGGAAGGGAAACTTGATGGACTCTTGGTTGGCCCAGTGTCACTGGAGAGGTGGCACTGTCACCCTCCAACCCACTGCCACCTTTGGAAATCTATAAATGTTAAAATAAAAAATAAACTTTCCCTTTTATCTTGCGAACAGTGTGGTTTTGAGTGTCTGACAGTGACGGGGCACTGCTGGCCCTGGAGGGCTTTTCCAGCCTGGGGGAGCCAGGGTTTGAGCAGCAGTTTGTGCCCCAGGGAGGGATGGAAATCAGGCAGGGACTGGGGAGGGAATAATGAGTTTTTTATGGAAGCCATTAGAGGAGAAGCCAGACTGGTCCTTAAACGCTGCTGCATCACTGCAGCCCTGAGGAACCCTGGTGTAAGAGCACAGCTGGGGGGTGCCAGGGCTGGTCCAGCCCAGGCTCTCAAGGAGGCTCAGATTTTCTAGTTAGCATTTTTAAAAAATCCTAATGAGTGATTTCTAAACAAACATCAGCGCTCCAGCCCAGCCCCTGGACAAAAAAAAAAACCCCAATTTGGTCAATCTGGGGGTTGTACAAGGAGCTGGAAGAGCAATTCCTGCAATAAAACATCACCAATATCATTGCTTTTCCCTCCACCTGCAGTGTCCAGCCTCCGTGGGCCATTTAATCACAGGCTCATTGATTTTTGAGCCCCAGAAGGGACTGCTCTATCTCCCTGCTCTGACCTCCTGCACACAACCTGTCAGGAAATCAGCCCCTGGTGCTCCCAGTTAATGGTGGCAGCTCAGAGTGGAAAAAAATGTGTGAGGTGTGTCTCTGCTGTGCAGGAACAGAGACCCCCATCCCAGCCCTGACCACGCCAAATCCAGTGCTCAGGGAATAAAATCATCTTTATCCCCAAGAACTGATGAATCCCCTCAGCTTCTTCCTTACTAGAACACAAAGCTTCCTAAACAAAATTTTTAAAAAATTAAATTTTATTTAAATTTCATTTTAAAGAATCTTAAACATTAAAAAAAATTCACAAGCTCTGAGTCCCCCCCACCAAAGCAGTGAAGGATTAACCAGCCTGCAGCCCAGCAGAGCCAGGGGGGGAATTCTGAGTTCTTGCAACAGAACAACTCCCTTGGCTGTGCCCTGGCGTGGCCCCTGCAGCAAGGTCAGTGTCCCTGTCCCCAGCAGGAAGCCACTGAGTCAGCAGGAGAGGCAGGGCTGGGGATCAGGGACAGCCTGGGCTCAGCCCCGCGTCCCCTCCTGGCGCTGCTCACCTTGGCCAGAGCCCAGAGCCACGCCGGGGACACCCGAGCTGGATTGGGGTCAAGGGACACGGCTGGGGACAGCAGCTGAGCTGTCCTGCACGGCTGTCACCTCTCTGGCACTGTGTCACCTCTCCTGCAGGGCTGTCCCCTCTGCTGCCAGCGCTGTCCCCTCTCCTGCACTGTGTCACCTCTCCTGCATTGCTGTCACCTCTCCTGCCAGCACTGTCCCCTCTCCTGCCAGCACTGTTCCCTCTCCTGCACTGTTGTCACCTCTCCTGCACTGCTGTCACCTCTCCTGCCAGCACTGTCCCCTCTCCTGTATTGCTGTCCCCTCTGCTGCCAGCACTGTCCCCTCTCCTGCACTGCTGTCCCTCTCCTACCAGCACTGTCCCCTCTCTGTCCCCTCTCTGTCACAGCCAGCCAAGGCAGCCCCTGGAAATCCCCCTGCCACAGCAGCAAGGTTCCCCATGGGGGTTTTGTGCTCTGGACAGAACCCAGCTCAGGGAAAGCCACCACAAGGCCACCTCTTTTTATTACTCTTATTTGTAAAATTATATTTTTATACATTTATTATATAAATATATTTTATATTTATATCATATTGTATATAATTATCTATTATATTGTATTATTATACTGTATTATGTATTTTATTGTTATATGTATTATGTATTGTACTATTACGTAGTAAATTATATTGTTTATTGTATTATTGTATATATGTATTGTATTATATTGTATTATGTATATGTATATTATTTATCATATATAATATTATATATTATATATATTATATATTATAAATTATATATTTTTATATTTTATATATTTTATATGTATATATTATATTTATATGTATATTATATATATATAATGTACATGTAATTATGTTTCATGTATTATATTGTACATTCTGCATTGTTACACATTACATTATTACACATTTGTATTATATGTTGTTACTATCACATATGATACTGCATTTCTATTTTTATTGCTCGGCCTTTTGGGTAACTTTTAAAGCTTCACCACTGGTACAGAACCCTCGGGGTCACTCTGTGTCCTTTCAGCCACGGATTCCACAGCCAAGAATTCAGCAGCACCCCAGCCCTGCCTGCTGGGGATCCTCACCACAGACACAGCACCAGGGCAGGGGAGAAGAGGAGGGAGGGATAAAGAACTTTTCCCAACTGGAATGAGCAGAGAGGCCTGGAAATGCCAACCCTACCCAGGGGCAGCACAGCCCTCAATCTCCCTGCAGACCGAGCCTGGAAAAACAAATTCATCATCCTGCAACGTCCCCAGCAAAACGCCCATAAAATTTCATTAATGCTCATGACAGTTCATAAAAATGATCAGTAGGGCTGGCAACTCCAAAATAAGGTGGAAATAAGTATGAAGGTGTCTTTACTGTAAGCCTGCTTTGTCATTCAGCTCTCTGCAAGCTCATAAAGGAAAGAAAAAGCTGGAATTACAGCACCCTGAGAGACGGGGAGCAGAGGGGTCCCTGAAGGGTGGTGGCACTTGCCAGGGACACACCAGGAGGTTTTTGCCCAGCCAGGGATGGGGATGTGAGGGGCTGAGGGATCTCTGAGCACCCCAAATCCCTCCTTTTCTCCACTCACCAAGGGCAGCTGATGGAATATTAAATGGAATATTAAATCTCAGCGGTTTCACTGGCGCTGGGGCAGGAAGGATCCACAGGTGTGAGTCCCTCAACACCAGCCAGGTGTGTCCAGGACACCCCAAACCACCCCAACCCCACAGCGGGCTGCGAGGAGCGAGCACACAAAGAAAATCTCCAGCTGCAGCCCTGCAAGGCTGGACCCAAAAGCAGGCTGGTTCTTTTTTGTGGATTGGCTCTTTTTTTGAGGATTATATGAGCTGGAAGGTATCAGGAATTCTTCCCTGGCTGTGTCTCAACAATACACACAGGCCTTCGGATGCTCAGGTTATCCCAAATCCTTTAGGATACCCTACAAAAGGTCCATTACCCCCTCCCATGCACCAAAGATTTCAGCACACTGGGGATAAACACGGCCAGAACTACTCTAAATAAATTTCCCCTTTTCTTGTAGGAATCTACAGCTCTTCTCACCTTTATGTGAAATGCAATTTTAGCTTTAAATGCAAGTTAAAGCTGGTTTATCAGCCCCTGTTCCCCTTTAGCACTTGAAGCTCTGCTAGTCCATAAATGTCTCCTTTCCCTACCCCATCCCTGCAGCCAGATAAATCTTCCTGGCAACGAGTGCAAGAGCAGAAAGTGCTGCTAATGAAATCATGATGACATAATTAATTCAGATTAAGTCATACTTTTTTCATCACTCCAAATTTTCCCCTGGTTTGGCCTCATCCCTGTAGGAAAGGGAAAAGCCACTCAGGTACCTCTGCTGTGCCTGATCCCTAAAAAGCCAGGATGAGGATTGAAGGATTTCCCTGAGCAGCCAATGCCCAAAGCCAGGGCAGGAACGAGCTGGATGGGCTGGATTCAAGCTGGTATTAGAGAAATGTCCTTTTCCTGCCACAGCTGGCATCATTAAAGTGTCTCATTAAAGTCTTCCACAGAGTCAAGAACCAAACTGTCCCCCAGAGTTGTGGGAACAGCTGGGATCTCCCCATTCTCCTCTTCCCTGACTTCTTCTGATGGGCAAAACTCAAATTGTTCAGCCCAGCTCTGGGTTTCACAGCTGGGGAGCAGCCAGGGAGTGCCAGAGGGGACAGGCAGGGCCCTGTTTGGGGACACTGCTGCCTCTGCCCTGCCTGGGCTCCCTGCTGGAGCTGCAGGGCTCACCTGCCCAGAGTTCACCTGCCCAGGCTCTCACCTGCCCAGGGTTCACCTGCCCAGAGTTCACCTGCCCAGGCTCTCACCTGCCCAGGATTCCCACCTGCCCAGGGCTCACCTTCAGCCTCCAGCTGCTGAAAATTCCCCCTGACCTTTCAGTCTCCCTTTCAGGTCTCAGAGATTAGAAAGGAAAAGTTTACTAGGGAAAAAAAAACAAACCCTAAAAGCAGGCAGCTGCAGAGGCAGGCTGTGTCAGTGCTGGAGGGCAGGGCAGAGCTGTGACAATGTCACCTGTGTCACCCAGCAGAGCTCTGCTGAGTCAGGAGCAGCCTTGACACCTCCACCAACAGCTGCTTTTCAATCCTCTCCTGCTCTCCTTTCCAAAGCCAGGAGCTAAATCACTGCATTTCCCATTCCCTTTGCTTCTCCCATCTCGTTTCCCAGGTGCTTTTCACCTCCTCCTTCCCCCCAGCCTGATTTATGTCCTTTTTCCTCCTGCCTGCCCTGTTCCATTCCCCATTACAGCTGCACCTCAGCCACCAACCTGCACGGCAGCAGGGCAGCTCTCAGATAACACACCTGGAACTGAAATCTGCTTTACAGGGCTGTGTGCTGGCAATTTGGGGCCACTCAAACACAGAAAACCCCAAATCCTTCCTCTGGCACAAAGCACAAGCATTTTTTCCCCTTCTAAATGGGCTGGATGGGCAGCTTTTGACAGCTGGACTCCTCAGGAAAAGCAAAACTTCTGTTCCCCAGGGGAATTACTGAGCTTTCTTCCAGGACAGAGCTAAACTGAAGGGAACAGTCAAGCTGAGGAAGCCCAGGAAATTCATTTGACATAAAACTCAGACCATTATTTTATTCCACGCACTGCAAGCTCAGAATTATTTTTTTAAGACAGTGATTCTAATTTCCAAAGGTGTTGGCACCCTCAGCTGCCATTGTGCAGAATCATTGCTCACAGGGCCATTAATTAAGGCACTGTCAGCACTTCCATCCCAAACCTCTGCCTTTTAGGAGTTTATAACAGCCATAAAACTCTGCTCTGGGCTCAAATTTAGCATGAAAGGCTCTGCCTGGAAGGAATCCATCCTTTTGTATTCCAGAGTCCCAACAGCTTGGAGCAGCTAAGCAGGGTTTTCATTCTAAGGGCTGCCTTGCAAAAAGCTGTTTTTATGGGTGCTGAGCTGCTGCACTGGCTCCTTGTGCTCACTGTGGGGTGGGGTCTGTGCTCTGAACGCCGGAAAATTTCGGAATTGCGGGGGTTTGTGCTTCAGAGCCACAGTCTGTGCTCAGTTAAACACCAGAGGATTCCTCTGCCCTCACTGCTCCCTGTTGGAGGATGAGTCCACGTGGATTTCCCACCTTCATTCCCACGGCCAAGGTTTAATTTGCTTTCCAGTGATCAGTTAAAGACACGGACATTGCTCCAGCTGCGGTGATCATTTCCCTTTTTTCCATCTCTAACTAAACAGGCTCACACAGAACATCCAAAACTCCAGTTTCTCCCTGGGCTGCTCTTTGGCAGCAGACCCTGATTTCACCCAGGAGTGGAGGGAGCACCCCAGACCCCCACTCTGCCCTCTCCTGCTCTGTTTTCTCCTCCCTGAGAAGTTCCCCAGCTGCTCAGATTTATTGTTCTCATTCCAAAAACAGAGAAGTTTTCCACAACTCAAGGAAATCCAGAATAAAAGAGACCTTTCAAAATCCCAGTTTTTAGTACAAATTTCTGGATTTTTAAAGAAGAGTTTGTGACTGCTGGCAGCACATGAAGATAAGGAACCACACCCAGGTCACAGAGGAACGTTCAGTTTGCAACTGGAGAGCTTCAATTTATGCATTTCCACCTTCTTGGGATCAGAGTAAACACAGCAAAATTGGGCTTTCTTTAGAAGTCTCATCAATTCTCTCTTCCAGGGTAAAAGGGACTGCTCACCCCACAGCTTCCCCCAAAATAAAAACAAAAGAGAGGGTGTGTGGCAAGGGGAGGATGAGGAACAAAGGGAGGAAGGAAAAAACCACCCAGAACGGACAGAAATGTCCATTTACATCCATCAGCACCCAGTAACAAATCAGAAACTCTCAGCCCACCACGCAGAGAGGTGCCCAAAAATGGTACCTGCAAGAGGTCTCTCGGAAGGAGATGTTCAGATCCCAGTGGGTGTGAATCCTGGAGCAAGCAAACAGACAAAAAAGAGAGGTCAGAGGCAGGGCTGAGTGCTCATCTCCTGCCCCTGAAACGCTGCTCCACCCTGGGGACCCCCCAGCCCCAGCTCCTGCCTCCTCCAGCCCCAGCTCCTGCCTCATCCAGGCCCAATTCCTGCCTTTTTCAGTCCAAATTCCTGCCTTTTTCAGCCCCAAATTCCTGCCTTTTTCAGCCCCAAATTCCTGCCTTTTTCAGCCCGGCTGTCCTATCTGGGCTCTGGCACCTTTGTGCTGCTCTTGCTGTCCCCAGAGCCCCCCAGGCCAGCAGGAGGGGGTGACAATGCTCCTGATGTCCCCAGGGCCAGCAGGAGCGGGGGACACTTCTCCTGATGTCCCCAGAGCCCCCCCAGGCCAGCAGGAGGGGGTGACACTGCTCCTGATGTCCCCAGGGCCAGCAGGAGGGGGTGACACTGCTCCTGATGTCCCCAGGGCCAGCAGGAGGGGGTGACACTGCTCCTGATGTCCCCAGAGGTCCCCCAGGCCAGCAGGAGGGGGTGACACTTCTCCTGCTGTCCCCAGAGCCCCCCCAGGCCAGCAGGAGGGGGTGACACTTCTCCTGCTGTCCCCAGAGCCCCCCCAGGCCAGCAGGAGGGGGTGACACTTCTCCTGCTGTCCCCAGAGCCCCCCCAGGCCAGCAGGAGGGGGTGACACTTCTCCTGCTGTCCCCAGAGCCCCCCCAGGCCAGCAGGAGGGGGTGACACTTCTCCTGCTGTCCCCAGAGCCCCCCCAGGCCAGCAGGAGGGGGTCAGGCTGCTCCTGATGTCCCCTTGGTCGTGCAATCCCTTGGCCAGACAAAGCCACAGAGCCCTGGCCAGCGAGTGGCAACCTGCGAACCCCGAGTGCCAGCTGCACCCCAAAAGCAGGGGCGAGTGCAAAACCCCTCTGAGCGCTGCCCCGTGCCCCCTGCAGCCCCCGGGGTGACCCCCCGGGCCGGCACTGCCTGCAGGTACCTTCTTTTCATGATACTGATGTGCAGGTCCTCCTCCTGCTTCACCTCGGGCTGCTGCCCATTGCTCTGGTCGCTCTCCTGGCTGTCCTCGCTGTGGGGGAAGGTGGAGCCCAGCTCTTTTTTGGGGAGCCTGCTGGGGGGCAGCGGGATGCTCCTCTTCTCTGCCAGGCGGCCCCGGTTCTGGCACGGGACAGGGAAAGAGAACACAACAAGGATTTGGTGAGGAATCGCCCCAAACAGTAATTTCCATGAAAAACAAACAGAAAACTCGCTGGCACGGGACAGGGAAAGAGAACACAACAAGGATTTGGTGAGGAATCGCCCCAAACAGTTATTTCCATGAACAACAAACAGAAAACTCGCTGGCATAGGACAGGGAAAGAGAACACAACACGGATTTGGTGAGGAATGACCCCAAACAGTTATTTCCACAAACAAGGAACAGAAAACTCGCTGGCATAGGACAGGGAAAGAGAACACAACACGGATTTGGTGAGGAATCACCCCAAACACTTATTTCCATGAACAACAAACAGAAAATTTGCTGGCATGGGACAGGGAGAGAGAACACAACAAGGATTTGGTGAGGAATCACCCCAAACAGTAATTTCCATGAACAAGAAACAGAAAACTCGCTGGCATGGGACAGGGAAAGAGAACACAACAAGGATTTGGTGAGGAATCACCCCAAACAGTAATTTCCACAAACAAGGAACAGAAAACTCGTTGTCAAAAAGCTGTTTTTGACAAGCCAGAGCTGTCACGCCCGGCTCACACTTCGGTCGCTTTGCAAAAGGATTTCCCAGCACGGGCACTTCTCTTTGTGGTTTTTCCAGCTCTGAGCAAGCCCTGCACTCCCAGCCCTTCATCCCCAGCCTACACCTCATCCGCGCCGAGAGGGAAGGGAGGAGGCAGCAGCACCAGGCACCAAACTCTGCCTGCAGAGCATCTCCCACCGAACATTCCCACGTCACCACGGAATTAAAGCTTTGGGAAGCGACGGCCCAGGGCTGGAAAGGGACAGTGGCAGCAGCAGGGAAAGCAGGGAGGCAGCACTGCCCCTCAGAATCTGCAATAAAATCATGGAATTGGGACCCCAGCCAGGGCAAGGGAGGCTACAGCTCTGTGCCCATCCTCTGGGCAGGGAGAGAGGTGTGAAACGGGGCCAGAAAATGCAAAGAACTCCTCAGGAGTAATAGCTACTCTGCAAAAAAGAAACCCAAAAAAACGCAAAGAAAAACAAAAAAAATCCCAAAAAAAACCCCAAAAAACAAAACCCCAAAAAACAAAACCAAAACAACAACAAAAAAAACCACAAAAAAATAAAAAAAAACCCACCAAAAAAATAAAAAAACCCCAAACAAACAAACAAAAAAAAAAACCAAAACAAAACCCACAAAAAACAAAAAAAAAAAAAACCAAAAAAACCAAAAAAAAAATTAAAAAAAAATTTAAAAATTAAAAAAACCTGATTGCAGCTTTCCAAACCAGGGAAAGAGAACACAACAAGGATTTGGTGAGGAATCACCCCAAACACTTATTTCCATGAACAACAAACAGAAAACTCGCTGGCATGGGACAGGGAAAGAGAACACAACAAGGATTTGGTGAGGAATCGTCCCAAACAGTTATTTCCATGAAAAACAAACAGAAAACTCGCTGGCATGGGACAGGGAAAGAGAACACAACAAGGATTTGGTGAGGAATCGCCCCAAACAGTAATTTCCACAAACAACAAACAGAAAACTCGCTGTCAAAAAGCTCTTTTTGACAAGCCAGAGCTGTCACGCCCGGCTCACACTTCGGTCGCTTTGCAAAAGGATTTCCCAGCACGGGCACTTCTCTTTGTGGTTTTTCCAGCTCTGAGCAAGCCCTGCACTCCCAGCCCTTCATCCCCAGCCTGCACCTCATCCTCACCGAGAGGGAAGGGAGGAGGCAGCAGCACCAGGCACCAAACTCTGCCTGCAGAGCATCTCCCACCGAACATTCCCACGTCACCACGGAATTAAAGCTTTGGGAAGCGACGGCCCAGGGCTGGAAAGGGACAGTGGCAGCAGCAGGGAAAGCAGGGAGGCAGCACTGCCCCTCAGAATCTGCAATAAAATCATGGAATTGGGACCCCAGCCAGGGCAAGGGAGGCCACAGCTGTGTGCCCATCCTCTGGGCAGGGAGAGAGGTGTGAAACGGGACCAGAAAATGCAAAGAACACCCCAGGAGTAACAGCTACTCTGCAAAAAAGAAACCCAAAAAAACGCAAAGAAAAACAAAAAAAATCCCAAAAAAAACCCCAAAAAACAAAACCCCAAAAAACAAAACCAAAACAACAACAAAAAACCCCACAAAAAAATAAAAAAACCCACCAAAAAAATAAAAAAACCCAAACAAACAAACAAAAAAAACCCAAAACAAAACAAAAACCACCAAAAAAAATTAAAAAAAATTTAAAAAATTAAAAAAAAAATTAAAAAAACCTGATTGCAGCTTTCCAAACCAGCCTGGCAAAAGGAGGAGTCCTGGGAAAGCCGGGCAGGCTCTCTGCAGGGGAGGAAGGCTGAGAGAAGAGCCCAGGTTTTTTTAATTAACCAAATTAAGAACTTTCCACAAATACCGACCAAAACCTTGTTTACCTCCGTCGGTAAATCGCAGTGGTGGTGGTTAAGGGCACCCTAATTGCCGTGATAATGAGCTAAAGCCATCTGGAAGGATCACCCCAGCAGGGGTTCCCCCCCTGAGCAGCCAGGAGCGGGCGAGCCGTGGGCCAAAAATGGCAAAAATTGGGAAAATGTGGGGGAAACCATGAAATTTATGAGCTGTGCATCCCTTGCCCCGTGACACTTTTTGTGTGGAGGTGCTTTTCCAGTCCTGCCCCTCTCTGGGCACACAGGGGATGAGCCCCAGGGGCAGCCTCTGCCCAAAGGCACCAAACTCAGCCAAAAAAAGGGGAGAAGCAGCAGGGCTGCTCCTTGGAAATCCCAAAATTTCAGCCTTAACAACGCAATTTTTCCAAGTCCTGTTTGCTTTGTGTTTTTACCCTCAGGTTTGGAGGGTGCTTTATTCATTTATTTCTTTATTTATTTATTCACTACGTCCCCAGAAAATTAAAACAGACTGAGCCAATCAATTTTTGCCTTTTATACTCATCTGCAGCCAGCCTGGAATCAATTGCACTCCCCTAATCTGTTTAGAGGAATCCACCAGCACACATCATCACTTTCGAATGAAGCACAAAGGCAGCCAGAACCTGCTCCAAAAAACCAAAATTGTCCTGCAGAACAGCCCCAGGGAGGAGCAGCTCCCCAGCCACACCTGGGGCAGCAGCCAGGGCAGGTGTGGGTGTGGAATAAATCCTCCAGGAACCCCAGCAAACCCAGAGGTGTTTCCCAGCTCAGGGAGATGAAATCCTCCTCTCCCAGCCCCGGGATGGGGAGCAGAGCATCCCTTTTGCTCTTTAATTAAGGAAACCGAGGCTCCCCAGAGCCCCCGGGGTGCTGAGGGCACGGAGAGCAGCCTCATCGCGGGGGTGCCCTCCCCTCAGCTCCTGCAAGGTGAATTTTGGGGGTTCTGCTTGCAGCTGAGGAGGCACAGCTGGAGCTGGAGGCAATAATCCACCTTTTGCTCCACTTCTTTCTGCCCACCCCACCCTGCCAGGGTCTCCTGACACCATTCTTGTTTTTTGCTGGCTCTGAAGTATTGTCAGGGTGGGGAGTGGCTTTGTTGGAAAAAAGGAATTAAAAAAAAAAAATCACGGGCAGGAGGATTTCTTTTCCCTAGGAAAAAAAAAAAATCAGATGGTAGCAGCAGATTATTGAAGGCTACCTGAGAGATGCAGCTGCAACTGAACAAAAAACAAAAAACAAACAAAAAAACCCCCACAAATAAACAACAACCAAAAAACCCACCAAAAAAAAAAAAAAACAACAAAAAAACCCCAAAACAAAACAAAACAAAAAAACACAAAAAAACCAAACAAAAAACCCCCCAAAAAATGAAAAAAAACCAAAAACCCCCAAAACAAAACAAAAAAAAAAAAAAAAAAACAAAAAAAAACCCCCCCCCCCCCCAAAAAAAAAAAAAAAAAAAAAAAGAGGAAAAAAACCCCGAACAAAACAAAACCCAAAACCAACCAAACAAAAACCCCCGAAAACAAGGAAGAACTTGGGAGGAGCAGCAGGCTCTGGCAGGGGAGCAGTCTGGAGCCTGATCCTCCTGCCAGGAGAGGAAAGGAGCTCCAGGAAGGTGGGAAAGCCTGGGGGAGTTGTTCCCTTCTGGGGAAATGCTGCTCTGTGTGGGGCCAGAGGAGTCAAAAACCCAAACCCTGCTTCAAATCCCAGCCAGGCAAGAACCCCAAAACCCAAAGAGATGCACGGCCCTGGCCAGGACAGCCCCTGGTGAGAATTTAATTGATCCCAACCACAGAAAGACCCAGAGAGCTGCCAGGCACACAGAGCTCCACGGAACAAAATAACAATAATAATAATAACAATAATAATGCAGAGGAAAGCAAAGGTTGTGTCAGGGCAGAGGAATCCTGGAGAGCTGATCCCAGTGGGAACTGACCCCAGGAGGAGCAGGAGCAGCCCCTGGGGACACAAAAAAGGCACCCAAACGTAAATGCCCCAAGAATTCGCTCCCAAAATGAAAATATCAAAGCTGTTTGCGAGATTGCTCAGGTGTCTGTGGTTCAACCCTCAAAAATAACTACTACTGGATTAAAAAACCTGCAGGAGAAAGCAGCCTGTGCATTCCCTGCTCCCAGGTAGGGCTGGGAAACACAGGGAGCAGACAGGGAACGCTGGGGGAGCTTTGGGAGAACTCGGAATCTCTTCCATGTGAGAAGGAAATCCTCGAGCCCAGACAGCATTTTGTCTTTTTTTTATTGATAATAAAGAGAGGGGAACGGGAAAGGGGGAGGTTCAGGGAGCCTGGGGTGGTTTTCTTTGCTTTTCCCAAGAAGAAACACGGCGGGATGGGTTCAGTCAGGGACAGGAGGGGACCCCCATCCCCTCAGCTGGGATTAGTGCAGAGAGCTGGCAGAGGGGCACCTCCTGCTCTGGGCCACCCCTGGTGTCCCTGTCAGTGCCCGGGGGCACAGCTCTTCCCCAAACCCAGCAGGGATGAAGAGCCCTCCTCTGCCTCCCGGGGCTCAGGAGGGCCCAGGATTCCCAAGAAGAAACACGGCGGGATGGGTTCAGTCAGGGACAGGAGGGGACCCCCATCCCCTCAGCTGGGATTAGTGCAGAGAGCTGGCAGAGGGGCACCTCCTGCTCTGGGCCACCCCTGGTGTCCCTGTCAGTGCCCGGGGGCACAGCTCTTCCCCAAACCCAGCAGGGATGAAGAGCCCTCCTCTGCCTCCCAGGGCTGAGGAGGGCCCCGGGGCCAGGGCAGGATTATCGGGGTCGGGGTGCCCAGATTTGTTCACCACACACAAATCTCAGCCCCACGTCCCTTCCACCCCACATTTCCCCACCCAAATCTCAGCCTCCTGTCCCTCCCACTCACATTCCCACCCAAATCTCAGCCCCACGTCCCTCCCACCCAAATCTCAGCCCCACGTCCCTCCCACCCAAATCTCAGCCCCACGTCCCTCCCACCCAAATCTCAGCCCCACGTCCCTCCCACCCAAATCTCAGCCCCACGTCCCTCCTATCCCACATTCCCACCCAAATCTCAGCCCCACGTCCCTCCCACTCACATTCCCACCCAAATCTCAGCCCCACGTCTCTCCCACCCCACATTCCCACCCAAATCTCAGCCCCACGTCCCTCCCACTCACATTCCCACCCAAATCTCAGCCCCACGTCTCTCCCACTCACATTCCCACCCAAATCTCAGTCCCACGTCCCTCCCACCCCACATCCCCACCCAAATCTCAGTCCCACGTCCCTCCTATCCCACATTCCCACCCAAATCTCAGTCTTGTGTCCCTCCCACCCCACGTTTCCCACCCAAATCTCAGTCCCACGTCCCTCCCACCCCACATTCCCACCCAAATCTCAGTCCCACGTCCCTCCCTCCCCACGTTCCCCACACAAAGCTCAGCCCCCAGCCCTGCTCTGCGATTTGCCTGCCACACCTGGGGGATTTCCCAGCAAATTGTATTACTTTATTTGGTCAATTGGCCTACAAATTGATTTTCCTGTACAAATAATGAACATTTATGGTTATTTTCCCCATAGACTGCTTTATTTCACGTGTAACAAAGACTGATTTCCTGCAGGTTTCGAGACCTGAGCTGCAGTTCCTGTGACCCCTGGCTGATGGATGGCAAAGGGCTCCAAGCACAACTGGAGGGCTTGGGGTTTTTATTTTACCCTGAGGTGGCTGCTGGAGGCAAACACTGCTACCAGACCAAGGCGTTCCACAGAATAAATGGGAATAAATTGTTTTAAAAGAGATTCAAGTCCCGGGATCAGGCAGCCACAAGGCAGGGGAAATGCAGGTGAAGGAGCTGGGGACAGAGGGCAGAGCTGGAGAGGCCACATCCCTGCTCATCCCAGCCCTTGGGGACAGAGAGCCACATCCCTGCTCATCCCAGCCCTGGGGACAGAGAGCCACATCCCTGCTCATCCCAGCCCTGGGGACAGAGAGCCACATCCCTGCTCATCCCAGCCCTGGGGACAGAGAGCCACATCCCTGCTCATCCCAGCCCTGGGGACAGAGAGCCACATCCCTGCTCATCCCAGCCCTGGGGACAGAGAGCCACATCCCTGCTCATCCCAGCCCTGGGGACAGAGAGCCACATCCCTGCTCATCCCAGCCCTGGGGACAGAGAGCCACATCCCTGCTCATCCCAGCCCTGGGGACAGAGAGCCACATCCCTGCTCATCCCAGCCCTGGGGACAGAGAGCCACATCCCTGCTCATCCCAGCCCTGGGGACAGAGAGCCACATCCCTGCTCATCCCAGCCCTGGGGACAGAGAGCCACATCCCTGCTCATCCCAGCCCTGGGGACAGAGAGCCACATCCCTGCTCATCCCAGCCCTGGGGACAGAGAGCCACATCCCTGCTCATCCCAGCCCTGGGGACAGAGAGCCACATCCCTGCTCATCCCAGCCCCTGGGGACAGAGAGCCACCTCCCTTGGGGACAGAGAGCCACATCCCTTGGGGACAGAGAGCCACATCCCTGCTCATCCCAGCCCTGGGGACAGAGAGCCACCTCCCTTGGGGACAGAGAGACACATCCCTGCTCATCCCAGCCCTGGGGACAGAGAGCCACATCCCCTTGGGGACAGAGAGACACATCCCTGCTCATCCCAGCCCTTGGGGACAGAGAGCCACCTCCCTTGGGGACAGAGAGCCACCTCCCTTGGGGACAGAGAGCCACATCCCCTGGGGACACAGGGCCACCTCCCTGCTCATCCCAGCCCCTGGGGACAGAGAGCCACCTCCCTTGGGGACAGAGAGCCACATCCCTTGGGGATAGAGAGCCACATCCCTTGGGGACAGAGAGTCACATCCCTTGGGGACAGAGGGCCATCCCTTGGGGACACAGGGCCACCTCCCTGCTCATCCCAGCCCCTGGGGACAGAGAGCCACATCCCTGCTCATCCCAGCCCTTGGGGACACCCTGCAAGGCCCTTTCTTCTCCTGGATCCGTTATTCTGGAGGAAGAGGAGGGTTCCCAGGGAGGTTCCCAGGGAGGTTCCCAGGGGGGTTCCCAGGACAGCAGCTGGGCTCAGGTGCCCTGGTGGGATCTGTGGCAGGAGCTGCAGGACTGTCACCCCTGCAGGGAGGGCAGGGCTTTGGGGACAGCCTGGGGCTCATTCTGGAGGGCACTGAGCTGTGGGGCTGCCCTGGGCTGGAGCAGGCTCCAGAGCTGAGATATTCTGCTTTTTCTTTGTCTGCAGGGGGATTAACAGCCCCAGGGCTGAGGAGGGCATGTTTAATTTTGTTTAATTTTGTTTAATTTAATTCAATTCCTCCTGATGGCTGAGCCTGCCAGGCCCAGAGAGGCAGAGCAGGGGAGGTTTCCCAGGTGAATCTGATGGAGGTGGCCACGGAGAGAAAGTCAATTATCTGCAGCCAGCCCCAGGGGTGGCTCCAGCCCCTGCAGCCTGACTGCAACCCAATAAAAAATGAACTCACTCTGAGCAGGCCAGGCCCCCTCAGAGCTGCAGAAGCTGCTCCAGCTGAGGCACAGAGCGAATCCAGGAATGGGACAGGGGCTGGGAGGGTCAGGCTGAGGGAAACCCCAAATTCCTGCCCTGGGCTGGGGGATCCCTCCCGGGCTCCTGGCACTGAGCTGCCCCCAGCCCTGGGGATGCTGAGAGCCCCAGGAAGGAGGGACACACCTGAGGTGCTGAGAGCCCCAGGAAGGAAAGGCACACCTGAGGTGCTGGGAGCCCCAGGAGGGTGGGACATACCTGAGGGGACAGGTACTGAGAGCCCCAGGAAGGTGGGACACACCTGAGATGGCTGGGACCCCAAGAAAGAAGGGACACACCTGAGGGGACAGGTACTGGCAGCCCCAGGAAGGAGGGACACACCTGAGATGGCTAGGACCCCAAGAAAGAAGGGACACACCTGAGGGGACAGGTACTGAGAGCCCCAAGAAAGAAGGGACACACCTGAGGGGACAGGTACTGGCAGCCCCAAGAAGGAAAGGCACACCTGAGGTGCTGGGAGCCCCAGGAGGGTGGGACACACCTGAGGGGACAGGTACTGAGAGCCCCAGGAGGGTGGGACACACCTGAGGGGACAGGTACTGGCAGCCCCAGGAAGGAGGGACACACCTGAGGGGACAGGTACTGGCAGCCCCAAGAAGGAAAGGCACACTTGAGGTGCTGGGAGCCCCAGGAGGGTGGGACACACCTGAGGGGACTCATCCTGGCCCCAGCACAACCCTGCCAGCTCTCAGGTGAGCTCTGCCAGCACTGAGGTCACTCCCAGCACCAAAAGCACAGATCCCTGACACTGAGAGCACCAACAAACCCGAAGGATAAACCCCTGGAGTGCCAGGAACACCAGGAACTCTCACCCAGCTGCCAAGGATAAACCCCTGGACTCCCAGAAATCACCAGGAACACTCACCCAGCTGAAAAGGGTAAACCCCTGGACTCTCAAAAATCACCAGGAACACTCACTCAGCTGCCAAGGATAAACCCTGCACCCCTAAAAACACCAGGAACGCTCACCCAGCTGAAAAGGGTAAACCCCTGCACCCCTAAAAACACCAGGAACGCTCACCCAGTTGCCAAGGATAAACCCCTGCACCCTCAAAAATCACCAGGAACACTCACCCAGCTGCCAAGGATAAACCCCTGCACCTCAAAAATCGCCAGGAACACTGGCCCAGCTGGCTCAGCACGCTGGGAGCCCCACCAGGTGACACCACAGGATTTTACAACATGTGTATTTATAAATAACACTGGGAAGTGAATGACCAGTAAACACAGTGGCTGCCCGACGAGCAGGGGAGGATGCAGGGAGAGTTGGGAGCTGTGTGTTTTGAAGGTAAACACAAAGAGAATATTAAAAAAAAGTAATACTAGAGAGGTAAATAATTCATCAAAAGAGTGAAAAACAAGAAGCTGGAAGGGAAGAAAGAAAAAGAAGCAATGTCAGAGGGAAGAGAGGTGAAAAAACCCCAAAATCTCACATGGGGGTGAAAGCAGAACCGAAGTTAACAGTAAAACAGAGGGGAAGCTTTGGAGGGGGAACATTTCACCTGGAAATGGCCTCTCCCCTCTGGGCACTGAGGAACTGCCCAGGGGGTGCAGGTTTTGACAGTGGGAAATCAGGGATGGGAATTGCAGAGGGCAGGACCATCCTTCACAAAGTCAGAGCTTCCCTGCATCAGCCTCTGCCCACGAGCAGGAAACACCAACAGCAGCAGCAGCATTTGCAGGGGAAGCCACGGAGTTTTTCCTTGTTTTTCCACGTTCTGTTTGAATGTGAACTCGGACTATGAGAGGGTAAAAGCTTGGTCCAATCTGCACACATGGATGTATGCAGAGGGACAGAGCACACTCCGCATTCCTGAAGGAATGAGGAACCCAGAGCTCCCAGCCCTCCTCTGCTGGACACAAACCCACATCGACACACTGTGCCCACAGCTGTTTGTGAGCCTTGGAGATTTCCTGCATTTTTGACATCAGAATTCCTGCAGAATTGGGGTTTGCTGCTGGCCACTCTGCAGCTGCCATCCCTGCTGTAAAACCCAGCACAACTGCAGCAAGCCAAGTAAAAAACTGAGTTTTTTCAGAGGGAACACTCTGGGTTTGTCCTGCACCACTCAACTCCCCAGGCTGGGGCTCCTGCCAGGCTGGAATGACTCTGAGGATGATGGATGGATGGATGGATGGATGGATGGATGGATGGATGGATGGATGGATGGATGGATGGATGGATGGATGGATGGATGGATGGATGGATGGATGGATGGATGGATGGATGGATGGATGGATGGATGGATGGATGGATGATGGATGGAGTTCTACCTGGATCAGGTAAAGCACACCCGTGCTGAGCCTGCTGGGCATGGGAGTTGGGTTTCCACAGGGGCACTCCTGCCCCTCCCCCACTGCACAATTTATTATTTACCAGATTTTGCTTTTAAAACACAAAAGGCCAGCCAAGCACGAGCTCTGCCAGTGGCGCCGTGCCAACCCTGCTGCCCCCTGCAGCTGCAGCAGCCACAGGCTCCCTGAGCCTCCTGATCCTCCTGAGCTCTGCTGAGCAGCTCTGGCTCACCCCAGAGCACCTGCACGGCAGCAGCTGCCAGAGGGAAAGTGAAATCCCACCCTGGGCCTGTTCTCCAGCACATCTTCCTCCTGCAGGAGCTACCACCTGCAGCTCACAGCTCTGGGTCTGCACACAGCCACTCCCAGGGGGACACCTGCCTCAAAGGGCCAGCAGGAATTCTGCTCCAGGAGCTCCTGCCATGGACAGATTCTGCTCCAGGAGTTCTTGTCACGGACAAATTCTGTTCCAGGAGTTTCTGCCATAGACAAATCCTGCTCCAGGAATTCCTGTCCCCAGCTCAGGACAGCTCTGCCATGGATAAATCCTACTCCAGGAGTTTCTGCCTTGGACAGATCCTGCTCCAGGAATTCTTGTCATGGACAAATTCTTCTCCAGGAATTCCTGCCATGGACAGATCCTGCTCCAAGAATTCCTGTCCTCAGCTCAGGACAGCCCTGCCATGAATAAATTCTGCTCCAGGAGTTCCTGCCATGCCCAGATCCTGCTCCAGGAATTCTTGTCATGAACAAATTCTGCTCCAGGAGTTTCTGCCATAGACAAATCCTGCTCCAGGAATTCCTGTCCCCAGCTCAGGACAGCTCTGCCATGGATAAATCCTGCTCCAGGAATCTCTGCCATGGACAGATCCTGCTCCAGGAATCTCTGCCATAGGCAAATCCTGCTCCAGGAATCTCTGCCATAGGCAAATCCTGCTCCAGGAATCTTTCTCTGGATTTCCCTCACTCCAGCTCAAAGCAAAAGCAAAACACAAATGTCAGAGCACAGCACAACACGCCCTGAACTCCACAGGGTGATCCCTGCACAAGCAAAACCCAACTCAAACCCAAATTCCAATGGAGAAAGGGCCAAAATAAGGGTTAAATCAAATTAGGGTCAAACCCTTACACCCCTGAGTTCTGGAGACACCAGCTCAGGCTGCTTTATTTTAATGCCCCATTAAAATAAAGAGGGATCAGGTGGACAAATCCCTGCAGAGCTTGCAGAGGCTCAGCTGGGTCTGGTCTGCCTGTGCCGAGGCAGGTGAGCCCTTCCCAAACACAGCCAGAGCAGAGCAGCACCAGGCACACAACTGGCTTTGTTTGGACACTGGGTGCCAGCTGGAACTCCGGAAAAAATCCCCTCTGAAATCACATCTGAAGCTGGGAAGGTAAACAAAAGGCAAGAGCAGCACTGCAAAAAACACGAGTTAAAGGAATAATAACTGCAGCTTCTTCCACCCAGCCAGCCAAGGAGGGATTTAGGGCGAAGGAAATTCAGCCCCTGGGGAGGGCACTCACTGCTGGCTGATCCCTGGTGTTACTGACCCAGCCCAGGAGGGCACCAGGGACAGGAGAAGGGCACCAGGGCAGCTGCAGCTGCCCCTCAGGAGGGTCCCAGAGCTGAGAGCCAGGCAGCACAAAGAGAATATTAGATCCCTGTGCCAGGCAGATCCCTGTGCTGGCACCCCTGCTGCCCTTCCCACCCTGGGAATGCTCCCTGGAACCAGGAATGTGCACTGGGAGCTCCTCAGCTGCTGTCCCCTCCCCAGAGCCAACACCTGGACTTTCTGCCCCTGCCTCACCTGGATTTCCTCCTCTGCCTCACCTGGATTTTCTCCTCTGCCTCACCTGGATTTCCTCCCCCAGCCTCACCTGGGTTTTTCTCCCCCTGCCTCTCCTGGATTTCCTCCTCTGCCTCACCTGGATTTCCTCCTCTGCCTCACCTGGATTTCCTCCCCCTGCCTCACGTGGATTTTTCTCTCCCTGCCTCACCTGGATTTCCTCCCCCTGCCTCACCTGGATTTCCTCCCCCTGCCTCACGTGGATTTCCTCCCCCTCCCCCCCCTGGGTTTTCTCCCCCTGCCTCACCTGGATTTCCTCTCCCTGCCTCACCTGGATTTCCTCCCCCCTGCTTCACCTGGATTTCCTCTCCCTGCCTCACCTGGATTTCCTCCCCTGCCTCACCTGCAGTCACAGCAGTTCCCAGTGAGGGAGAGCTCTGCAGGAAAATTCTGGAGCCACCTGAGCTGCTGAACCCCCTGTCCCTCACCTGTGCCCACACAAACCTGGCACAGTTCTGTTCCTGCTCTGGGAGGAAAAGCCAGCTCTGACCCAGCACGGACATGAAATCCTGTTCATTCCAGCAGTGAATTTGGGGGTGTCCCAACAGAAACTTCCAAAATGACACGGGTTTAAATCAGCAAACTTGGGTACACTGCTCTCCAAGACTTGCAGAATTCTTATCCAGGGGAAGTGCTTGAGACACTTCACTCAGATTTTTAATGAGCCTCAGAACAATGAGGAAATACAAGGTAAATGGGAAAACACAGCACTGTGACTGTATTTTAAAAAGCTTAAGCAGAATAATCCAAGTAATTTTATAACCCCCAGGAGAAATAATGAAATAGAGGAAAGCGAACAAGTAATAATAAATTAACAGAGGGTGATATAATTTATGCAAATTAAAGCTTGTTAATGGAAAATATGTTAAACCAATATATCTTTTTTTGCTGAGACAATAGTGCCAACACAATGTGCCTGGATTTCTGCGAGGTGTTTGCTCTGACACCACACGACTTTCTGGATGTGGAATCAGAGCCATGCAAGGGAGAATTCTGCCTGCCTGAATCCCCCAGGCAGCCTGGGCTGGGGAAGGTGTCCCTGAGATTTAAGGGTTTTAAGGTTCCTTCCAACCCAAACCACTCCAGGATCCTAAAAATGAGCAACTCATCCTCATTGTCCTCCTGTTCTCCTGCAGGTGAGGGTGGGGTTGTCCCCAGTGCAGATTATTTTGCTCTGCACACCCAATTCTCAGCCCCCTTTGTCCTTCCCTCTCTCCCACTTTGCTCCATGTCAGCATTTCCTTACAGATGGGGGGGAAAGTGAGTTTTCACTCCTGTTCCCAGAGCTTGCCATGAAAAGCAGAGCAGGGGTCCCTCCACACCACCAGAATGAGCCTCAGGATGGAAGTTTTTCAGCCAAAGGAAAAGCACAGCAGCTTGGAGCACATCACATGAAATATCCTTTAAACACACGTTCTGCAGGTCCTACAGTGATTTAAAGACAACAGCAGACACATCAAAGGCAGGACTAAATCCTCCCAAAGCAAGGATGATTTCTGCCCTCTGCACACGCCAGGGGACAGAAACGCTCCCCAGCCTCATGGAATTACTCTTAACTGAACTTATGCCTGAGAAATCCATCATCACAGCAAGGTGAGACTTCAAAAAAAAAACCACTAAAAAAACCCAGATCCACTGTGCTGATACAAAGGAGCCCAGATCCAGAGCTGGTGAGCAGCTCATGAATTTCAAGCCGAAGATGTTTTCAGAAATCGCGCTGCTAACGCAGGGATTGGAAAATGAGCTGGGTTTTAATTCAGAATTAAAAGCACTCTGCAGAGGAGCAGCCAGGCTCTGCTGTGGGACTCTGAACTGTCCCCTGTGCCTGCAACACCCTGAGCAGGGGTGTCTGCAGCTGCAGCACAAAAAAAATAAATCCCATCGGAGTAAATCAACCCCGCGCTGCGCAGGGGCCGGCACAGCCAGGGGGGAACCAGCACTGCCCAGCTTCCCCACGCCCTGCTGGGTGTCCTGTGGGGCACAGAGGGGCCCGGTGCCAGCCCTGCCAGTCTGGGGGTGAGGGAGAAGCCAGGAGCTGGGCGATGCTGGCTGTGAGCAAAGGGCAGCCTGCTCTGAGGCTGAGCCCCGCTCACAGAGATGCAGCTCGATGCTGTCAGTCCCTCTGCACAGGCATGGACCAGCCTGAGCACACGAGGAGCCAAAAGCTGCCCCAGCCATCCGTGGCACATTTTCATGTGTTTTTCTTTAACTCTGTAACTTTATGATAGCCGAGACTAACGGTGGTCAGTGTTTTAAGTAAGCCCAGAGCTGCGAGTTCCAGCGCACTGAATCATCCCTGAAGAGCCCTGCAGTGCCTTCCTCTGCAAGGGCACTTCAGGGTTAAGTGGGTGAATCACCAGGGGGAAATAACAGAGGAATTGATATTATTTGTCCCCTCTGGGAGAGGGGGAAAAAAAAAAATATAATAAAATTAAAGCAGGCAGGTTTGTGTGGTTCACCCCGTGCCACAGAAAAAGAGATCTCAAGAACCACAGCTGTGACGAGCAGTGGGGAAAGTTATTGATCTGAAAGAATTCATTTTTATTAGAAGGGCTGGTACTTTTACTTATTTAATAAAGGCCTGGCGTCAAATCACCGAGAATTTCAGGATTATCTAATTCCATCTAATCTCATTCAATCACTGATGCTCCAGACTGGAGCAGAAAGGAATGTTTGCCCTTTCCTGTCTTCAGGGGCCATCTCTGGTTGCCCTGGCAACCCAGCATCTCCCACAGCCCGTGGCACCCAGCACATCCATCTGGGCAGAAAGCAGGGCTGGAATTGCAGGGGAGCCCCTGAGACCCAGGGGCAGAGCTGGGCAGGGAGCAGCAGCCCCAGAGCTGCCACAAAAACAAACCCCAGGCGGGGAACTCTGCCTCTTCCGAGGGACCAGCCCCAGCCAGGAGCCCCTTCCGAGGTCCTGAGGTCCCTGAAAATCCCAGAGCTGCTGCTGAAATCAATCCCAGCACTGAACTGGGCACCTGCTCCAAGCAAACACAACTTTTCTGTCACCACAGATCTTCCAGCTTCTGTGTTTTCTTTTTTTTTCCTTTCTTTTTTTCCCTGCATTTTCTTTTTTTTCCCTTGCATTCTCTTTCTGAATTTTCTGTATTTTCTGTGTATTTTCAGTATTTTCAGTATTTTCTGCATTCTCTGCATATTTTCAGTATTTTCTGCATTTTCAGTATTTTCTGCATTTTCAGCTTCCGAGGGACCAGCCCCAGCCAGGAGCCCCTTCCGAGGTCCTGAGGTCCCTGAAAATCCCAGAGCTGCTGCTGAAATCAATCCCAGCACTGAACTGGGCACCTGCTCCAAGCAAACACAACTTTTCTGTCACCACAGATCTTCCAGCTTCTGTGTTTTCTTTTTTTTTCCTTTCTTTTTTTCCCTGCATTTTCTTTTTTTTCCCTTGCATTCTCTTTCTGAATTTTCTGTATTTTCTGTGTATTTTCAGTATTTTCAGTATTTTCTGCATTCTCTGCATATTTTCAGTATTTTCTGCATTTTCAGTATTTTCTGCATTTTCAGTATTTTCTGCATTTTCTGCATATTTTCCGTATTTTCAGTATTTTCTGCATATTGTCAGTATTTTCTACATTTTCTGCATATTTTCAGTTTTTCTGCATATTTTCAGTATTTTCTGTATTTTCAGTACTTTCTGCATTCTCTGCATATTTTCAGTTTTTTCAGTATTTTCAGCATTTTCTGCATTTTGTGCATTTTCAGTATTTTCAGTATTCTCTGCATATTTTCAGTATTTTCTGCATTTTTCAGTATTTTCAGTATTTTCAGTATTTTCTACATTTTCAGTATTTTCTGCATTCTCTGCATATTTTCAGTTTTTTCATTATTTTCAGCATTTTCAGCATTTTCTGCCTTTTCCACCACCAGAAGCCCTCAAGGCTCCCTGCACCCCATTTCCCTGGAGCCCCCCTGCCAGCCTGGCCGGTGCCCGGGATGTCACCCGAGGTGACACTGCCTCCCCTCCCCAGGCTGATGCTCCTGCCAGCTCCTCCCAGCTGGAGATGCAGGAAATTAAAGAACCTGCTCTGCTCAGGCACTGGAGCTCCCCTGACACCTGAAAATGATTTGATGTGCACAGCTACCCTCCAAAAACAGGGCAAATTTGGGCTTGACGGCCTTCCCAGACCCTGTGGCTTTGTATCCATGTGCAAAATAAAAAAAAAAAAATTAAATTAAATAAAGCTACAATTTCCCCGTGGGCTGGAGGCAAAATAAAGGAGCAAGAACCTTTCAGTGCTTTTTGGGAATTGCCTCCAGAACCCTCCAGAGAGGCTTTCCCTGCCCTCAGCTGGAAACACAACTGTGTCAGGAGCTCCCCAAGGACACCGGCCAGGGCAGGGCACCCTGTCCCAGCAGGAAAAAGCAGCCCTGAAACGGGGAGAATTGGGAATTCTTCACTGGGGAGGTGAAGCTGAGGCATTTCAGTAGAGGGAGAAGGGAGGGAACGTGCCAGAGACTCCTGAGGAGCAAAACGTTCTCCAGATAAACAGAGGAGGAACAGGGCAGGACAATGCACAGTGGGGGTAGAAAAACAAACAAACAAACAAACAAACAAACCCCACAAAAGCAAACAAACTAGGTGAAAAAGGAAAAAAAACAGAGAGCAAACAAAGTGATTTTTCAAGAAAATTGTCCAAACAATAATTGAATAAGAACAGAGGGGATTTCTTTTCCAAAGTGCAGGGCCAACCATGAATCCCCAGGCTGGTTTGGCTTGGAAGGAACCCCAAATTCCAGCCCTGGCAGGGACACCTCCCAGGCTGCTCCGAGCCCCGTCCAGCCTGGCCTGGGCACCTCCAGCAGCTTTCCTGCAGGAACTGCTCTCCCTGTCCCACAACGAGCTCTCTGAGAAGTTCAGCATCCCTGCAGACCTGTGCTGACTGATGGCTTTAAATTAAGGAAGTTTTTGAGGGAGCTCACCCTGCTCTTGGCCACGCTTTGCCAGCAGGCTCGGAACGAGCTGCGCTCCCTTTGAGCCAGGCCAGCGAGTTTGGACACAGAGCAGAGCAAATTAAAACCAGGTGTCTGTGCCCTGCAGCACCAGAGACGGCCCTAAGCACTTTAATGACATCTCTAAATAATTTTGACAGCAAAATTACTTCTCCCGTGTCACCTTTACACTGCCCTTGACACGGCGCTAACGAGACGAGGCTGCTTCCCTGCTCCTCCACATTTATTTGTCTGCCTTTCCTCCCAGCCTTCACTTTCTTCCCCTCAGAGCAGGAGGATTCCAGCGCCAGGCTGCCACACTTTCCTGGGTCAGGCTGAGGGCTCAGAAATTTGCCTTTTCCTGCAGCAGAGCCCAGGGAATGGAGCCCGTGGGGTGAGGAATGCCCTGGGAGCATCCCAAGGAGAGGACGATGTGCTCCCTCCACCCAGAACCCTCCCACAGCAAGCTCAGCAGGGATTTTCTTTCCCTCCCTTGCCTGGCCTGGTTTCCACCAGCTCTGCCCTCCCACCACAGCAGATATTTCACCCCCGTGGTCTCCTCACTGCTCCCTGCCAGAGCACAAATCCCACCCCAGCTCCTGCACCAGGGCAAACCTCACCCCACCCCCCCAGAGCCCCTCAAAGCCCCCCTGCAAGATAAAATTATTTTCCTAAGCCACAGCTGCCCTCCACCTCTCTGCTGCTCGCTCACAAGCCTGCAATCCAATTAATATTTTCCTTTCCAGAGGGTATTTAATAATCCACAAAATTGAATCCTTCAGCATGGCGCTGGCACTCTCGGTGCCATTGATCTGGGCTTGCTCTGCCTCTGTGCAGAACAATAACTGCTCCTTGTGCTGCTGCAGCCCCCAGGAGCAGAGCTGGGACCGGCAGCAGCAACCCCAGCACACACAGCACTGCCCAGCTCCTCTCCCAGCCACGCTGATTCCCATTTCCAGCTCTTTGCCCCCGAAAATCCCCCTCTGGAAGAGCCCCCTGACCCCCACAGCAGTGGGTTTTAGGGACCCACAGAGGTTCCCACTGCCCCCAGAGCTGGACCCAAACTCCTGGACCCAAACTCCTGGGGTGGACCCAGCACCCTGGATGGGCTCTGGGAGCCCCTCACCCCATTTTGGAGCAGGAGTCACCTCATCTGCAGCTCCCCCACAAAGCTGAAATCTGACAGAGTTTGAATCAACTTCTGTTAACAATACACCTTGGACTTGCAAGTCTGCAGTGCAACACAGGTTAAAATCCACCTGGGCCAAGGCCTTTATCAAAACAAAACAGAACCAAAAAAAACCCTGCAAACAAACAAAAAAAAAAAGCCCATCCATCTCCAAAACCGCCAACAAACACTAACCTGAACTAAAATGTGCTGGATTAAAAGCAACAAGCCAAATCAGCATGAAACCACAAATAAAAATCAACAGACTGTGCCAAAGTCCTTGGGGGGATTTGGAGGTTTATAAGTCTGCTTTACAGAGGGGCTTTTTCCACATTCATGAGGCAGCCCCCAGGGACACAAAGGCAAAGTTATGAAAACAGTCCCCTGCACACAAACCCCAGCATTCTCCAGCTCCCATCCCTAACCCACAGCAGCTCAGAAAGGAACCTAAATCTAATCTATTCAGTTACCAGTGAAATCTCAGAATTAATCCTGCTTCTGCAGGCAGCCAAGGCAATTCTCCAGCAGGCAAAGTCCTCTCGCCACAGGAAAGCTCTCCTGGAAGCCTCGTGCCTGGCGTGGGAGATTCCCCTTTTGGTGAAAGCCTCTGGGTTTGGATCCCAGCACGCTCAGGATCTCCCTTCCTTGCCCTGGTGCTGCTCTGCTCCTGCCTCTCCAAGGAAACTGTGGAACTGGGGAGCGCCAGGGAAGGGCAGAACGGAGCACCACGAGTGACACAAAGCCACCCTCCGGGGTCACACAGAGCTGCCTGCCACCCAAAACACGGCCCAGAAACCTCAGGCTGAAGACCAGACTTTGCTCATTAGTGGCATTTTTGAAGTCAGCAGCAGATGATAGTTCCTCTCTCCGTCCCTGACAAAGTCTTGGACTGGCGCCTGAACCTCAGGGCAGCAAAGGAAAACAACAACGGCGATGACGAAAAGCAAAAAGCAGCAAAGAAAAGGAATCACATGGAAACCAAACCAAGAGCAAAACACGGCCCCAGCAAGCAAATGAATCCCCCTGTCAGTGCCCCAGCCGTGCCCCACACCCTGTGCCTGTGCATGGGAGGCATGGGGGCAAAGCCCAACATTCATTTATTGCTCTTTTTGTTTCGGTTTCTTTCAATGTGGCCACGTCACAACAGCTCTGTGGAAATTGGGTCTTCTCTACCTGAACCCCCTAAGGGCCACCTTTCAAACAGAAACCCTGTGCAAGAAACCAGGGGAAAAGAGGATGAGGAGCAGCCAGCCTCCAGCCCTAGCTCCCTTTCAGAGGAGCACTGAGAATGGAGCACACAGCAAGGGTCACACTGTGCCTGACAAGGGAAACAAGCCAGGGTTTGGGATGTCCTTCCACTGTTATCCTGGACGTGTGACGCTGGGCTTCACACATCTGAGGCATTTTGGTTGATCAGTAAGGATTTCAGAGCTGCTCTCCCCTCCCTCTGGCTGGAGCCCACTGCCCACAGCCCTGGCTGAGGGCTGGAAGCAGAGATGGAGAATGCAGGGTGGGGTCTGGAGCAGAGGGAACCCCGGGGGGAATGGGTCTCACCGGAACAGACTGCAATCCTGCCAGGGCTCCACACAGCACGAGCTGTGCCTGCCCAGAACTGACAAGCACAAATGTGGGGGGAGAGCCCTGTTCACATCTGGCAGCTCACTCTGGGAAGGTTTGGCAGCCTGTGCCTCCCCAAAACTGAAGGGACCTGAGCCATTCTCCCGTCCAGATGGCAAAAACCTCTCTAAGGGCACAAAGCCCAGGGGCAGACCCTGCTTCCCATGGCTGTGCCTGCACCTCGGCCCTGGGAAGGGCACTTAGCCCTGCCTGCACCCCTGCGTGCAGGGCAGGGAGGGAGGGACAGACAGAGGGATGGAGGGAGCTGTGTGTGATCCTAAAAAGCTTGTTTTGACCTCAAAGAGCCACACAGACCTTTTCCCAATCAACCCCAAAACACCTGTCCCAAAGCAATCCTGCCAAACCGGTCATGAAAGGCACGGTGACATCAAGACAAAGCCAGGGGTTCCACTCAGGGTGACAGGAGGTAGCCAAGAAAAGAAAGAATTGGTCAGGGATGGATGGATGGATGGATGAGGGAGGGAGGGAGGGAGATGGATGGATGGATGGAGGGATGGATGAAGGAGGGATGGATGAACGGATGCAGGGATGGATGGATGAAGGAGGGATGGATCAAGGAGGGATGGATGAACGGATGCAGGGATGGATGAACGGATGCAGGCGTGGATGGATCACGGAGGGATGCAGGCATGGATGCATGGCTGGCCAGCCGGCCGGCGGCGCGGGGGCGGCCCGGGGGGCGGTGGCGCCGGCGGGGCCGCTCCCCCCGAGCCGCGCAGGAAACCAG
>NW_024503790.1:6074793-6144613 GCF_017590055.1 Onychostruthus taczanowskii
CACCGGGGGGGCACCGGGGGGGAACCGGGGGGGAACCGGGGGGGCCGCGGCTCGGAGCCGGCAGCGCTGAGCCCGGGCCGGGGGCGCTGCCAGCCCGGGGGCTGCGGCTCGCTGCGATTTCCTCTCCAGACCGACCCCTCCTCTCTCCCCCCGAGCGGGCGGGACCGGGGCAGGGGCTCGGAGCCGCCGGGCTGCTGCGGCTGGCAGGGGACACACACAGGGGACACACACAGGGGACATGCCAGGGACACACACAGGGGACACACACAAGGGACATGCCAGGGACACACACAGGGGACACGCTAGGGACACACACAGGGGACACACACAGGGGACATGCCAGGGACACACAGAGGGGACACACACAGGGCACACACACAGGGGACACACACAGGGGACACGCTGGGAACACACACAGGGGACACACACAGGGGACACACACAGGGGACACGCTGGGAACACACACAGGGGACACACACAGGGGACACACACAGGGGACATGCCAGGGACACACAGAGGGGACACACACAGGGCACACACACAGGGCACACACACAGGGGACACGCTGGGAACACACACAGGGGACACACACAGGGGACACACACAGGGCACACGCTGGGTGGCACCGCTCCCGCAGGGACAGCCCCGCAGCGCTGCCTTCGCTGCCTGCGGGAGCAGGGGGCAGAGGTGCAGACCCCAAAGGCGGCTGCCTTGCCCCCTCACAGGCACTGCTGGAGTTCTCCTGCTGTCCCAGGAATGATTTCAGAGCGGTGGAAGCAGCTGCAGACAGGATCAGCTCCCCATCTCCACACCCCTGCCGGGACAGGCGTTGCAGGTCCCTGTCATCTGCACTATAAAATGTCAATAATTTCTGCTTCTCAGGAGAATCAGCCCTCGGATCTCAGCGGTGCTCCAATGGGCAATCACTAAATGGGGAAATATAAACCATGCCCAGTTCCTAACCCTCCTCCTTGTGTGACTGCTCTGGACGTGCAGGGATGGAGCTACCAAAGCTCTACCAAAAGACTTCAGGTTCAAAACGTGGAACTGTGCTTTGGTCAGGGACATGAGCTAAGTAGGGCACAGAAAGTGCAGGGAGCACAGAGAAACAGCTCTGACAGAGCTCCTCACTTGGCTCTGCCCTTGCTGTGCAAATTCTGACATCCAAAACCCCTTTCCCAGCTGGGAAGCACTGGGAGGCAAGTCCAGAAATATTTATTTCTCCTTGCCTGAAACTGCACCAACCTCTTTTCCCCCTCTATCTGCACTTTCCAAACGCAGTTCTCAAAGGCTGTGCCACACACTGGTTTCATGCAGAGCTGGTTTCCCATCTGGAAATGCACCTACCCCTGCACAACTCCTGAAAATGCTGCTGGCTAGCAAAGTGCACCACGACCTTTTGGCTACTGCTAGCCCAGAGAACGTCCAGCACACAGCATCACCTGGCCAGGCACTCCTCAGCATCCCCACAACAGCAGCCCATCCCTGGCACGGCAGATTCTTGGCTCTGAGCAGCCCAAGTGACAACACAGACCAAACTCCCGGTGGAGAAAGCTGCTCACAGCACATCACACGTCCCCCGAGCGCAGGAGCTGGGAAGAGCCAGGTTTGAGCAGACCTGGGGTGAAATGGCAGGCATTGCTGGGGGTGGGGGGCTGCTGGACACCTCTCCCCCTTCATTTCTGGAGCTGTTGGTTACTGCTCCAAGCCCCTTCCCGTGTTTGTAACACACAGAGACACCAGGCAGGAAGGACTGCAACTCCAGCTCTGTCCTTTCCCATCACAGAAACACTGAATCTGAACACAGACTGTCCACTCCAGCCCAAACAAGCAACAAAATCAAAAATGGGACATTTCCAGTGGATAAAACCACACGAATTTCCACTTGTATCTGTTTCCACAGTGCTACTGGCAATGTTTTAAGTCATTATTGTTCCTTCAGACCAAGAGCTGCCTCACTCCTCCAAACCAACAGCTCTGCCTTCCCAGTTAGATGTTGTTGTACTTTATGGTTATTTTTACACACAATTAACTGTTTTGAGGCCTTACTTTACTACGATTTCGGTCCCTTTTTATTTATAGCATCAACATCTTTTCCACGAAAATGCTGATGAGAGATTTTGGAAGTCTCAGGATGAAGGCAAGAATACACAAGGAACCCAAAAGTGAATTAGGAAAGATCTACAAAAGCCACAACTATGCCAGGAACGATGCTCAAGCTGTCAGCATTTGAGCTCATGCAGTTCACCTAAGCTGGTTTGTACACTGTGCCTGCTCTAACACGTGGGCACAATCACATTTCCCTTTTGCTTTATTTAGCCGTTTTCACACCTGTGCACAACGCACAGAAACCAAGGGGTGGGAACACGGAAGAGGCTCCTCCATCATTTGCCTCCTTGCACACACAGCTCCCCCCGAAAACCAAAAAATCCCACCGAGTGCTGCTTCCTTCAGCTCAAACGCCGCTCTTCCCGTCTGCTCTGCTTCCCAGCTCCCCTCCAACACTGCGGGAACCCTCGCAGTGCAGGCAGGGCTCTGGCAGCCTCCATGACCCTCACACATCACGGTTCCACCAGCACCGAAGCAAAGGGATTTTTTTTTTTTTTTTTTTTTAAGGGAAGGAGGCAGAGGAGAGGGAAGATGTCTTAACTAAAGCACATAGTTTAACAATAATCTTACCACTGGAGACGAAATTCGACACCCAGGGCAATCACAGATTGGAGGATGTACCTGTAAGATTCCTTTGGACATAAGAGTCTTCAAACTTTTCCCTATATGCAGAAGAGAAGAAAAAGCAGAAGAAGAAGAAGAAGAAAGAGAATCAGCACGTTTATAAAAGGAAAGTATTTAGGGAAGGGGGGAGGGGGAGGCACGCGTCTGCTTCCATATAAACAGCCCTCCCCTTGCCTGCCTAGCAGGACCCATCCCCGCCTGCCGCTGCAGCCGAGTTGTGCCCCGGGGGTCCCGGGGAGCGGAGCCCGACACAGCCCCCGGGGGTCCCGGGAAGGGGAGTCCGGCACAGACCCCAGGGTTCCCGGGGGTCCCGGGGAGCGGAGCCCGACACAGCCCCGGGGGTCCCGGGAAGGGGAGTCCGGCACAGACCCCAGGGTTCCCCGGGGTCCCGGGGAGCGGAGCCCGACACAGCCCCCGGAGCCCGGCACAACCCCGGGGGTCCCGGGGGTCCCGGGGAGCGGAGCCCGACACAGCCCCCGGAGCCCGGCACAGCCCTGGGGGTCCCGGGAAGGGGAGCCCGGCACAGACCCCAGGAGCCCCGCGGGTCCCGGGGAGGGGAGCCCAGTACGGTCCCGGGGGTCCCGGCACAGCCCCCGCAGCCCCGCCGAGCTCGGGGCCGGCGCTGCCGCATCCCCGGCGAGCCGGAGGCGCTCCCGCATCCCCCGCAGCGGGCACGGCCCCGGGCACCTCCCGCTGCTCCTCCGCCCGCTCCTCCTGACTCACCCCAGAGCAACTGAGGCTTCCCGAAGGCAGCAGGAGCGCGGCCACACAAGAAACGGGCAGCGACAATTAGCGCGTCCCCCGAAGCGCTGCCCCCGCTCCGCGGCGATCAATAACCCCGCCGAGGTGTCAGTCACCTCCTAATCGCTCCTCAGCCCCCCCCGGGGCCGCCACCTCCGGCTCTCAGCTCATTACGTGCCGCCCGGGCTGTGCCCGCCCGCCCCCGGCGCCGCTCCCCGCTCTCCACCTGCCGCCCGCAGCCGCAGCAGCAGCGGAGCCGCGGAGCCGCGACTGCGGCGCCGGCTCGGGCGGGGAGGGGAGGGAGGCAGGGCAGGCGCCCGTCAGCAGCCGCCGGCGCCGCGGAGGTCCCGCACCACCCAGCTGCGAGGGGAACACCCCCTCCGCCCCGCCCGCCGCCCCGCCGGTGCCTGGCCCGGCCGCGCTGCCGCTCCCCGCCGCGCCGGCTCCGCCACCGCCACCGCCGGCGGCTGGCAGGGGCGGCCGAGCACCCCGAACCCCCCGGGTCTGCGCCCCGCCACCCGCCCGCTGTTCAAGTCTCCGCCACATGAAAGTTCTCTTCCCACCAAATAGCATCCCCCCCCATCCCCACGCCGCCTTCCCAAAAATCCTCGCCGCCGCCGCCGCCCCCAAAGGCAGCCGTTCCCAAATGGCTCGGAAAAGTTCGGGGCGCGGGGATCCGGCAGAGAGGGGCTGGGGGTGCGGGGGAGAGGGGGCTCGGCTCGGGGCTCGCCGCGGGTGCCGCTGCCCGAGCACGGGGGCGAGGGGAGGATGTGAGGAGGAGCGGGGACCCCGCACCCGGAGAGCGCTGCCTTTACCTTTGTGCCTGATGCTGCGCTTCCAGTCCTTGGCCGTCTCTCTGCCGCTGACGAACTGGAACTCGTTGGGGGTGAGCCACTCTCCCCGGTACCGGATAGAGGGTCCTTTGCTCCCTTGGCACAACTTATTGATGTAGAGCAGCGCCTTGTTCTCCCCGCACTCCACCTCGATGCAAGGCTCTCCGTTGTCAAAGAAGGGCTGGAAATCCGGGATGGAGGAAAACCTCTCCAGCATCAGGTCCTCGGGGAGGTGGTGGGGGTGGTGCGGGTGGGGGTGGTGGGGCTCGTGGAAGCCCAGGTACGCGCGGTGGGCAAAGATCTGCTCGTAAGCCGGCGGGTGCGGGGTGACCACCGGAATGGCAGCGGCGGCCAGAGGCGCGAGGTAGTCAGGTAAGGTTTCCATGGGCTGGTTGAAAGCTGCCAGGGCCATCTCTTCTCTGTCAAGTCGCTCCTTCTTGATAGCAGGCATGGTGCCGCCGCGCTCCCCGTGCGCCCTGGCGTCTCCAAAGCACAGCGGCTCCAATGTCTCCGGCTCAACTTGCCCTCGCTCTGGCTGGAGTTTGGCTGAAATGCGCCAGCAGCAGCAGCAGCAGCAGCACAAGCACCTTTGGCGCTCGGGTGCCGGAGGTGGCTGGTATCCCCCGGAGCAGCCCGCGAACAAATCTCCTGGGCTGGCTCCCCAGCAGAGCTGTCTGGGATCCCTCTCCCACGGAGAGCCTAATGTACCGTAGCTGCTGTGTGGCTCGCAGATCTGCCCCTCCGGACTAATACCTGACATCTCGGAGAGGTCTCTGCCGCCGTAGACATTATTTTGGTTTAAGGAGAGGAAAAAAAAAAAAAAAAAAAAAAAAAAAAAAAAAAAAAAAAAAAAAAAAAAAAAAAAGCTTATTGATTCCCCTAGATCAACCCACCTTCTCGCTAGGCTGGAGGGTTCCCCGCCGCCCAGCCAGCCCCCTTTCACCCTGCCCCCCTGCTTCCTTTAAACTGACACCTGGTTTATTTATTTATATGCAATAATTAAAATTAAACGCTGCGCCCCCGCCGCCGCTCCGCGACCCCTCCCCGCCCCGCCGGCGCCCGCCGGGAGGACGGAGCCCCGGCCGGTGCCGGCTCTGCCCGCGGGGCTCCAGACACCCGGGCGGCGGCGAACTTTCCCCGGGGCCGCCCACCTTCACCTGCGCGCTGCGGACTCGCCCCGCTCCCCCCGAAGCCTTTATGATCCCCGCCAGTTGGGTTTTAATCCCCGCTCCCGCAGGAGATTTTAAGAAACGCGGCGTTACGCTCCTTATCCCCCTGTGTGTATATATATATATATATAAAATCTATAAATATAAGCACATCTACACACGCACAGACACACGGACATCTACAGTGCCATCCCCGCCAGCTGCGCGCTCCCCGCGCCGCCGCCCGCAGCCCCCGAGCGCCGCGCCGGGCTGGGCCGGGCCCCCGAGCCGGGACAGACACGTATTGATCGGTGCTCAGAAGTCACCGCACAGTTCGGAGACTCCGAGCAAACAAGATTTCCCTCCGCCGCCGCCGCCGCCGCTTCTCTAACTTGGCCCATTTAAACAGCGGAGGCGCTGGGAAGCGCCGCGCCGGCGGCGGCGAGGGGGTGAGCGACGGACGGCGGGGCCAGCGCCGGCTGCCGCCAGCCCGGGGACACCGGGGGGGACCCGGCCCCGCGGGGACACGGCCCAGACCCGCTGCTGCCGCCCCTCTGCACCCCCTGCGGCGTGATGGCAGCGCCCGGCAGGTGGGACCTGGGGAGGGAGGGAGGGAGGGATGGATCCATGGAGGGATGATGGATGGATGGATGGATGGATGGATGGATGGATGGATGGATGGATGGATGGATGGATCCATGGATGGATGATGGATGATGGATGGACCCATGGATGGATGGATCCATGGAGAGAGGGATGGATGGATCCATGGATGATGGATAGATGATGGATGAATAGATCCATGGAGGGATGAATGAATGGATGGATGGATGGATGGACAGATGGACAGATGGATCCATGGATGGATGGATGGATGATGGATGGATGGATGGATTCCTCCATGGAGGAATGGATCCATGGATGGATGATGGATGATGGATGGATGGATGGATGGATGATGGATGGATCCATGGATGGATGGATCCATGGATGGATGGGTGGATGATGGATGGATGGATGGATGGATGGATCCATGGATGGATGATGGATGATGGATGGACCCATGGATGGATGGATCCATGGAGAGAGGGATGGATGGATCCATGGATGATGGATGGATCCATGGATGGATGGATCCATGGAGAGAGGGATGGATGGATCCATGGATGATGGATAGATGATGGATGAATAGATCCATGGGTGGATCCATGGGTGGATCCATGGGTGGATGGATGGACACACAGACGGACACACGGGGTGAATTTGTTTTCTGTCACAAGCTGTGGCAGACACAGCACGAGGTCCGTGTGGAATTGCCCCGAGAGGACGAGGCGGCCCAAAACGAAGTTGTGTGGTTGTTCCAGGAATGTCACCTCAACAAGATGGAGTTCCCTGCCTTTGGGTGCCAAAGTGGGGCCGACTGGGCAGGAAGAATCCTACCCAGGATGGGAACAAAAATAAATTATCCCCTAAACATGGGACAAGAAATGTGGCCCACGAGTCTCTAGCAGGTGGCAGAACAGCGAGAGCTCTGTGTGAGCTCTGCCCCAGAGCTCCCAGAACCACACAAAGCTCCCAGCTTTGTCCCAGGCTGTGTCCCCTGACTTGCCTTCTTGCAGGGTGAAGTGGGGGCAGATTGGCCTTGCCTTCCAGACAGTGAGAAGTGGCTTTGCTGTGTGACAACAGCCACTGGCAGAGCTGGCAGGGTCGTTTCTGAGCTACCTGGCCACCATCCTTCTCTCTTGGCATTTTATTCTCAAGGAACTCCAGCTCTGGGATCCGTCTTTGCTTCTAATGAAGGAGGCAGATCCACAGACCCATCAAACCCTCTCATTTAGGCTTTCAGGCTTAGGCTCTTATTCTTAATGCTTCTGATTGCTCAAGATGACAGGGGGAAAATCACTTTCTATTATCACCTAATGATCCAAGGAAAATGCTTGGAAGAGGCTGTGGGAGACACAGACATCTCTGTGGCAGTCAGAGGATCCTGGATGGAGGGCAGAGGGGCTGTGTGGTGAGAGGGCTCACTCTTAGCTCCCAAAAACCTTCATTCCTGGCACATCCAACTGCTCTGGGCTTCTTGGGTTCTTCTTCAGACTTCCCTTGACTCCATCTGCTTTGGAACTTGGCTTCCCGGGCCTGATTTCTTTTCACTTTTTTAAGGGAATGGGGATTTTTTTTTTTTTTCCTCAAAGCTTCCTTCCTTTACAGCCATCAGGGTTATTGCTCTTCCACCTCCACGTGCAGGGACAGCTTGGCCACAGCCTTCTCCAAGGGAAGGCCTCATGTTTCCTCCAGGAGAGGTCACAGCAGAGCAGGACAGGAGTGGCCTCCATCCTGCAGGAACCTTCCTCACACAGGGACGATGCTCTGGCAGATCTCAGGGAAGTTTGGGAGGTGCAAGAGGCACAGACTGAGCCTGATGCCAGCAGCCTCTCCTGGAGTCACTGAGGAGTCCTGCAGTGAGGAGAGAGCTCTGGCTGAGCTCAGCAGCAGAGCCTGGAGTTGTTCAGCTCCAGTCTTTAACAGCAGAGCTTTTGGGATTAGTGTAAACAGATTCACCACTGGAGAGCAGATCAGAGAGCACCAGGCAAATCCATGCAGATGTGGTGAGAGGGGGAGCCAGGTGTGCTCTGAACACTCCCCACGGAGCCCTTGGAACAGGTTTCCCAGTCTGGGGAAGGAATCTCCGTGGCTTTTTGTTGTGTGTTTCCAGGGCGCCCGGCAAAGTGAAAGCATGAGTCTTAATTTGCTCACCGAGCCACAGCAAACAGAGTAAATAGTGATCATTTTTCAACATTCAGTTCCCCACCTCTGGGGTGCATCACCTCAGACTGAAACAAAAGCTCTCTCTCAGGTCAAATGTGTCAACAACTGCCAAGAGTTACCTGTGCCAGAAAGTGTTTTCTAAGTGGAGATAATGCTTCACAGCTCTTAAGTTTAAGAGAGAAAGATTTTCCTCCACATCCTATCACCAGTTTCAGGGACAAATTTCTTATCCTGGATATTCCTCCACTATTCAACCAAGAAAAGAAGGGAAAATTCCTTAAATGTAACTTATTTACATGGGTTTCAGCAACCTCTGAGTTTGTAACTCACATCAAAGGTCCTTTGAGCTGTTGATTGCAGATGCAGGTTCACATTGCAGATACAGGAAAGACAGGTTGGGGCTGGGAGGAGAGACAAACCCAGCTACCTGTCAGATGAGCAACCTGAGCCCAGAAAGGGATCCAGAGCTCCTGTCCCTGCAGGAATCCAGCACAGATCCCATCCAGAGCTCCTGTCCCTGTAGGAATCCAGCAGGAATCCATCCAGAGCCCCTGTCCCAGAGCTCCTGTCCCTGCAGGAATCCATCCAGAGCTCCTGTCCCTGCAGGAATCCAGCAGGAATCCATCCAGAGCTCCTGTCCTTGCAGGATCCGGCAGAGATCAAGTCCAGAGCTCCTGTCCCTGCTGGAATCAAGCACAGATCCCATCCAGAGCTCCTGGATCCATCCATAAACCAATCCATAAACAGATTCCAACCATAAACAGATTCCATCCATAAACAGATTCCATCCATAAACCACTCCTCTCCCTAGCAAAGGACAGGAGCAGAGAGCCACAGCAGCCCCTCCTGAGCCAGCCAGATCCATCCCTCAGGCTCTCCCACAGCCTCGGGGACAGCAGGGCTGTGCCACGGGCAGGATTCCCTGCTTTTTGTCCTCTGCTGCTTGCCGGGTGCAGCCCAGCTCCGGCTCCTGTCGGGGATGGGCTTGCAGTAAGAGCAGCCTGAGGCCAGACTGCCCAGAGCTCCTGTCCCTGCAGGAATCCATCCAGAGCCCCTGTCCCTGCAGGATCCAGCACAGATCCCATCCAGAGCTCCTGTCCCTGCAGGATCCAGCAGGAATCCATCCAGAGCCCCTGTCCCTGCAGGATCCAGCACAGGTTCCACCCAGAGCTCCTGTCCCTGCAGGAATCCAGCACAGATTCCATCCAGAGCTCCTGGATCCATCCATAAACCAATCCATGAACAGATTCCATCCATAAACCAATCCATAAGCAGATTCCATCCATAAACAGATTCCATCCATAAACCACTCCTCTCCCTAGCAAAGGACAGGAGCAGAGAGCCACAGCAGCCCCTCCTGAGCCAGCCAGATCCATCCCTCAGGCTCTCCCACAGCCTCGGGGACAGCAGGGCTGTGCCACGGGCAGGATTCCCTGCTTTTTGTCCTCTGCTGCTTGCCGGGTGCAGCCCAGCTCCGGCTCCTGTCGGGGATGGGCTTGCAGTAAGAGCAGCCTGAGGCCAGACTGCTTCATTAGCAGAGATGTTCTGACAGCCCAGCGCTCGGGGAGGGCACAGGTGGCTGTTCAGGGGAGGGAGGTTGGGCAGGAGGACGCTGGAAAAGGCTTTGCCTCTGAAAAAAAATGCTTTCCCAGGAAAGCTGGGCTGTTCCCCTTTTAATCCTGCTGCTGCAGAACGCTGCCTTTGTTGGAGTGGAAATGGAGCGCCGCGGAACCCGGAGCTTCTCCCGCCTTGCTGGAGGAGGTGTCGTGGTGGTGTGGGCTCACACAGCAGCCAGAGCTGGAAAATGAGTGCTCCCCTCCCTGCTGGAGGTGTTCTGGCTGCCTCCAGAACAGCCTGGCACAAGTGGTTTGAGAAACCCTCTCCTTACCCAGCCGTTTTCACAGAATGCCTCCCCTGCCTGCAGCTCCACAGCCAGTCTGGGTAGGTCAGAACTCAGAAAACCCTGGAGGAATTAAATGGCTGTTGGGAAGGAGCTGAGGAACTTTGCTTTGGGAGGCAAGGACTCCAATTCTAAACCAGCTGCTCCTTTCTCCTAAATAATAAGGGCAAAAATCTATTTCCATTAAAACCAACGACAAATTTTTCCCTCTTGAGTGTCCAGTCCTCATAACCCAGCAAGAGATTGCCCTTCTCTGCAAAGATTTTGGAAAACTGGTTTAGTTACTAAAAGTGATGCCTCCATGGTGCAAAAAAATCCCTTACAGAAATCACCAATGGAATAAACCTTAAGTATCAAAGAAATAAGAGTTCTCTGGCCCCTTCCCAAGGCAAGAGCTGCCTTCTTTGCAGCTCCAGTCTTTGGGCAGCTCTCAAATGCATTAACCATTGTTTGTGCACACTGCAATTAAAAATGCACCTTTCTCCCTTGTTTGTTCCTCTCTCCTCAGAGGTTATTTATTGCAACTGGTGTGGAAGAGATCAGCCTTGTAAAGCACCCAGCAGGTTCCCCTTTTTTCCAAAACCTTTATCCCTCTCTGCCCGCTGCTCAGGGCACCCCACTGCACCAGGAGCTGCTGAACTGATGCTCACACTGGATTCATTGTTTGCTGTGTCCCAGCACCTTTTCCCTGCCTTCCCTGCCAAATCACTGTGCCAAAAACGGGCACAGAAGAGCTGGCTGCCCAGGAGTGTGCCTGCCTGCAACCTGCAGCCAGCTTACACCAAGATGACCACCAAAAAGCAGATTACACCAGGTGTGCCCTCCTGGCACCCAGCAGGGCCACGAGCCGTGGGTGACTGCTGTAATTCACAGGTGAGCACACACCTGAGTGCACAGAGCAGATTTTTGGGGTGACAGAGATGAGCCTTTTTCAAGGAATCCTTTGGAGGAGATGTGCCAGGTGAGTCTGGTGTGATCAAGGTGTGACTGCTTTTAACACACACTAGGAAGATCAAATTAAGGACTCAGTAGAACCTGTCTTGACCAATTTAGGAGGTGCTGAGGTGCTGCCTTCAACACGTTAATTAGAGCCAACATCTTCTGAAGTCTTTAAATCACTGTCTGTGCAGAGAGAGAGAGCAGATTCTCCCCCTTTCTTGAAACTGCTGCAGTGGAGTCACTGCCCTGGGATTAGCACCCAGCAGCTCTCCACCTGAGAGATCAAATCCCTCCAGGAACTCATCTGGGCAGTCATTGTTGAGCTGGGCTCTGTCCTGCAGGGTCACACAGCACTGCAGCAGAGCCCAGCCTGACTGAGCTGCCCTGGGACCCTGAGGGGACCCCCAGGAGCTCCCCAACACACACACCTGTGTTTCTGCAGGGAATTCTCACTGCAGGTCCTGGGCTGGGCTTTCCCTGCAGTTATTTCATGGAGGCAATTCCCAAACCAGTGACCAGAACATGGTCCCTTCTACACATTTGTTGTGTTTGAACAAAACACACCCCAAAAACATCCCCACCAACAGTCCCAGGCACGAGCAGTGAGCCCACAACCACACTCCAAGAACTTTGTACTCAGTCCTCACTCAGTCACTGAGGAGCTCCTGGGTCAGGACCACATGAGGGTTTGTCTTCTTTGGTTCCATTTTCTTTTAAATCCTACAATCCAATAAAAACTGCTTGATACAAACCTCTTGCCGTGGCTACGCTGCAACAGAGGGCTTTAATCAAACAGAAACTTAGATAAGAGATAAGCAAGGGATAACCAAAACAAAACGAAGGGAATTTCAAAAAGCATGTAAATAGGCATTTGCATATTTGGATCTTCTCGTGGTGATTGGAGTTTCTCAGAAGAGGAGCAACCTCTCTGCTCCTTCACAGCCAGTGCAGTGTGCAGGGCAAAGCTGCTGCTGCAGCTGCTTACCCCTGGGTTTTATTTGTTCTCAGACTTCCAAAGGGGATCTTTTTTACTTGTGGACTCGGGCATTCCACCCTCTGCCTGTCTGGCTCCACTGTGGGACTGCAGCAGCACCTGGGGATCCAAACTCAGGTGCTTCACTCGCCAGCCTGGCAGCAAACATCTCTGTAAAACTCCTGAGCCATCTCCATCCCGTTCTGTGGATTTGCAGAGCTCTGCTTCTCTCTGTTTCCATAACTCAGTCACTGAGCAAAAGCAGGGAATTGTGAGCAGGAGCAGCACACGTGGCAAAGGCAGAGATGTCAGAGCAAGCTGTCTATGAATCATTTTAATGCCAGATGCCTAAAATTGTTATCTAAACTCTGTGGCAAATACAAACCACTGTTTTGTTCACAGCAGGAGGGCAGGATTTTGTTTGTCACACATCCTCCTTTGGCCAAAACTGCTGCATCCAGTCATGGCACCCCTGGGCTCCAACACACATTTCCTTCCTGATGACCTGGGAAAGGCTGGGGAGGAAGGTGAGGCCAATCACTGAGGATGAGGAGCAGAGGAAAGAGATCTTTAGGAGTTCCTGTTGTCACTTTTAAGTCCAGCAAGCAGCAGCCACTTCTAACCCATGCTCTGCTCCCATCAGCCATAAACCACTGCTCAGGGGTCAAAGCTGCACTGACCCCCAAATAAAAAAGCCAAATGCACTGTAAATATCCAGGAGACCCTCAAGTCTATTACAACCCAGCTTTTCTGGAGTCTGTCTCTCTGCTATGGTCTGTACTCACAATTACAGCAAAACACTGATTAGGGTGCACATGGGAGCAGCACAGGAAGCAAATAGAAAAATTGTCCTAACCAAGTAACTGAGTGCATTTGTAAGGATGGTATTGCTTTTAATTAGCCTTGATTTCCAAAGAATTATTGCTTGCTAAAAAAAAAAATCCTTATGGATCCATGAATTATTGAGTACAGGATTCTCCCCCTGCCTCCTGCTGGTACCCAAGAGCAGCCCCAGCATAACTCACCAGGAAATTCTGTGTTTGACTGCAGGAATGCCTGGTGTTCCAACCCATTCCGTGTTTCTGTTAGAACTCCAAAGACTGGGTCAGCTCTTGCTGAGCAAAAATGGAAATCAAGTCCCAGTCTGGGTTAACCTTCAGAGCAGCACAAATGTGTTGTGTTTGTTGGGAGAGATCTGTGTTTGCACACAGAAAAAGGGAAACCATAAGGATGTACGTGACAAAGAAGAGGCCACTGAAGGAATAAATCCTAGCAGTACCTCAGCAGGGACAGGAAGGTGAGGGGTGTCCCAGGCATTCCTTCAGCAGAGCACTGGAAATGCCTCTGGGATTGTCCCTTGATTCAGGACACCTCCTTCCCTCAGCTCCCAAAACCCTGAGCAGCCTCTGGAACCCCATCCAATTATCAGAGCAATGCAGGAGGATCAAAGGCAGAGCTCCCAGCTCTCCTGAGCATAAGCAGGAGTGTGGGATAATCAGCAGCCCTGAGTGCTGCTGAGCACCTTTCCCTCTCTCTGGAGCCCCAGGTCCCCTCCTCGTGTCCCTCCTCACCCTGAGCCAGCCCCAGAGTGACCCCTGAGCGTTTTGGGACATGGTTTCACTGCTTGGCATCTCCCTCCTCGTGTCCCTCCTCACCCTGAGCCAGCCCCAGAGTGACCCCTGAGCGTTTTGGGACATGGTTTCACTGCTTGGCATCTCCCTCCTCGTGTCCCTCCTCACCCTGAGCCAGCCCCAGAGTGACCCCTGAGCGTTTTGGGACATGGTTTCACTGCTTAGGATCTCCCTCCTCGTGTCCCTCCTCACCCTGAGCCAGCCCCAGAGTGACCCCTGAGCGTTTTGGGACATGGTTTCACTGCTTGGCATCTCCCTCCTCGTGTCCCTCCTCACCCTGAGCCAGCCCCAGAGTGACCCCTGAGCGTTTTGGGACATGGTTTCACTGCTTGGGAGTGGGGATGAGAGGGACAGAGAAAAGAGTTCAGGAGCTCTGGGGAACCTGGACATGGTGACAATCAGGGAAATTCTCTCTCGAAATAATAAACAATATACAGCTAAACAATAGCTAAATAATGTTTCCATTGCTGCCTGCTTTGCCTTGTGTCCAAGGAGCTCTGATCAGGCTGGGAGAGGTGTTCCCACTCTTTTTCACCTGGGTAATGCTGCCCTGAGAGGTGTTCCCATTCTTTTTCACCTGGGTAATGCTGCCCTGAGAGGTGTTCCCATTCCTCACCCTGAGCCAGCCCCAGAGTGACCCCTGAGCGTTTTGGGACATGGTTTCACTGCTTGGCATCTCCCTCCTCGTGTCCCTCCTCACCCTGAGCCAGCCCCAGAGTGACCCCTGAGCGTTTTGGGACATGGTTTCACTGCTTGGGAGTGGGGATGAGAGGGACAGAGAAAAGAGTTCAGGAGCTCTGGGGAACCTGGACATGGTGACAATCAGGGGACACCACGAGAGAAATAATAAACAATATACAGCTAAACAATAGCTAAATAATGTTTCCATTGCTGCCTGCTTTGCCTTGTGTCCAAGGAGCTCTGATCAGGCTGGGAGAGGTGTTCCCACTCTTTTTCACCTGGGTAATGCTGCCCTGCAAGCAGCACAGAAGTTTGAAGTATGAAAAGCACCTTAAGGATCACGGGGATCAGCTGCCAGGAGCCAGGCTGAGTTAGGAGTTGCTGGTCCTTGCAGAAGAAATGGGGGTGGCCTGTCAGCCTCGAGTGGGGAGCCTGGAGTTGTCCCAGAGGAGCAGGGTTAATGCCTGTGCTTCCCAGGGAGAGCAGCAGCCAGCAACTCTGGGACAGACCAGGCCAGAAGGTGCAGAAGGGAAACCTTAGCCTGGAATCCCCATCACAAACAGAAGCATTCCCCCCACAAATGGGGGGATTTCCCTGTGAAAGGCCAGCCTGGTGTCCTGGTGTTCCTGTCCCAACACCTGGAGCAGGCTCGTGCCCCAATCCCAGGGATAAAATACACGGGAGGATCCCTGCGGTCACACTGCCGAGGGAACCAAACTGACTGGGCTCACAAGGAATTTGCATGCAAGGAATCAGGCTGAAATAAGGCTGAAATGTTAATGAACGTCTGGAAAGCACGAGGAAATCCTTGGATTAGAGGTATCCTAGGAACACAACACAGCCCGTGACAGCAGATAAGGTCAGCCTGGGGACTGCATTCAGTTTTATCTAAAAATCCGACTTTGCGTACGGTGACTCAACAAAAAAACGTAACAAATGTAAATCGTGTAACAGTGCTGCCCTGTGCATTTTGAGTCATTTTTCATCAGGACTGGCTGGCAGGATGCCACGGCTCTGACCCCACAGCACACACCCCAGAGCTGTCCCAGCAAAGCAGTGCCTCGCTTTTACCATCTGATCCCAGCTTGGAGCAGGAGCCAAAGTGAGCTCCAGAGCCCTGGTGTGCAGCCCAGCTTGCAGAGGAGTGCAGGCTCTGCCAGCCTCGCCCAGCTGGCACGGCAAGCTGCAAAGCCACATTTCCCCGGTGTTGACAGAGCTCGTGATTAGGGAAGGGCTGAGCGTGTTGGGGGAGCCAGGAGGCGCAGCTCCGCGCTGGGATGCTCCGCTGGAACTCTGTCTCCAGCCCCACCGAGCCAAATCCCGGCCAGAGATGCATCAAGCTCCCTTTTCCCTAACTTAGCTGAGGAGTTTTTAACGTCAGGCTGCAGAAAAGCCTTGTCCCTGCTGCCTGTCCCTTTCCGAGCAGCGAGTGCCCCGGGAATGCCCCGGGAGTGCCCCGGGAATGCCCCGGGAGTGCCCCAGGAATGCTCCGGGAGTGCCCCGGGAATGCTCCGGGACAGCGGAAGAACAGCGGGCTGGTGCCGAGTGGGGACAGGGACGAGGCACGGCCGGGCTCGGATAGGCACAGCCGGGCCAGGAACGGCACAGCCGGGCCAGGAGCTGTCCCCAACTCCTGGGGACCCTGGAGCTGTCCCAGAGGAGCAGGGTTAAGCGCCTGTGCTTCCCAGGGGGAGCAGCAGCCAGCAACTCTCCTCCATGCAGGGGACAGACCAGGCCAGAAGGTGCAGAAGGGAAACCTTAGCCTGGAATCACAGCCGGGCTCGGATCAGCACGGTCAGGCTCGGATCAGCACGGCCGGGCCAGGAGCGGTATAACCGAGCTCGGATCAGCACGGCCGGGCCAGGAGCGGTATAACCGAGCTCGGATCAGCACGGCCGGGCCAGGAGCGGTATAACCGAGCTCGGATCAGCACGGCCGGGCCAGGAGCGGTATAACCGAGCTCGGATCAGCACGGCCGGGCCAGGAGCGGTATAACCGAGCTCGGATCAGCACGGCCGGGCCAGGAGCGGTATAACCGAGCTCGGATCAGCACGGCCGGGCCAGGAGCGGTATAACCGAGCTCGGATCAGCACGGCCGGGCCAGGAGCGGTATAACCGAGCTCGGATCAGCACGGCCGGGCCAGGAGCGGTATAACCGAGCTCGGATCAGCACGGCCGGGCCAGGAGCGGTATAACCGAGCTCGGATCAGCACGGCCGGGCCAGGAGCGGTATAACCGAGCTCGGATCAGCACGGCCGGGCTCGGAGCGGCGCTGCCCGCCCGTCGCTGCTCGGGAACCCCCCGGCCGGTCCCCGGAGCCGCCGCGGGTTGCTGGCAGCGGCCCCGGAGCCGCAGCGCTGCCGCCGGGGAGAGAGGTAATAAATAACCCGGGGAGCGCGGCGCGGAGCCCGGCGGGCGGCGCAGACTCTGACCTGACAAATACCCACTGGAAAATCATCACCTCCCGCCCCCGGGAGCCTGGAGCCAGCCCCGGGCCGGCCCCAGGCGGGGGGCGGCGGAGCCAGCCGGGCCCGTCCGGCCGCGCCGCCGGGGGTGGCGGCAGCGGGGGCGGCAGCGGGGCCGGGAATGGGGATGGGATGGGGATGGGATGGGGATGGGGATGGGATGGGGATGGGGATGGGATGGGGATGGGGATGGGATGGGGATGGGGATGGGATGGGGATGGGGATGGGATGGGGATGGGGATGGGATGGGGATGGGGATGGGATGGGGATGGGGATGGGATGGGGATGGGGATGGGATGGGGATGGGGATGGGATGGGGATGGGGATGGGATGGGGATGGGGATGGGATGGGGATGGGGATGGGATGGGGATGGGGATGGGATGGGGATGGGGATGGGATGGGGATGGGGATGGGATGGGGATGGGGATGGGATGGGGATGGGGATGGGATGGGGATGGGGATGGGATGGGGATGGGGATGGGATGGGGATGGGGATGGGATGGGGATGGGGATGGGATGGGGATGGGGATGGGATGGGGATGGGGATGGGATGGGGATGGGGATGGGATGGGGATGGGGATGGGATGGGGATGGGGATGGGATGGGGATGGGGATGGGATGGGGATGGGGATGGGATGGGGATGGGGATGGGATGGGGATGGGGATGGGATGGGGATGGGGATGGGATGGGGATGGGGATGGGATGGGGATGGGGATGGGATGGGGATGGGGATGGGATGGGGATGGGGATGGGATGGGGATGGGGATGGGATGGGGATGGGGATGGGATGGGGATGGGGATGGGATGGGGATGGGGATGGGATGGGGATGGGGATGGGATGGGGATGGGGATGGGATGGGGATGGGGATGGGATGGGGATGGGGATGGGATGGGGATGGGGATGGGAATGGGGAAGGGGGTGGGATGGTGATGGGATGGGGATGGGGATGCAGGAGGGGATGGGGATGCAGCACACACACACACACACAGAGCGGGATCTCGCCGCGGCTCCCCCCGGTCCGGGGCACGGAGAGCGGGCGGGACCGTCCCCACAGCGGCGGGGAGGGATCCGGGATGCTCCTGCTGGGAATGCTGCTGTCCCTGCTGGGAATGCTGCTGTCCCTGCTGGGAATGCTGCTGGCCCTGCTGGGAATGCTGCTGTCCCTGCTGGGAATGCTGCTGGCCCCTCATCATCTGCTGTGCCACTGGTGGGTGCTCCACCTGCTCCAGGAGAAGGCAGCACCCAATTTCCCAGGGGTGGCAAGGAGGGAAAGGGGGGGAAAGAGAGAGAGATGCTTTATTTCCCGCCCCATGCAATAAAGTGTGATTATAAAGAGTATAACAGGGAGCACAGCTTGAATTCCAATTGGTGGAGGGCCTGTTGTTAACCATCAGGGAACTATTTATTCTCCAACCTTACTGGTGCTCCTTGGTCAATAATGATAAAGGGAGGAAAGGAGAAGAAGTTGAAGCCATTATAAAGCAGCAATCCCATTACAGAGGAGCAACAGCAACAGCCCCCCCAGAATCTATGATTCCCTCAGGTCATGTCTCATGTGCTCAGACCACTGGCCACTGTCAGGATTTACCCTGCACCATTAACCCACCAAAGAGGGGGTTTTTCCTTGCCAGAAATGACTGATTTCTCCAGCCTGATGGCAGTCATCGTTTGGGAGACAAGCAGCACTCCCCTGCTGCTGAGCTATCTCCAGTGATATTTAATAAATAAATAAAATAGCTGGATGCTCGACCAGCTCCTCAGGAAAAGGGGAAGACAATGTGGCTATTTATTGTGATTAAACACTTGCTGCTCCCTAATTCTGACACTTATTCAGAACACCCCTGTGTGCTTGCCCAAGCCCTGATCGACCCCCCCAAACATCATTTATCACCAGCTCCTCAGGAAAAGGGGAAGACAACGTGGCTATTTATTGTGATTAAACACTTGCTGCTCCCTAATTCTGACACTTATTCAGAACACCCCTGTGTGCTTGCCCAAGCCCTGATCGACTCCCCAGACATCATTTATCATTGGCATTTCTCTTCCAGACTGTCCCAGGCTGTCCAAAGGAGCAGGAGCAGCCCCTGTCCCACCCAGCTCTGCACTCCCAGGCTCTGCTCTCCCGGGACTCCACGTGAGCTGTGCCAATGTTTTTCAAGCAGCATCAGAGCCACTCCAGGCCAGCTTTAGAAACTCCTGGCATCCAGTTTGGATGCCAGACGAAAAAGCCCAACCTCAGCACGGAAACCTGAGCCCAGAGTTTGTCTCCTTTGCTCTGCCCCAGGGGAGGGGGCTGGGCTGGGAGGTCGGGGGGCTCCACGAGCTGCACACCCAGCAAAGGGGCTGCAGCCTCCTCAAACCCACAGCCCACGGAAAGCTGAGCTGTGCTGGCATCACCCACACTTCACCCTCCCACCGCGGCATTCCCAGCCCCAGGAAGGCTTTCCCAGCCCAGACCCATCTCCCCAGTGGAGATTATCCCTGGCTGTGTCCAGCAGCATGCCCACGAGGGAGAAGAGGCTGGCTGGGGCTGTTTTTTTATGGTTGTCATGGGTTTGCCATAACTCACAAACCATGACCCTCCTTGCCATGAGCATCAGCTCTGGCAAATCCCTGTTTCCTGGCAGCTCTGCCTCTCCCCAGTGCATCCAGGGAAAAGAACAGCAGTGGATGGGGGCAGAGAGAGCAGGAGGCTGTGGGGAGTGTGGCCCTGGCAGAGGATGGAATTTAGGGGGGATGAGCTTCAGCCTCCTTTACATTTCTTTAAATATTCTGCCCTTAACCTGCGGAGCATGCTCCTGCTTCCAGCTGAGTTATCCTGTTACCTAAACAGGACCTTTTGGCTCAAAACCTGTCACTTACAGGCTGAGCTTCCTCCAGGCAAACACTGAAGCATTACTGGCAGCTCAGAAAGCATTTTGCACTTGGTCGTTGTTATTTACACACGAGGACCCAGGTGCAAAGCTCCCACTCTTGTTTTGAGTGTTGGAAATGTCCCTCAGTTGTGACAGATTTTTACAGCAGCACTGGGTGAAGCTGCTCCAAAGCAGCCAAGGAAGTTCCTCCCCAAACAGAGCAAATATTGCTTCAAGGGCAATCATTAAATTAATCTCCTTTAATAGGGAAGATGGAAATGAAGACCTACAAGAAGCCAGAGAAGGAAGGAAGGACAGCAGCAGAGGAATTGGGACTGTGAGTTTAGATAAAGGCTTGACTTGAAGCCTTGGTGCAACTACACCCAAATCCTTTTGTGGGAGCCCAGGAATGAGGTTCTTAATGGCTGAGAAGGAGCATTAGAGCTGCTGCTCGGGGAGAAAGCCATGTTTCTTCCCCTGAACAGGGCTGCTGTCTTTTTTGCTGTGTGATGCCTTCCATAAGCTCTTCGGGGGATGGGGGTATAAATCATAATAAAGCCATGGCATGGCATATAAATCATAATAAAGAATAATGATATGTAATAAGGATGAATAATATTAAGGGGAGAATTGTGTGAGGGAGCCTGCACACACACACACACACAGAGCAGTGCAAACACAGGCAGCAGAGTGGCTGTTCCTGTCACCACGCTGACCCCAACACACTGCACCACCTTCCTGCCCCGCTGCACATGGCAGGGAGCAGCCACGTGCAGGAATTTCGGTGCTCAGAGGGTCCCAGGAGGAATCAGAGCGGGGTTTGAGCCCCCCAGCTCCTGGGCCTGCCTGCACACAAAGCTTCCCCTCTGCCAAAATTGCAAATTCGGCCCCACCCGGTCCTGCCTGCCTCGGGAGCTGGGAACAGGGACACTGCTCCCTGCACATCTGCAGCCCTCCAGGGATGGAAGGGGAACTTCCAATTCCCAATTCTGCTGATTGCAGCCCTGCATTAGCACTCCAGCTTCCCCCCCCCGTGCAGATGTGTGTGTCGATGTGCAGCGAGGGAGGGAAATAAATCCTGGGTTGAGATCTTCAGGGCTGGGTGCAAAGAGCAGCTGAAGGCAATCCCCAGGGCTTGGAGAGCACAGGAATCCAAGTTCCACATCCTCCTCCTCCTCCTCCCAGGGAGATCTGGCCTGCTCAGCTCCTGGCACAAATTCATTCATCCCCTGCCTGCAGATCAGCCTAAATTTGGGGGGGTTTTGTGTGTTCAGGTCAACAGATTCTCCACCAGAGCCTGACTAGAAAACCTCGGGGGTCACGAGATTCCAGGATATCTGATCAGCCAAACAACAGGGGGTGGCTTGGTGTAGCTTTACAGAGCTGACTAAATTTGGGCTACTGGTCAAGACCCATCCAAAATTATCTGCTGGCTGAGCAGGGCAGTTCCATTTTGGGCAGGAGGAAACAGCTTCCCAGGCACTGAACAAGGGGAAGATTGCCTCCCTGGTTAAATGTGTATTTAAAATGCTGATAGCCCACACTGAGACCCCAGAAAAAAATGTATTTATCATTGTTATTAACAGTAATAGAAATAAAACCAGTTCTAATAGCATGCAGGGTTTGATGCATTTCCCAAATAAAAGGATTTATTAGTTTAAAGCCTGGGTATTTATTTGTTTCTCTCCCCCCAGTCCTGCCCCCCCCCCTCCCAACCCTGCTGAATTTTTAATGCCCCTTGTTTCCAATGTCAGCCGTTTTTCTTGTAAAGGTTTTTTGACATAACTTTATATTGCTGCATCCTTTCGTTGCTGCCATTCCCCATCCTTGTTAGAGACTCCACTCCCCTAATGAAGCTCAGCTCCTGCCAGCATCATAAAAGGAAATAGATCCAGGGCTGAGGAGAGCCAGGGAGAGGGGAGTGCCTGGGAGAGATCAGAAATGAGGGTGACACAACAGAAATGCAAGAAAAGTGTCCTCTGGGGACAGCCACGGCTGTCCCTGGGGCCTGGGGGGGCGTGGAAGGCACAGACACACAAATGCACAAATGCAGAATTGCACAAATACACAAACACACAAATGCACAAATACACATATACACATATACACAAATGCACAAATGCACAAATGCACAAATACACAGAGTTTGCATGGATCTGTGTGCACACTGAATATGCATTGATGTCATTTTACACACACACACACACAGACAGTGTGAAGGAGATGTTGGAAAATGTGCCCTGCAGGTGCCAGAAGTTGGGGACATTCTGCCAAATTATATTAAAAAAAAAAAAAAGATTCAAGATCCCCTTGTCTTTTGGGGGGGAAACTCATGGTTTTACTGTAAGCTATTAAAAAAAACAATTACCAAACTCTACAAAGCTTTTTCTCTTCTGCCCATTGAGAATGAGAAACTCCTCCACTTTCTGTGACTTTCCTCCGGTGACAGCCAGGTCTGGTTCTTCAGCAGTGACAGAAAACCAGAGCCAGCCAAGCAGGCAGGACCCTTGCAGGAGTGGTGTGGGCACTGGGCAGCAGCACGAGCCCTGCTGGGTCTGGCTGGGGCTGCAGCAATGCTTGGGGTGCCTTTGGTCCTGTCCTTCCCCCAGCCAGAGCGGGCAGGAAATGCCTCCAAAACCATTAAACTGAGAGTCTGAGAAGGGCCCAGCAATGCCCAGATCCATGCCCTAGCAATGCCCAGATCCCTGCCCTGAGCCCCAGCAATGCCCAGATCCATGCCCTGAGCCCCAGCAATGCCCAGATCCATGCCCTGAGCCCCAGCAATGCCCAGATCCATGCCCTGAGCCCCAGCAATGCCCAGATCCATGCCCTGAGCCCCAGCAATGCCCAGATCCATGCCCTGAGCCCCAGCAATGCCCAGATCCATGCACATATCCATGCAGAGATCCCAGCAATGCACAGATCCATGCCCTGAGCCCCAGCAATGCACAGATCCATGTGACACAACAGAAATGCAAGAAAAGTGTCCTCTGGGGACAGCCACGGCTGTCCCTGGGGCCTGGGGGGGCGTGGAAGGCACAGACACACAAATGCACAAATGCAGAATTGCACAAATACACAAACACACAAATGCACAAATACACAAATGCACAAACACACAAATGCACAAATACACATATACACATATACACAAATGCACAAATGCACAAATGCACAAATACACAGAGTTTGCATGGATCTGTGTGCACACTGAATATGCATTGATGTCATTTTACACACACACACACACTGACAGTGTGAAGGAGATGTTGGAAAATGTGCCCTGCAGGTGCCAGAAGTTGGGGACATTCTGCCAAATTATATTAAAAAAAAAAAAAAGATTCAAGATCCCCTTGTCTTTTGGGGGGGAAACTCATGGTTTTACTGTAAGCTATTAAAAAAAACAATTACCAAACTCTACAAAGCTTTTTCTCTTCTGCCCATTGAGAATGAGAAACTCCTCCACTTTCTGTGACTTTCCTCCGGTGACAGCCAGGTCTGGTTCTTCAGCAGTGACAGAAAACCAGAGCCAGCCAAGCAGGCAGGACCCTTGCAGGAGTGGTGTGGGCACTGGGCAGCAGCACGAGCCCTGCTGGGTCTGGCTGGGGCTGCAGCAATGCTTGGGGTGCCTTTGGTCCTGTCCTTCCCCCAGCCAGAGCGGGCAGGAAATGCCTCCAAAACCATTAAACTGAGAGTCTGAGAAGGGCCCAGCAATGCCCAGATCCATGCCCTAGCAATGCCCAGATCCCTGCCCTGAGCCCAGCAATGCCCAGGTCCATGCCCTGAGCCCCAGCAATGCCCAGATCCATGCCCTAGCAATGCCCAGATCCATGCACGGATCCCAGCAATGCCCAGATCCCTGCCCTGAGCCCCAACAATGCCCAGGTCCATGCACAGACCCAGCAATGCCCAGATCCATGCACAGATCCATGCACAGACCCAGCAATGCCCAGATCCATGCACAGATCCATGCAGAGATCCCAGCAATGCCCAGATCCCTGCCCTGAGCCCCAGCAATGCCCAGGTCCATGCACAGACCCAGCAATGGCCAGATCCATGCACAGATCCATGCACAGATCCCAGCAATGCACAGATCCCTGCCCTGAGCCCCAGCAATGCCCAGATCCCTGCCCTCAGCAATGCCCAGATCCATGCCCTGAGCCAGGCAATGCCCAGATCCCTGCCCTGAGCCCAGCAATGCCCAGGTCCATGCCCTGAGCCCCAGCAATGCCCAGATCCATGCCCTCAGCAATGCCCAGATCCATGCCCTGAGCCCCAGCACACCCTCGTGGATCCTCCAGGGTCCCAGACATGCATCAGCTCCAATGCAGTGGAATTACCTCAGGGACATTTCAATGCCTGCCCACAGCCCCGGAGAGCACAGGGGCTGCAGCTGGAGCAGCAGTGCCTGGAGGGTCTGTTCTGATTAATTTCCAGTGGGATCTCGGGCTTTTAAACCCATCAGACACATTAACATGAGGAGAACCTCCACACACTTGTGGCTTTCAACCTCTGAAATATTTAGGGCCACGCACAGCCCCACTCAGCTGTGGGCAGCAGTGCCACAGGCTCGGGAGAAAACTCTTATTTCTCCCTACCAGAACAATTCTAAAATTCAAACCCCAGAGTCATCATGTCTAGGCTTGGCTTACACGCTAATTCTACCCTGAAAAGCTTAATTGAAATTTCAGGTGGAAATTAATCTGGCCACCTCTTGTTCCCTAATGGATTTTGATCTACTTCTCCACACTGTGACAATTCCTGGCATGGTAAGTGATGTCTGTTTTGAAGAAGGCTGTAATTATGAAGTCTGCGGGGAACTGTAGGTCAAGCCAGAGATGCAATGACATAGCTCTTACTAGACCAGAAAAACAGGAATGACGAGGACTCCTGACACTGCAGGAACACTGACAGATCAGGAAGGAAATTCCTTGCATCAGATGTGCCTCTGTTTTGTTCTTTTTGAGCGGTATTTTCAGAGCTATGGAAAAAAAATCTGGCGAGTTTTTAGAACTGGATTATTTACTGCCTCCCTTCCAAAATTCTGTGATTTGTGTGCTGTCCCTGAGGACAGGACACGCAATCATCTCCTGGTGGCAGGAATCAGCCCCAGCTGCCCACGGGGCCTTAAGGTGTGTGTGATCCTAAAAAGCTTGTTTTGACCTCAAAGAAGCACAGAGACTTTTTCCAATCAACCCCAAAACACCTGTCCCAAGGCAATCCTGCACAACAGGTCACGAAAGGCACGGTGACATCAAGATAAAGCCAGGGGTTCCACTCAGGGTGACAGGAGGTAGCCAAGAAAAGAAAGAATTGGTCAGGGATGGATGGATGGATGGATGGATGGATGGATGATGGATGGATGGATGATGGATGGATGGATGGATGATGGATGGATGGATGATGGATGATGGATGGATGATGGATGGATGGATGATGGATGATGGATGGATGGATGATGGATGATGGATGGATGATGATGGATGGATGATGGATGGATGGATGGATGATGGATGGATGGATCCATGGATCACACAAGGGGAATATGCTCCACAGCCAGCAGTTCCTCAAGCAAAGATGATCTTTTTCCCTCTGGAATCTGAGGCAGGCCATGGACACACCAGACAGAGGCCCAGTGGCACTGGCTGCAGAGCAGTTCTTTAAATGGGGACCATCCATTAAAATGTGATTTTTGGAAGGGGGAATTTGTTCCGGCTGTGGATTTGAATTTAATTTCATTGACAGAGCTGCTGAAGGACCCCAGCAGGTTCCCAGCCGTGGTGGAACACATCCCATCCGTGGTGGGACATCCCAGCCCCAATAAAACACAGAAACACATCCCAGCCACGGCTGCAGCGCTCAGGAGGTGCAGGCTGTGCTGTATTAATATGCAAAGTGTGCCTGCCTTCCCAATTAAATGGAAAATGCTATGATTAAAGGCAGTCAGAAGATATTAGATGGATAGTGCTGAACCACGGGCTTTATTTCCTGCACACAGGAGCCCCACAGGAGCACAGGGGGAGAAACTGAGCTGGGGAAGGGGGGAAAAGGAGGAAGCTGTTTACAGGAGGGCTGGATGAACGCAGTGCCTCATCCTGGCCTCTCAGACACCAGCCCTGGGGGCAAGCCCAGCACGCTGCTCACAGCAGCCCAGTCCTGGCCCCTCGTTTTGGGGGCAGGAGGGGTGAATCGCAGCAAAGAGCCCGCAGAGCGTCACAATTCAGAGCTGCAGAGCCCTGAGGCAAAGCTCAGAGGGGACAGACCTTCCTAAGCCCCCCCCTTGTCCTTGTTAGCATCAGCAGTTTCTCTTTTACCACCTCCCCGGGCTGGGAGAAGGAAACACAGCGGAGGAGTGCGGCGTGCTGGATAATTTACAATTAAAGCCGTGAAGATGAGAAGATAAACCAGGGAAACATTAATAACTGAGTGCAGGGTTCCCTCTGCCTGGCTGGCAAGGGCTTGCTCTAAATCAGCTTTAACCCTGCTGCCTGTGCTCTGAGCCCCAGGCCAGGCTGGCAGTCCCCACTCACTCTGCTGCACCCTGTCACCAACGCACTCCCTGCCCGTGTTTCATGGCTTGCATTTAATTAAAAGAGATGGCAAAGCCAGGTGTATTTATGGGGGCTTCTAATCCTCACATTTCCAGTTGCCATGGGTTTCCTTCCTCCCCCAGCCCCAGCCTGGAACGTGCTCGGGGATAAAGCCCAATAAATTCTGCTCTGTAATTGGCTCTGCGGTGTAGGGGAAGCAGAGACCTTCCAAAAATCACTGTGAGGACAGCAGAGCCCGGGGGAAGGGCTCCAGAGTGCCCCATCTCCCCCTGGGGCTGCTGCTGAGTGCCCCAGGTAGGAGGTGGGAGCAGAACCCAGCCAGGGTCACCTGCAGCCCCGGGCTGGAGCTGCTCCTCTGTGCCAAGCCAGCTTTGCTGCCCTGCTGGCCCCTGGGCACCCCCCAGGGCACGAGCAGGGGGCTCTGCCTGCCTGCCCAGCCTGCAATGACTCTGTGGGTGCTAGAGCTGGACAGCCCGGGATACTCCTGAAACGAGCCTCTTCCACCAGAGACTCTTCTGGAAAGGCTGGGGAAAGGTCTCCACAGCTTGAGGAGGATTTTTGAGCTGTCCTTTGTCTTCAGGGAGGGGTTTCAGCAGCAATGAGCCCCTCAGTGAAGCCACTCAGAGGAGAGGGAGGGTGCCCATCCCTGCAGAGCCACAAGTGCTCCCACCTGTGCTCAGCATTTCGGGTGCCACATCTCTGCTGGGGACAGCAGGAGCTGTCCCCGTGCCACGCCAGCACTCACAGGGGCCCTGCTGAGCTCCTGAGCAGGATTTGGTGGCTGTAAACTTCCATCACTCGGGGAACCCCTTCTGCAGGAGCATCCCACAGCTGGCAGCAGCACGGCAAAGCCTCCCTTCACACCCCTGGAGCACCAAATCCACCCTCACTGCTGAACGCAGGGAAAGCACAGCGGGGCAGGAGGGAGGGAGAAATCGCCTTTCCTCCGGGTCAGCCACTTAGCTACAAGAACAAAAGGACACAAGGAAAGAGGAAGGAATTCTCTGACCCTGTCACACACGTGCCTGCCCCAAAAACACAGTTATGGCCAAAGCTCTGCCTTCACTGCACAGCCTCTGCTCCTTTCCTCTCCTTTCTCATGAGTTAACATCCCTTAACTCACAGCTTTCCACGCTCTGGCTTTATGTCTAATGTTAATGTTATTTAAACATCACCTTATTATTGTTTTTTTTTTCCTCTGTGAATTTCATGATGGGTTTCTTATTTCCCTCCATTTTTTTAAGGAATGGTTTATTAAAAAAAGCTGACTGCCCCCCCCAGTACTGATGAATAAAACCCCCCTGACAGGAGACAGTTTTATTCTGTTGATCGGAAGTCTGCCAGCCCAATTTATGATCGGACATAAGATCTCCAAATCTGGATTTATGTGTTGTAGTATAACGACAGGTCAATGAGATTAAAACTATGTTCATGAGAGAGCTGTGAGGCAATTTGAGTTTCATGGTTCTGTGGTGATTGGGCATTCAGTCTAAGAAAACCTGCCTTAATAAAACACTCCCAGGCCCGGGAACAATCTGCACATTATTCATTATTGCAGCCTCCCCAACACCCCCTGCCCATAAAACCAGAGCAGGGAGAGCAGCTCCCCCCTCCTCCCTGCAGATGAAGCCATCAGGGAGATGGTGCCACTGATAACAAATGGGCTGAATTAACAATAGGAACACTTTTCTTCCTTATCATATGGTTCACATAATCAAAACAGGGCAGGGGAGTGGGAGGGGAGAGGAGAAGTCCCGGCCTCTCAAAAGTCTTTTCCACCAGCTGAGAAACACAGGCAGTGCAGGCAGCAGCTCCTGATCCCATCCAGAATTCCTTTCAGGTTCCTGTTTCTTGAAGAAGCATCACCCTGCCAGCCCCAGCCAGGTGCCTGGACGGGCAGAGCTCACCTGGAGCACAGCAAACCCGTGGCAACCAGAGCCAGGGGCTCCCAGCACTGCCCACACCGCAGCCTGGGGCTGCCAGACAGGGCTGCTCTCTTCAGGATGCTTCATTTTCATCAGTGCTTCTCTTCTTCATCATCCTGATAAAGATTTTCGCTCAAAGGAGACCCCGGGGTGCAGCGCAGCGGTAGGAAAGTGTGTTTCCATGTAAATAAAGCAACTCCTCGTGCTCCTCTCCCCATGCAAGTGCAAGGGCCAAATTCCCCTTGGCCCGAGGACCCCCAGTTCCAGTACAGCTGGTAACTGCTGAAGGTGCTCAGCACTTCTGAATATTGACCACAAATGCCAAAAAAAACCAGAGCAGGAGCACCTGGAACGCAACAGCAGCAGCCCCAGGACAAAGGAAGGATGCGAAGGAAGGATCCTGGAGAAGGGCAGGGCCCAGAGGAGGCACTGGGAGCTGTTATTTGTGCTCTTCTTTGACTGTTGCAGTCATTCTGCACTGGGGCACCCAAAGCAGGGCACCCACAGAGCTGCAGCTGCTGCTGCTGGAGGGCAGAAACGCTGGTGGAGCAAACCCATCTCAGACAGGCAGCGAGACACCAGCACCTTCCTGTTCCACCCTTGTTTAATCTGCTCTGTTGTCAGGCAGGGCAGCGGGCCAGTGCAAGTTCCCCCTGCCTCAGCTTCAGGGGGGGACCGGCTGCAGAATTTACACAAATAAAAGGAGAAGCGAAAAGCGCCGGCAGCACCAATCTGATTACAGAGTCATTTATTTTCTGGTCGTTAATAATTTGTGCAATAAAAGATTGCGTGCCTTTCTGAGTTAGTAGGAGTTATTGGCATGAATTTCCCTCCACACTGGTGTGAGTCTGTGCTTGGAACATAAATTATTAGTTTCTTATCGCGCTCCTCCTCATTTTTCATGCTGCCACGGCCGGATCGCCGGGAGCCAGCCCCTCAGCCTCGCTCTTATTTTATTCTGCACGACAAGATGGCTTTTCCTTCTTTAATTTCACAGCTCCCTGCTGCTTTCCTCCCTCCCGGTGTCCCCACCTGAGCTGGGCTGTGGCTCCCGTGCCACTTGCCAGGTTTTGGGTGAAAACCTCATTCTTTGACAGCAGCCAGAGCAAGGGAATGACAGCCCCAGCACCCTGCCAGCTCCTGTCACGGAGCTGTTTGGAAGCAAATTGCATGTGTGGATCTCAGCAAAAGGAGGCTGGAATTCAGACCATCCCAGAGAGAGGAGGAGGGAAGTGCTGGCAGGGAGTCAGGCCCTATAGGAGATGGTTGTTGCTCCAGTGGAAGATTGAGAAGTTTGAGGCCTGGCTGGAGCTGTGAATGCTTGGGAAGCAGACACTGAAAAAAAAAAAAAAAGGTTGAGCAGGAAGGTTCCTGGCAGCAGAAAGACCCAGAGATAAGGAGGAAATGGAGCCACCAGGTTCAAACCCAGATCAGCTGAGAGGGGACCCGAAATCAGGGCTTCATTCACCAGATTTAGAACAAAGGTCCCAAAATCACACCAAATTTATTGTAACTCCTTGGGATAGGCAAATGTGTATCCTTGGAGAGGAAAAGAAAACAAACTTAAGAAAAAAGAAAGCAAACTTAACTGAAATCTTAGGCTTCCATCAGGCCCCCAGATGAAACATTTGATGCATTGGAGGACAGTCCCCAAGTGCTCCAACAAACACATCTTCACTCTTCCCGTGATCCAACAGTTTCAAGATGATATTTATCGCTGCTTTTTCCACTTCCCAGGAGAACTCCCTTTATCACAACCTATTCCACATTTGTTTTGCTGCCATCAGCACCTGCCAGGGCCATGCTTTCTGCAGGACAACTTGGAGTTGTGCCACGGGCAGGATTTGTCACACAGGGTCTCTGTGCTGCCTGGGTGGGATCCCCACCCGGGGACAATTCCACACCCAATCCCAATCCCTCCACCCCATTCTTTATATTTTATGTTTGACTGCAGTATTTCCAGAAGGGGAACTGTTCCCCCTGTTTGTAAACACTTTCACGATGCCCTTCCTGCAGCCCTGCCACCCCTTGGGGTAAAGGCTCTCTTTTAATCTCTGTGGCCACTCCACAGGGAAAACAGGGGGGAAAATAACAAAAAAATCCGTGCTACAGAGGCAGAACATTTCCAGGTGTCTCTGGCGGGGTGTGGGAATCCACGGGGAGACAAAACAATGCCGTATTGTACTTTCCGTGTACGGCTCTGCATCAGAGGGACTTTGTGAGTAATCCGATTATCTCCTCTCCGGAATCAAAGCAGCGAGGCAGAGAGGTTTTCCCCTAATCCTAGCGCCATCTCTGCCAACGCTTCACCGTGCAGAATTACTTTCACACCGGGGACGGGAATTAGGGGAGAATTTTCCTGCTTCCCGGCACCGGCAGCCCGGGGGGGCTCCCCCCGTTTCCCCCCGCCGGGGCGGCATCCCGGAGGCTGGGCAGCATCCCGGAGCCAGGGCGGCATCCCGGAGGCATCCCGGAGCCAGGGCGGCATCCCGGAGGCTGGGCAGCATCCCGGAGCCAGGGCGGCATCCCGGAGGCTGAGCGGCATCCCGGAGGCTGGGCAGCATCCCCGAGGCTGGGCAGCATCCCGGAGGCATCCCGGAGCCAGGGCAGCACTCGGTCCCCCCGGGGCGCTGCCGCCGCCGCCGCGGTCGGAGCGGCCCCGCCGGCGGAGCGGAGCCGCCGCCACGGTTCAATTAGCGCGGCTCAATTAGCGCGGCTCAGTTATTACCGCGGCGGCCCCGGCGCTGCTCCCCCGGGCGCTGCGGGCTGGGCTAAAACAGGGGGGAAAATAACGCTCTGCTCTGCTCCGCTCCGCTCCGCTCCCCGCGGGGCTCGGGGGCTGCCGGGGGCTGCAGGAGCACTGCCCTGCGGGGAAACTGCCCGGCCCGAGCCGGGCACGGGACACGGACACGGGATATGGGACACGGACACGGACATGGGACACGGACATGGACACGGGACACGGACACGGACACGGGACACGGACACGGACATGGGACACGGACATGGACACGGGACACGGACACGGACACGGGACACGGGACACGGGCACGGGATACGGGACACGGGACACGGACATGGGACACGGACACGGACACAGGACACGGGCACGGGACACAGGCAGAGCCCGCCTGGACCGAACCCAGCCTGAGACCATCCCGAACCCACCCAGCCTGAGACATCCCGGGCTGGAGAACCGGGTAAAGCCCACGGGGACCAAACCCAGCCTGAGTGAGACCATCCCGGGCTGCAGAACCGGGTAAAGCCCGGAGGAACTGAGCGCCGGGCACGGGACACGGACACGGGATACGGGACACGGACACGGACACGGGATACGGGACACGGACACGGGATACGGGACACGGACACGGACACGGACACGGACACGGAACACGGGACATGGACACGGACACGGACACGGACACAGACACAGACACGGGACACGGGCACGGGACACAGGCAGAGCCCGCCTGGACCGAACCCAGCCTGAGACCATCCCGAACCCACCCAGCCTGAGACATCCCGGGCTGGAGAACCGGGTAAAGCCCACGGGGACCAAACCCAGCCTGAGTGAGACCATCCCGGGCTGCAGAACCGGGTAAAGCCCGGAGGAACTGAACCCGGGCTCAGTGAGACCATCCCGGGCTGCAGAACCGGGTAAAGCCCACGGGGACCAAACCCAGCCTGAGTGAGACCATCCCGGGCTGCAGAACCGGGTAAAGCCCGGAGGAACCGAACCCAGCCCCGGGGAAAGTGTTCCAGCCCGGAGAACAGAGGAAAGCCCCGCGGGTGCCAAACCCTGAGACCATCCCCAGCTGGAGAGCAGAGAAAAGCCCCGCGGGTACCAAACCCCCCCTCCGGGAGCAGGAAATCTTTCCAGGAGAGGCAGAGGGAATTTTACCTGGGCACATCCCCAGTCAGGACCTGCTGGCCAGGGACAGGATGCCAAAACAGGTGAATAAAAGGAGACAATGAGATAAGGGCGGAGAATTTCAGTCCCAGGAGCCAGGAGGGAGCAGGAGTCCTGACAGCACTTCCGAAGTGTGGCCTTGCAAAGCTTTTTTAGCAGATTTGGGAGAGACAGGGGAGAAGAATTTGATTTTATTGGAAAATTTGTGTCAGTACAAGGCCTGAAGGGATGCAGCTCTGCCATGGTGATGGCTCCTCTCAGCAGGGCTCAGTGCAGTTCCACAGCTCCAGTTACACTGGCAGAGTCACCGAGGAAAGCCCTTGAGTAAACAGGGCTGTTTTCTGATCTAAAATGGAAATTAAGTGTCTGAAAGGCATTCTTGTGGGCCCTCAGCAGGCATGACTTAACTAACATGTCGTTCATGGGTACAGAGAGCACAGCAGAAATCTCTGCTCGAGCCTCTGTACCACCCTGCTCCTGGGGTTTGCTGCAGCACAACACCTTTGGGTGGTGCAGGTGCCCTGAAATAACCCAGCTGGTACCAGTTCTGGCCTGCCACAGCCAGGAGCTCCCCACTGCCACGTCCCAAACAGGTAATTCTGACAATTTCAGCTTCACCATCTGCCCCTCTGACAGCCAAATTCAGTTCCTGGGCACATTAAGAGTTATCCCATATGTTGAGGGATACCAGACCAATTTGAGGTGTGATTTGAAGCTGCTGAAAAAGAATTCACGTTTCAAAGGAGGCTTTTTCCAGTTTAATTTCTATCAGAGCTCCAGATGAAACCAGGAAAGGAAGTTGGCACACCTCCACTTCCAAATGGACTTTGCCTCATTCATTTAATTACCAAGCCAGTCACAAAGCCAGGACAGGGGAACGTGCAGCACTCAGGTTTTTCAGGGTAAAACCCAGAGGTTTGGCCCAAACCCCCTGTGCACAGCAGGGCATTCTCTGCCCCCTGCTGCTCTCCCACCCTCCTTTCTCCCAGCAATGAGGAGCACTCACAAAGCTCAGCTTCCAGGCTGGAAAACAGAGAATGCTTCTGCTGCTCTCAGCTCTGCCAAGAGCAGTGCCAACATTCTGTGCACCCCATCCCCTCCCAGGAAGGAAAACAAGTGAGCATTGCCATCCCTGGCTGCCAGGGAGTGGAGCTGGGGTTAAATGTCAGCCTCATCAAGGGCACAGGAGGATGCTCCATCCCCACCACGCTTCCAGAGAAGGAGAGAGGCGAGGCAGGAAGGGAGGAAGGGGACAGGGAGGCAAATAAATAAGGACAAGGCACAATTTATGAAGACAAGGAGGTAGTAAGTGCTACTCACCCAGAGTGTAAATTGGTATTGATGTCACAGCACAGCCCGGCCAAAAAATAATGATGCTGATAATTTAGGGCTCGCACTGTATCTCACTCAAGGCACAGCCCTGCCCAAGAGCAACCCTCACCCTGCCACCTTCCTCCCCCTCCCTATTCATTGGTGTCCTCCTAAATCAAATACACTCAATGCTGATTTGATTACATTTCCCTATTTTATTTGCCCTCCACTGCTCGCTGCTCTCCCCTCTCGGGCCCCGGGTGTCTCAGGGATGTTCTTGCTCTGCTCCCTGCCACTGGCAGAGGAACAAACCTGTCCCGGGGCACTGGGGATGCTCAGGAGCACTCCTGCATCCTGCCCAGCCCTGCTCTGTCACACTGCCACCTCTCCTCGTGCCTGCCTCAGCTCCTGGCTCCCCTCTGCTGCCTGCCCAGGTTTATGGCCCTGCCTGACTTCCCTCCTGTAACATTTTACTGCTCTCTTATGGGCCCTCAGGGGCCTCCTTTCCACAAGTGCTGTTTTTGCTGTAGTTAAGCCTAATTCACTGGGTTCCAGTTTGCTCTCAGTTCCCAGGCTCCCTCCTCCTGCACAGCATTCTCCTGCTGATGGGACATTTTAACATTATTCTTTTTTTTTTGAAGCATTAATTCCCCTTTTAGGTGTTTCAAAGCCTGAATTAAACCCTCCCCTCCGCACAGCACAATTTTTCCTGTTTCTCCTGGGGGTGCCTGTGCCCCTGGCCCCCATAAGGACCTGGAGCAGGAATCTGGGATCTGCTCCCACCACCCACGGGATGCTCTGTGGGAATGGCAGAGCAGTCCTGGGGAGCCTGGTGTGTCCCTGTGTGCCTCCAGGGCAGCTGACAGAGTTCTGCTCCTCCAGAGCTTTAAGCATTAATTCCCCTTTTAAGTGTTTCAAAGCCTGAATTAAACCCTCCCCTCCGCACAGCACAATTTTTCCTGTTTCTCCTGGGGGTGCCTGTGCCCCTGGCCCCCATAAGGACCTGGAGCAGGAATCTGGGATCTGCTCCCACCACCCACGGGATGCTCTGTGGGAATGGCAGAGCAGTCCTGGGGAGCCTGGTGTGTCCCTGTGTGCCTCCAGGGCAGCTGACAGAGTTCTGCTCCTCCAGTGCCTGGCTGTACTCTTTCTTTTTTTATTTTTCTTTTTTTACATGAATTTTCACTTTGTCATGAGGGAATTAAATACTTTGCCATCTATGTTCATTTCTTCCCTGAAGCTCTGTGACCATTAGAGACCCACCCCCCTGCACACCCAGGTAAGCTCACACAGACAGCACAAACTGGGAAATCATTCATTTCAACAAATCCCCCTAACCAAGGCTCATCAAACCTCCCTAACCAAGGCTCATTTTCCAGAGCTGCTTCCTTCCACTGCTCCAGCTCCACCTGGGGCTGTGATTTATTCTGTTTATGGACCAGTTTCCACATCAAACCCCGCGTCCTCCTGTTCTCTGCCTGAGCCCAGCGTCCCCTGAGGAGGGGCAGGGGACACACAGAGGCCACCAGCTCCCAGCCAGGGCTGTCCCTGTGCTCCCAGAGCAGGGTTCTGCACAGGTCACTGATCCCCTGGGCTTTGTGCCCAAAAGGGCTGAAAGTACCTGAAGGAATGAAGAGAAGCTCCACGCTGCCCCATCCCACGTGCCAGGATCCAGACTCTGTTTAACTCTGCTCCAGCAAAGCACTGAGCATCAGCTTAATCCCAAATAGCTCCATAACAGTGCCAATTACCTGGGAAAGGAAACACGAGTTTGTAAATAATGCTGTCTTCTGCCATTCTCTGTTATTTTACAGGATCAGAAGCTCATTGCCAGCGTTTATTAGATTTGCCAGCCTATTGCAAGAGATAAATAGGTGTTTGTAGCTTCCCCCCATTTTCCCTGAGAGATAAACTGTGGCACGGAGAAATTAAATGAGCTGCCTGAGGTCATACAATGAACAGTTTGGGAACTGCATCACTGGACCAAATCTTTTCTCCTCATTTTTTGTGTTTCTGAAAGGCAAACCCCCCAGGGGTTGGGCACACGCTGCCAAATGATCTCCCAAAATTCCCAGTACTGGCACAGCTCCATTCCTACAGAGGCTGTGAGCAGAATCAGACCTGTTGTTATCTTATTCTGTGATTCAGAGGTAACAAACAAAACAAAACCCAGGAATGAGGAGCCAATCCCAAGCTTTTGGGGGTCAGCTCAGGGTGCTGAGGTTCTGACCTGGGCAGGGGCTCCTGGCTGCAGTGGGACTGCACAGAAATAACACCCCTCAGGTCCGCCTTGCTTGGGGATTTTTGTTCTTTTTTGTTAAATTCTCTTCCTTGGCAGCAGCAGCCAAGAGCAGCCCTCAGCCCCAGCTGCAGCAGTGTGGGCAGGAGGGGAACAGCCCCTCAGAAATTCCTGCAGAGCTGCCTTGTCCATGGATGCATGGAGCAGTGAAAATGATGCCATTGCATGTTTCTGTCCAGTGGGGAAAACTGCAGCTCCTGACTCCCTCACCAAACCCTGCCAGGTGCTCTGCTGGGCACTCAGATCCAGCTCTGAGCAGGCTCTCAGAGCACAACACAAATCCCAGGAGGAACCACGTCCTGCCAAGCCCAGGGGCTGCTGCAGGATAAATCCCAGGGAGCTGGAGCCCTGGAACAGCCAGGTCCCCACTCAGCACCAAACCCCAAAATCTCCACATTCTCCATGGAAAAATGGGATATATTCCACCAGTCCTGCAGGCACCAAGCACTGCAGGCATTGCACAACACTGTGGGGGCTTGGATTGGTAAAAGTGACTGTTCCTCTCCTCAGGGAGCCCAGCTCACTGACTCCACCAGACCTATTTATGTGAGCAATAATTACTGCTCTGAATAAGGATTAAATCTCCAGCTATTAGACTCTGAAGTAAAAGCCCAAATGACAGACACTAATCTCTTCAGGGTATAAAAGCAGTTTTTAGCTGGTGCATTAACTGGCTGTGTGGCATCATCCAGGGTCCCTGTTCCATGCTCAGAGTGTGTGCCCTGTGTCCTGCCAGGGCCCAGCCAGCAGCCCCAGCCACAGCAGGAGCCATCCCTTTTCTGCTTTTCTGCTTTTCTCCTTTCCTCCTTTCCTCCTTTTCTCCATTTCTCCATTCTCTCCTTTCCTCCCAAGCCAGCAGCCCCAGGAGCCATCCCTTTTCTAATTTTCTCATTTTCTCCCTTTCTCCTTTTCCCCTTTTCTCCTTTTCTCCTTTTCCCCTTTTCTAATTTTCTCCTTTCCTCCTTTTCTCCTTTCCTCCTTTCCTCCCTTTCTCCTTTTCTCCCTTTCCCCCAGCCAGCACTGCCCTCCCTGATGGCAACACCCCACTGAGAGAGGCAAAAAGAGGAATTCACCCTCCCTGACATTTCAGGGTGATTTGCTGATATCCCACTAGTGTTCTTCCTACAAAAGCGACCAAGTTTAACACCCTGGCAGTGAGACACTGAGGAAGAGGAGGAGTTTGGGGCTGGGAGCTGGGCACCTCCATGGATTTGTGTCCCAGGTAACAATTCCTGAGCTTCAGTTCTGAAAACTGAGCTGGTGCTTCAGTGCCACGTGAAGAATCCCTGCTGCTTGCTGGAGTCTGACTGGTGCATCCTGAATCCTGCACCAAGAGGTTCTGCTCAGAGGGAGAATTTCCTCGCCCTGCCCTCTCAGCATTCCAGCCCTTTGGAATAGGCTGTTCCCACCAAATTCCTTCCCAGACATAACTTCATTTGTCCTTGGTCAAACACCAGTGAGGAGAACTGAGTTATGCTGGAGGCAGATTTATCACAGGGAATCTCTTGCCACCAGCACCTGAGCCTGAGCAATTATATTTTTAATAATAACTTAGAGGTAATGGCTCAACACGCAGAATTGAGCATCGATGTTTTTCCATCCCAAATTACTGCATTACTGCTCTCACCTCGTGGCTCCAGGTTTTGTCATCAGATTTTCCCCCTCTTGGCCACACTCAGCTGATGCAGACGGGGATTCAGGAGGGCTGAGTGAGCTTTTAACCACGCCATTGATGAAGATATTTCTGATTGCCTATTAATAGAACCTCTCTGCTGCCTCCTCCCCAAGGGCCGGTTACTGCTGCTGCTAACACGACAACACTCAAAACTCAGTGATTACTTGAAAATTACAGGTTTGGATGAGAACTCTGTTTCACTCAAGGATGTTTCGCACTGCAATGATCTAAAAAGAGCTGGGGTTTGTGACTGATCAGTGCTCTTAATTTTCCCACTTATTTTGCAGCCGCCTCTTTGAATAATTGGGGGTTGCAGGGCAGGCACATGGAGCTTGTTCCTTTGCCACAGAGCATCACTGCCCTTTATTTCTCACCTTTGTCTATATACATTTATTATAGTTAATAGATATTATTATACATTTATTATATAGATTATATATTTTAATATATATACTAAAACATACATATATATATATATATACACACACAGGCATATATATATATATATATACAAACATACATATATATATATATATGTGTATATATAGAAACCCCACCTGCCCTCAGTAACCAGAGGCTAAATTAAACAGAAATTATTATATATTATATATAATAATATATAACATATTGATTATAACACACACATGCATATATATATATATATATATATATATATATATATACACATACATACATCTACATATACATATATATAAACCTCACCTGCCCTCAGTAAGCAGAAACTAAATTAAACAGAAAGAAAGAGAGAACAGGAGCAATAAAAAGAAAACCACTGAGACTGACTTTGGCCCCACAAAGGAGCAGCTTTAGGAACTCTCAGCTTCCATCTGTGTCAGAAACGAGCTGCACCTCCTGAGCCACTCTTGGTTGTTTTTCATTCTGGAGAAGTTAACAACAAAACCCAAATAAAGCCCCCCTCTGGCAGTCTCGGGCCAGCTTCAAGGAATGGCATCCAGACAGACTGCCGGAGGGAAGGAAGGCTTTTGGATTCTGCATTTTATTTTATTAGGTGCAAGTGAGTTATTTTGATTATGTTGGCAAGAAGCGGGAAGGAAAAGCCTTATGGCAGCAGCTCTGTCCCCTCTCTGCCCACATGTGCACTCCCAGCCTCAGGATCTGGCCAGCAGAGGCTCGCAGGGCCAAGCTCCACAGCTCATCTGGGAGGCAGGAAAAAAAAAATAATACATTAAAAATAAATTATATTTGAAATCAAAGCCTGAAGGCAGGGAAAGGAAGGGGAGGAGCAAGTCCCCCCAGTTTGGGGCATTGCCCTAGGGGGTTTGGCAGGAATGAGTGAATGAATGGAATTCTTTGAGGCTGCCCTGGTGTGGTGGGAAGGGAATGGTGGGCAGGGGGACATCAGAGCTGCTGGGGGACCTGGGGGTCACTCTGTGGAGCTGAGCCCTGCAGCTCCTGTGCTGATCACAGTCCTGCTGCTCCTCACCCTCCAGAGGGAACGGCAGCTCTGCCCCCCCGGCACTCCCCAGAGCCTGCAGCGCAGTCCAAGCCATTTAAATTCTAATTTCTGGAAGATCGGCCTGCCTGCTGTGGGCAGGAGAACATCCCAGCAAGGCTGATCCCAGTGGGAAGTGACTCAGATGGATGGAAGAGCTCAGAGAGCCTGGCCGGGAACACCCAGCCCAGGAAGTGGAAAGTGCAGCTCTGACTTCCCTGCCCACAGGGCATCCCGAGCCAGGGACGATGGAAGCTGCTCACAAAGGTTTCCTGGGTCATTTTCCAAAGGGTTTTAGAAGCTATTTATTATTTTCCTTCTCAAGACTGCTCTTAATTCAGGAATCACTGGCTGTGCACATCTCAGGTCGACAGCATCTCTCTCCTTTCCCTGACAGGGAAGCAGAAAACAACAAAACTGGTGAAACCAGTGATTGTAAACTGCCAGGTAAGAACTTACCACCATGTGTCCCCCCTCTCAGCACCACGGAGGCAGCTGAGATGGCTCTGAGACCTTGCAGGGAGCCAGAAACTCAGGGATGCACCACTTCCCTTCCCTGGCAGGGATCCAGAGGAGCACAAACCCTGAGCCTAAACAGGCATGGAAAACACAGCTGGAGGAGGAGAACTGACCCACAGAACCCTCCAGAGGGTCCCAAGGCAGAACCAGAGCACACAGTCTCTGGTCAGGGAAGGTTTAGGCTGGATATTAGGAAAAGATTTTTCACTGAAAGAATAATAAAGCACTGGAATGCTCTTCCCAGGGAGGGGGTGGAATCAGCATCTCTGGATGTGTTTAATAAAAGGCTGGACATGCACTTGGTGCTGTGGTCTGGCTGAGGTGTGAGGGCATGGGATGGACTCAATGATCTCAGAGTTCTCCTCCAACATCAACATTCTGTGATTCTGTGAAAATCAGGAACCAAAAGCCTGAGGCGTGGTTTTGAAGCAGGGCCCTGCCCCAGCTCTTCTGCTCCCCCGGAGCTCTGATCACAGCCCCAGCCCTGCAGGATCAGCCCCTGGATGGGGCAGAGCAGAGCAGAGCAGAGCAGGGCAGAGCAGAGCAGAGCAGAGCAGAGCAGAGCAGCAGCCCCTGTGCAGCTGGGATGGCAGAGGGAAGGCAGCAGCTGCCCAGCTCCCCTTGCTGGATGCTGGGAAGGGTTGCAGCTGGAATTCCTCAGGCTTCACCCAAGCCTACCTGCCCACAGATAGAGGTTTTTGCATTCAATCTCCTCGGCAGGTGGAAGGGAGTGATGGAGCAGGCAGATCACACCTCAGTGCATCCACGGAATAAACAGAATGAACAGAATGAACAGAATTAACAGAATTAACAGAATGAACAGAATGAACAGAACAAACAGAATAAACAGAACAAACCCTCCTGCCCTCAGCCCCGGGAGCAGGTTTGGCAGAGCTGAGCCTTTCCCCAGGGTCCCTGCAGTGCCTGGGAGCTGGGGACACCTCCAGAGCCTGCACCCTGTGTCCCCATGGCACCAGTGCCACTGTCACCCTGTGCCCCCCCATGACACCAATGCCACTGTCACCCTGTGCCCCCCATGACACCAATGCCATTGTCACCCTGTGTCCCCCATGGCACCAGTGCCCCTGTCATCCTGTGTCCCGATGGCACCAGTACCACTGTCACCCTGTGCCCCCCCATGGCACCAGTGCCACTGTCACGCACTGAGGGTGACACCAGCCCGCTGCTGTCCCCGTGCCACTGCACGCTGCCAGGATCCTTCACTGCTACAGCTCACTGTGAGCTCACACACCCGAGCCTTAAAGCAGCTCCAGCGCTGGGACAGGGACACTGGGGACAGGGGCACTCGGGGCTGTTCCTGCTGCCCAGGGGACATTCAGCACAGGGTGGCACTCGGGGCTGTTCCTAATGCCCACAGGACAGGGTGGCACTCAGGACAGGGACACACTCAGGACATGGTGGCACTCAGCACAGGGTGGCACTCAGCACAGGGGTGCTCAGGGCTGTCCCTGCTGCCCAGGGGACACTCAGGACAGGGTGGCACTCAGGACATGGTGGCACTCAGCACAGGGGACACTCAGCACAGGGTGGCACTCGGGGCTGTCCTGGCTGCCCAGGGGACAGGCTGGCACTTGGGGCTGTCCCTGTGCCCAGGGGACACTCACTCAGCACAGGATGGCACTCAGGACAGGGTGGCACTCAGGAGGCTGGATATTAGGAAAAGCTTTTTCACTGAAAGAATAATAAAGCACTGGAATGCTCTTCCCAGGGAGGGGGTGGAATCAGCATCTCTGGATGTGTTTAATAAAAGGCTGGACATGCACTTGGTGCTGTGGTCTGGCTGAGGTGTGAGGGCAGGGGTTGGACTCGATGATCTCAGAGTTCTCCTCCAACATCAACATTCTGTGATTCTGTGAAAATCAGGAACCAAAAGCCTGAGGGTGGTTTTGAAGCAGGGCCCTGCCCCAGCTCTTCTGCTCCCCCGGAGCTCTGATCACTGCCCCAGCCCTGCAGGATCAGCCCCTGGATGGGGCAGAGCAGAGCAGAGCAGAGCAGGGCAGAGCAGAGCAGAGCAGAGCAGAGCAGCAGCCCCTGTGCAGCTGGGATGGCAGAGGGAAGGCAGCAGCTGCCCAGCTCCCCTTGCTGGATGCTGGGAAGGGTTGCAGCTGGAATTCCTCAGGCTTCACCCAAGCCTACCTGCCCACAGATAGAGGTTTTTGCATTCAATCTCCTCGGCAGGTGGAAGGGAGTGATGGAGCAGGCAGATCACACCACAGTGCATCCACGGAATAAACAGAATGAACAGAATGAACAGAATTAACAGAATTAACAGAATGAACAGAATGAACAGAACAAACAGAATAAACAGAACAAACCCTCCTGCCCTCAGCCCCGGGAGCAGGTTTGGCAGAGCTGAGCCTTTCCCCAGGGTCCCTGCAGTGCCTGGGAGCTGGGGACACCTCCAGAGCCTGCAGCTCACCTGAGCTCACTGCCAGGGCTGGGGTCTCACCTGCGGGGTGCCCGGGGGGGCAGAGCACTCCACCTGCAGCTGCAGCTCAGCCAGCTGGGCTGGGAAAGCTCTCGGGATAATCCCTGGCACTGCAGGGTCTTGGGGAAAAGCAGAGCAGGGTCTGCAGGGGCCAGCAGCTCCCAGCCCTGCAGGGAGGGTGCAGGCCAGCACTGAGGGTGACACCAGCCCGCTGCTGTCCCCGTGCCACTGCACGCTGCCAGGATCCTTCACTGCTACAGCTCACTGTGAGCTCACACACCCGAGCCTTAAAGCAGCTCCAGCGCTGGGACAGGGACACTGGGGACAGGGGCACTCGGGGCTGTTCCTGCTGCCCAGGGGACATTCAGCACAGGGTGGCACTCGGGGCTGTTCCTAATGCCCACAGGACAGGGTGGCACTCAGGACAGGGACACACTCAGGACATGGTGGCACTCAGCACAGGGTGGCACTCAGCACAGGGGTGCTCAGGGCTGTCCCTGCTGCCCAGGGGACACTCAGCACAGGGTGGCACTCAGGACATGGTGGCACTCGGGGCTGTCCATGCTGCCCAGGGGACACTCAGCACAGAGTGGCACTCAGGACATGGTGGCACTCAGCACAGGGGACACTCAGCACAGGCTGGCACTCGGGGCTGTCCTGGCTGCCCAGGGGACACTCACTCAGCACAGGATGGCACTCAGGACAGGGTGGCACTCAGGACAGAGGGTGGCACTCAGCACAGGCTGGCTCTCGGCCAGCAGCTCCCAGCCCTGCAGGGAGGGTGCAGGCCAGCACTGAGGGTGACACCAGCCCGCTGCTGTCCCCGTGCCACTGCACGCTGCCAGGATCCTTCACTGCTACAGCTCACTGTGAGCTCACACACCCGAGCCTTAAAGCAGCTCCAGTGCTGGGACAGGGACACTGGGGACAGGGACACTGGGGACAGGGGCACTGGGGACAGGGGCACTGGGGACAGGGGCACTGGGAACAGGGACACTGGGAACAGGGACACTCGGGGCTGTCCCTGCTGCCCATGGGACATTCAGCACAGGGTGGCACTCGGGGCTGTTCCTAATGCCCACAGGACAGGGTGGCACTCAGGACAGGGACACACTCAGGACATGGTGGCACTCAGCACAGGGTGGCACTCAGCACAGGGGTGCTCAGGGCTGTCCCTGCTGCCCAGGGGACACTCAGCACAGGGTGGCACTCAGGACATGGTGGCACTCGGGGCTGTCCATGCTGCCCAGGGGACACTCAGCACAGAGTGGCACTCAGGACATGGTGGCACTCAGCACAGGGGACACTCAGCACAGGCTGGCACTCGGGGCTGTCCTGGCTGCCCAGGGGACACTCACTCAGCACAGGATGGCACTCAGGACAGGGTGGCACTCAGCACAGGGTGGCACTCAGCACAGGCTGACTCTCGGGGCTGTCCCTGCTGCCCAGGGGACAGGCTGGCACTTGGGGCGGTCCCTGTGCCCAGGGGACAGGCTGGCACTCGGGGCTGTACTGGCTGCCCAGGGGACAGGCTGGCACTCGGGGCTGTACTGGCTGCCCAGGGGACAGGCTGGCACTCGGGGCTGTACTGGCTGCCCAGGGGACAGGCTGGCACTCGGGGCTGTACTGGCTGCCCAGGGGACAGGCTGGCACTCGGGGCTGTACTGGCTGCCCAGGGGACAGGCTGGCACTCGGGGCTGTACTGGCTGCCCAGGGGACAGGCTGGCACTCGGGGCTGTACTGGCTGCCCAGGGGACAGGCTGGCACTCGTGGCTGTCCCTGGTCAGGCACAGGGCAGTGAAGCACACAAGGAAGGCAGCTCAGGGAGGGTTTTGCAGCCGCTGCTGCTCCGGGAGCCGTGCCCGGCTGGTTTCCCTCCCAGCCCCACACTCTCCCTCTCACTCAGACTTTCCCTCTCCCCAGCGCTCCCGGGGAGGCTCAGCCAGGGCTGGGGCAGCCCCAGCTGCCACCCAAACACGAATTCTCCCTGCTGCACAGGCCTCCTGTGTTCAGAGAAACCCCCTGTCCCTCCCACGCTCCATCTGCCTCTGCTCTGCGCCCTGGTGCTTCCTCTGGGCTTGCTTTGCTTTTTTTAGGCAGGCCCCAGGGAGGCACAGAAACACCCTGTGTGCTCTGGGGGGGAAGCACCCACCCCCTCAGGCAGGCTGACTTTGGTTACTGGGGGGGTTTTGTGGGGGGGTTTCGGGGAAAGTTGAGTTTTTCACTCTGGTTTTGTGTTTTTTTTCCCCTGTGAAGTTCGTAAAGGGGCTCCTCGCCGAGGTGAGGAAAGGCTTTGCCAGGCTGGGGGGTGACACTGTCAGGGGTCAGGCTGAGTGTCAGCTGGGGGTTTGGGTGGCACAGGGCACAGGGGGGCACGCAGCACCTGGCAGCCACTGTCACCCTGTGCCCCATGGCACCAGTGCCACTGTCACCCTGTGCCCCCCATGGCACCAGTGCCACTGTCATCCTGTGTCCCCCCATGGCACCAGTGCCACTGTCATCCTGTGTCCCCCCATGGCACCAGTACCACTGTCACCTTGTGCCCCCCATGGCACCAGTGCCACTGTCACCCTGTGTCCCCATGGCACCAGTGCCACTGTCACCCTGTGTCCCCATGGCACCAGTGCCACTGTCACCCTGTGTCCCCCCATGGCACCAATGGCACAGTCACCCTGTGCCTCAGTGTCCCCATGGCACCAGGATTCCTGCCCAGGGATTTATTCAGGATTCCTGCAGAGGGATTTATTCAGAATTCCTGCACAGGGATTTATTCCGCATTCCTGCACTGGGCACCAATGCCATTGTCACCCTGTGTCCCCCATGGCACCAGTGCCCCTGTCATCCTGTGTCCCGATGGCACCAGTACCACTGTCACCCTGTGCCCCCCCATGGCACCAGTGCCACTGTCACCCAGTGTGTCCCATGGCACCAATGGCACTGTCACTCTGTGCCCCCCCATGGCACCAGTGTCACTGTCACCCTGTGTCCCATGGCACCAGTGCCACTGTCACCCTGTGCCCCCCCCCATGGCACCAATGGCACTGTCACCCTGTGTCCCCCATGGCACCAGTGCCCCTGTCATCCTGTGTCCCCCATGGCACCAGTGCCACTGTCACCCTGTGTCCCCATGGCACCAGTGCCACTGTCACCCTGTGTCCCCATGGCACCAGTGCCACTGTCACCCTGTGTCCCCCCATGGCACCAATGGCACAGTCACCCTGTGCCTCAGTGTCCCCATGGCACCAGGATTCCTGCCCAGGGATTTATTCAGGATTCCTGCACAGGGCTTCAGGATTCCTTCCCAGGGATTTATTCAGGATTCCTGCACAGGGATTTATTCAGCATTCCTGCACTGGGATTCAGGATTCCTGCAGAGGGATCCATGCAGCATTCCTGCAGAGGAATTCATGCAGCACTCCTGCAGCCTTCCCCACCTGGTGGGATGATTGGCTCCATCACTTTCAGGAGCTTCTCAGACTTCACCCAGGTCACAGCACCGTGCCAGGCGTGTGCCTGTGCTGCACAGCCCATTAATCCTCTTTGCTCCAGACCTGATTAAATTTAACATTAGCCTTGGATGAGTAATTTCATCCTGCAACACAATTCAAGGTGATAGATGAGACCAGGGGCAGGTGACCACCCCGGCCTGTCCCTGCTGCTGACAAAGAGCTGCCCAGGCTGCACACAGAGATTTTTGTGCTCCAGAGAGGGGGAGAGCCAAGAAATGGGGTTGAAACTGGCCTGGCAGGAGCAAGGGCAGGGGCTGGGTGGGAAGGGAGGCAGAGCCATGCCAGGCAGAAGGGCTGGGGCTGCTCTTTGTCCCCACAGTGTCCCCAGGAGCAGCCTGGCACCAGCTCTGTGCCCATTCCTCACCTGCAGGGCCCCTCACTGACACCGTGGGCAGGAGAGACCCCGAGTGCACAAGTGTCCTGTTGGAAACACCCTCCAAAAGGGCAAATTCCACCCCAAATCACAGCTCTGGGGTCCCTCTGTTTTCCTGTCAGGCAGCTGCAGTGCCCCAGGGCTGGCACCTGCCCGGGCTCACTCTGAAGAGGAGATGAAAATGTTCCCAAAAGCTCCCGAGAGGCAGAGAAGGGCATCAGCAGAGCCCTGGCAGGGCTGGGCAGGCAGCAGCTCCTAAAGGGTCAAACCTCAGCTTGCCAAAACACAGCCAGAGCTGCTGGGCAAGCACAGCTCCTGGCTGTGCTCCAGCCTCGGGGCAGGCTGGCACAGCCAGCAGCAATATTTGATGTCAGCAGGGATGGCAGAGACCGGGATGCTGCGGGAGAGGAGAGCCACCAAAGAGTTAAAACGTAAATAGCAAGAGCAAGGGAGGCTGGAGGAGGGCCTGGAGAGAAGAGCAGCATCCACATCTTGGGGATTCTGGTTCAGAGAGACAGAGAAATTCCCCCAGCAGGCACGGTGGCTGCAGGGCAGAGCTCTGTGCAGGCTGAGGAGCCACACAGGGTTAATGAGAGAGGACGAGAGAGCAGCACGAATAAAATCAGAAATGTCATTCTGGCCAACAGAGCATCTCCAGGCTGGGGAAAAACCCAGAGAGCTCACTGGGTTCTATTTTCTGTCCTGCCTGGGGATCAGCTCTGTGCTGAAACTTCACCTTGAATCTCATTCCTGCGTTTGAGCAGAGCCACGGCCAGGGTTTATCCAAATCTCTGGGTGAGCTGATCATCCCACAGAGCCCAGAGAGGAGCAGCAGCTCCGACTGGGATGCCCGGACCCCTGCCCCATCCCTGCCCAAGAGGAATCACTGGTTCCACTCCAGCCCCAAAAAGGACTCCCGGGTGACCTTGGCCCAGTCCCTAATTGCTGCGAGCCTCAGTTCCCCACCCATAACAAAGAGATCATTAAACAGCCGTGAAATCGCAGCGCAAGTTAATTAATCCAGAGTTCACCGGGTCCTGCGCATGCAGGGGGATGGCAGAGCACAGCAGGACAGCCCCAGAGCCTGCCTGGCCACGCTTAATTACCTGCTCCAGGTAATTAGGTGATTGCCCTGGGTGCAGCTCCCTCTCCAGCAGGAACTTTCTCTTTCCCGGCTCAGGATGCTCAGAGGGAGGTGGGAGATCCCTGCTGGGCAGCGCTGCCATTCCCGGAGCATCCAGCCCTGGCTGCTGCAGGAATTCCTGCTGGAGCTGCCCTGGCTGCTCTCCTCCAAGAGAAAATGCAGGGTTTGTGTTGCTGGCTGTGCTTGGCGCAGGCACAGGCTGTTCCCTTCTCCCAGAAATTAAAAGTGTAGGAGAAAACGCAGGGGTGTTGCAGAATTGATCCAAGGGGCACAGCTTGAAGATGCAGGAGGCACAGGACTGATTTTATTTTTGTTTTAGGCCCTTATTCGTAGGGATCTAAAAGAAAAGGGAATGAAGAAAGGGGGTGTTGTGGAATTCAAAAGCATCCCGTTAATTACTGAGCCACTCTGGACACTGCAACAGGAGGTTGGGATTCCAGGGAGGTAGAATGAGCTCAGGAGAGCGCAGACAATAAGAATAAAATTCTCTCAGCATCCTTGAGAAAGACAATAGTCCCATTAATGTGAATTTGAACTACAGCCTGTGTCATTAGAGTTTCAAACAGGAAATTGGAGCTGCTGCTAAGGAAGCATGAGAAGAAATGCACTTGCAATAAAGGTTCTCTTAAGCCAAAAGGACACCAGAATAAGCAGCAAGAAGGATGTGTGAAGGATTAGGAGCCCTGGGTCCCTTTAAAAGGAAATTTAACAATCCAGCACTGCCCATCCAGTGAGGCTCCCCAGGGGAAGCAGCTCCTGCTGAACAGGGACTGCTCCAAATTCTGTGTGGGGCATGCAAGCTGCAGGAGTTCACCCTCAGAGTGTCACAGGAGGGAATTCCTGAATGCCTGAATTCCCTCAGAGTGTCACAGGAGGGAATTTCTGAATTCCTGAATTCCTGAATTCCCTCAGAATGGAACCCTCAGAATGTCACAGGAGGGAATTCCTGAATTCCCTCAGAATGTCACAGGAGGGAATTCCTGAATTCCTGAATTCCTGAATTCCTGAATTCCCTCAGAATGTCACAGGAGGGAATTCCTGAATTCCCTCAGAATGGAATCACAGTAGGGAATTCCTGAATTCCTGAATTCCTGAATTCCCTCAGAATGTCACAGGAGGGAATTCCTGAATTCCTGAATTCCCTCAGAATGTGGTCACAGGAGGGAATTCCTGAATTCCCTCAGAATGTCACAGGAGTGAATTCCTGAATTCCTGAATTCCCTCAGAATGTCACAGGAGGGAATTCAGACTGTCACAGGAAGGAATTCCTGAATTCACCCTCAGAATATCACAGGAGGGAATTCCTGAATTCACCCTCAGAATGTCACGGGAGTGAATTTCTGTATTCACCCTCAGAATGTCACAGGAGTGAATCCCTGAATTCCCTCAGAATGTCACAGGAGTGAATCCCTGAATTCCCTCAGAATGTCACAGCAGTGAATCCCTGAATTCCCTCTGAATGTCACAGGAGGGAATCCAGCCCTTGCACACCCAGCCAAAAGGAGTGAGGCTGCTCGGGGCTGTGCTTGGGGGTGCCCCACCTGCCTGGGGTCATGGTAGCCCAGGGAATTCCAAGGAATATCCCCAAATTGCAGTGTCTGAGTCTGCATCTTCCTCCCTCTCAGGGAGAGTCCCTGCCCTTTGATATTACAGAAAAATCTGAAAGCAGGACTGTTAGAATGTCAAAGCCAAGGAGCAAAGCAGCAGAACAACATAAACAAAGTGGAAGGAAACATTCCTCCACACGTCTGTGTTTCATTTTCCTGTGCCAGCTCCAGGTTTTGGGTGCCTGACTCCTGGATATTGGAGCACTTCCAGCTGACAGCACAACAGCCTGGCACAGACATCAGCAGGACCCAGCCCAGAGCTGCCAAAAATGACAGGGAACGTGCACATTCCTTTTTCTGAGGAGCAGAAGGAAAAGACAACAACAACAACCAAAAAAAAAAAAAAAATAAAAAAAAAATACTCCAGGGATGCAGGAAATGCAGAGCTGGGATGCTTCTCTCCAGGTGGAGGCTGCACAATTTGGAGCTGAAAAGCAACAATTTTTAGGCTGCATTGGCTGGGTTTTTTTTGGTTTTTTGGGTTTTTTTTTTTCAGAAGGAAATATTGACAGTGCCTGTCAGCAGCTCCCCAGAGGGGTGCAGTGTCAGAGCACATCAGCCTATGGGAAATGAAAAACCAGATGCAGAGTCTGGGGCCTGGGAGCAGCAAAGCTGGAGCAGCCCAGGCTCTGTGCTAATTCAGTTTAAAGGAGCACTCCTGTGCTCTTTGCTTTGCAGCAACACAGCTGTGGGCTTGTTTTGGGGTTTTTTTGGTGGTTTTTTTGGTGGTTTTTTTGGGGTTTTTTTTTGTGGTTTTTTTTTTTTTTGTTGTTGTTGTTGTTTGTTTGTTTTTGGTGGTTTTTTGGTTTTTTTTTTTTTTTTTTTTTTTTTTTTTTGGTTTGGTTTGGTTTTTTTTTTTTTTTTTCCCTTCTAGCTCTTTGTAAGAATAGTTTAGAAATAAATGCCCCACACAGAGATTTTTGGGCCAGACTCACCCAGTTCTCTAGGTTACAAAGGGCTGAGAAACATTCTGAGCTGTGTCCAGAAGAACATCGGAATGAAGGAAGTGCCTGGCTGCTTTTGGCTCTGGGGGATTGTTCAGCATGCAGGAATATTCCACATTTCTGGCCTGTTCTTCCAGAGAAGTATCTGGATTTTCCCCAAAAGCAAAACCCACACTCCAGAGCTCACTGCTGTTTATTGCAGTGGCAGGGGAGTGGGAAGGGCAGGGGCAGGGCTGTGGGAGCCTGGAAGGGGCTGATTCCCCCAGGGACAGCCCCCCAAGGCAGGACCTGCAGTGTTTGCCATTCCTCCCATCCCAGGCAGAGCTGCGCCTGCCCCAGCCCGAGCAGGACTCCCCTAAATAACCGGGATAATCTGCATTTCTCAGCCTGCAGGAGCTGCAGCACCCCTGCCCCCGTGTCACCCCCAGGCCTCAGAGAAGCAGCTCCTCAGTTCAGGCTGAGGCTCCCCCCTGCAGCGAGAGCCCTGAGCCCCTGGGCTGTGGCTAACCCAGGATTCGATGGATATTCCACCATATTCCAATATTCCACCATATTCCAAATTCCAACATTCCACCACATTCCAATATTCTCCCTTCCAGTGAGAGCCCTGAGCCCCTGGGCTGTGGCTAACCCACCCCGAGGGCACAGGATTCGATGGATATTCCACCATATTCCAATATTCCACCATATTCCAGTATTCCACCATATTCCAATATCCCACATTCCAATATCCCACATTCCAATATTCCAAATTCCAATATTCCACCACATTCCAATATTCTCCCTTCCAGTGAGAGCCCTGAGCCCCCTGGGCTGTGGCTAACCCACCCCGAGGGCACAGGAGGTGCCCCAGCCCCTCCATCCCACATTCCAACATTCCACCACATTCCAATACCCCACATTCTGATATTCCACCATATTCCAATATCCCACGTTCCAATATTCCACCATATTCCAATATTCCACATTCCAATATTCCAAATTCCAACATTCCACCACATTCCAATACCCCACATTCTGATATTCCACCATATTCCAATATTCCACATTCCAATATTCCACCTTTCAGTATCCCACATTCCAACGTCGCAAATTCCAACATATATTATTCCAACATTCCAACATTCCACCACATTCCAATATTCTCCCTTCCAGTGAGAGCCCTGAGCCCCCTGGGCTGTGGCTAACCCACCCCGAGAGTGCTGGTGCTCCAGCCCCTCCATCCCACATTCCAACATTCCACCTTCCAGTATCCCACATTCCAACATCCCAAATTCCAACATTCCAACATTCCACATTCCAATATCCCACCATATTCCAAATTCCAACATTCCAATATCCCAAATTCCAACGTTCCACATTCCAATATCCCAAATAATATAATATAATATAATATAATATAATATAATACAATACAATACAATACAACACAACACAATCTAAAGTGCAGAAAGCAGCCTGCAGGCTCCAGGCCAGCCCAGCAGAGGCCGTGGGCTGCAGGTGCCCCTGTGGTGGCTGATGAGCTCTGCAGATGGCACGGAGCAGCCCCAGCCTTGGAGCAGCCCCCAGAGCCTGCTGCTTCCTTGGAGGGGCTCTGCTGCAGCCCTGCAAACTCCCCTGGAAGTCAGCTGCTTTGGCATGTCAATATTTTAAGTGCTGACCCCTCATCGATTCTGTTCGGTCTTTTAAATCTTTCATTTACTTACTTCTTTGGGTTTTAAACCTTGCCTGCAATTGCAGCTAATTAAAAAGCTCATTAGTTGGCATCCTGAGCTGATTCCCTGGGCTTTATGGACTGTACAGTTTCCCTCCTGAGAGTCTGGGGCTGCTCAGCTTGTTTCCTACCTCCCCAGCTTTATGAGGTGTTCCATATTTTGGAATTCTGCTCCCCTTCCCCCTGATTTTGTTCTAAACCAGCCCTTGGTGGTTTAAGCTCAGAGCCACTCTGGCTGCCCACAGTAGCTGTGTCACGGATTTATTTCTAAATAAATAAATAAATATTTTATTAATTTTTAATTTAATTTACAAATTATTATTTAGTAAATAAATAAATATTTTATTTATTTATTTATTTATTTGTTCTGATCTTCCCCTCGTGCTGGGCTGAGACCTCCCCAGACTCGCAGCCCCTGTTGAAAGGGGAATTTTAAATTTTTAAACGGGGAATTGTGTACACACAACAAACATCCCAAACAGATTCATTCCCACCACTACGGGCTGAAGCTCAGACACGCTGTTTGCATGCCCAGTAGGAAATTCCATCCTCCTCAAACACAAACACCCAGGGCTCAAGCCAGAGACGGAAAAAAAAACGGGTCCTGATCTCACCCGCCCCATTCACAGACCCTACAAGACAATTCCTACAGCAGAACACCAAAAATGCATTTCTAAAGCAGGCACAGGGTCACGTTCATGTCTCCCATGAGAATTTGCTCCCCAAACTCAGTTTGGGGATGGGGGCTTCAAAGCCAGCAAACATTTTCCTGGTGCAGCGCTGATAAAACCTCAGCCTGGGCCAGTTCTGCAGGAAATCCTGCCAGCAGATTTGGGAGCAGCCAAACTCTGATGTGTCCACCCCAAGAGCATCAGGAAACTCCTCCTCAAACCCACACTCTTATCCCCAGTTTTTATTTGGAAGATTCAATGCATAAATCAATTTTGGTCGCAGCGGGTGCTGCCGTGGCCGCGTCTCTGCCTGCCCTCGCTCCCTTTTCTCCCTTTTCTCCCTTTTCTCCCTTTTCTCCCTTTTTTCTCTCTCAGCTTGGCACAGGCAGCTCTGTCAGGGCCCCAAATGGAAGCTGGAACACGGAGCTGCTCCCTCACAAATTCCCCTTCTCCTCCCCTGTCACCATCTGGCTGCTCTGCCTTCCAACAAGCGCAGCAGCTCTGCTCCTGCTGTGGCTGTGCTGGGGAGCCCAGAGCTGCTTCCAGAGCCTCTTCCAGGGAAGGTCTGCACAATAAGGTTCCTGAGGAAGCTGTGACTGCAGAGAGGAGATTCGGGAGCCCCCGGGCCGCCCCCAGCCCCGGCTGGTGCAGGAATGTGTGACAGCCCGTCTGGGGAGGAGCAGCTCCTGCTCTGCTGCCTGAGCCTGCAGGAGAGACAGCAGGGTGGCAGGGACAGGGACAAAACCCTGCCAGGGGAGCCAGCAGGGTGACAGGGACCAAACCCTGCCAGGAGAGCCAGCAGGGTGACAGGGACAGGGAGCAAACCCTGCCAGGGGAGCCAGCAGGGTGACAGGGACAGGGAGCAGGGCTGGATCCTGCCAGGAGAGCCAGCAGGGTGGCAGGGACAGGGACAAAACCCTGCCAGGGGAGCCAGCAGGGTGACAGGGACCAAACTCTGCCAGGGGAGCCAGCAGGGTGACAGGGACCAAACCCTGCCAGGGGAGCCAGCAGGGTGACAGGGACAGGGACCAAACCCTGCCACAACAGCCAGCAGGGTGACAGGGACAGGGAGCAGAGCCTGGCAGAAGAGCCAGCAGGGTGGCAGGGACCAGAACTGGGCTGGATCCTGCCAGGAGAGCCAGCAGGGTGGCAGGGACAGGGACAAAACCCTGCCAGGGGAGCCAGCAGGGTGACAGGGACAGGGAGCAGAGGAGCAGCTCCTGCTCTGCTGCCTGAGCCTGCAGGAGAGACAGCAGGGTGGCAGGGACAGGGACAAAACCCTGCCAGGGGAGCCAGCAGGGTGACAGGGACAGGGAGCAGAGCCTGGCAGGAGATCCAGCAGGGTGACAGGGACAGGGAGCAGAGCCTGGCAGAAGAGCCAGCAGGGTGGCAGGGACCAGAACTGGGCTGGATCCTGCCAGGAGAGCCAGCAGGGTGGCAGGGACAGGGACCAAACCCTGCCAGAGAGCCAGCAGGGTGACAGGGACCAAACCCTGCCAGGGGAGCCAGCAGGGTGGCAGGGACAGGGAGCAGAGCCTGGCAGGAGATCCAGAGGGTGACAGGGGCAGGGACCAAACCCTGCCAGAGAGCCAGCAGGGTGGCAGGGACAGAGAGCAAACCCTGCCAGAGAGCCAGCAGGGTGACAGGGACAGGGAGCAGAGCCTGGCAGAAGAGCCAGCAGGGTGACAGGGACCAGAACTGGGCTGGATCCTGGCAGAAGAGCCAGCAGGGTGACAGGGACAGGGACCAAACCCTGCCAGGAGAGCCAGCAGGGTGACAGGGACAGGGACCAAAACCTGCCAGAGAGCCAGCAGGGTGACAGGGACCAAACCCTGCCACAAGAGCCAGCAGGGTGGCTGGGACAGGCAGCAGGGAGCTCAGCTGCAGCACAGGAGGCTGGGGTTGGCTTTGGCAGCAGCTCAGCCCTCCTGTTTTCCTTTTACAGGGTCAAAACCAAGCCCGCCTCTGGTTTTGGGTTTGTGTTCATGCCTACGGAAACAGGAGAGGATTTCAGACCTGGCAAAGCCCAGCTTCCCCACACACACCCCACACACATCCCTGCTGGCTGGCTTGTGACCAGCAACCTCTGAGACTGCCACCTTCGCCTCCCCTAATCCCTGCCTTGCTTTAGGACTGGAAATAGAATAAAGTAAAGCTAAACAGACAAAGTCCAGCCCCAGAGCAGCCCAGCAGCCAAGGAATTTGGCACTGGGAAAGGCAAGGCCGGACTGGAGCAACAGGGAGGGGATGCTCAGGTGAGAGAAGAGCCAGAGCTCCCTCCAAAGGGTGCCAGGGTGGACGGGCCAGGCAGTGACCACCCCTGGACCACAGGGTAATGCCAGGAAGTGCCAGTGGGGTTTGGTCCCAGGGAGGATCACCATGCCTCCTGCCCTGTGTGCCCCCCTTACCGACCCCCCCACCCACAAACCCACCCTGGGCTCCTCAGGCTGAGCTCCCCTCCCCTTCAAACTTGCCTGGTTTTGGCACCTGCAGGGGCCTCCCCCAGCCTGGCACCCCCTCCCTGAGCGTGCCAAGCAGGGCTGGTGCAAACCCCCGGGGCTGAGAGCCAAGGGGCAGGAGGGCAGCAGAGCTGGGGGGCACAGAGGAGCCATTCCCAGCCATGGGGTGCAGGGAAGGGAGGAAGCAGGCTGGGAGCAGCGGGATCAGGGCTGGGCTGTGTCTGGCAGAGCAGCAGATGATGTTTGAGGCATGTGATGTTTGTCAGGGAGCAGAGCACGTCCCGGCTCCGGGCTGGCAGGAGCTGCTGCAGCGAGGGGACACGGCCCCACTGCAGAGCCTGGCTCCTCTCCAGGGCCCCGCTGGGATTCCTGCAGTGACACAGGGCCTGGGGTGCCCCCTGCACCCCCAGCCAGCCAGCCTTCCTGAAACAGAGCCCCGGGCTGCAGCCGGGCTCCCTCCGGATCTGTCTCACTGCCGAGCTGCGGGAGGAGAAGCTCCCGGGGCTGAGCTCCGCTCTGCCTGTGCTGCTGCTGCTGCTGCTGCTGCCTGTGCTGCTGCTGCTGCTGCTGCTGCCAGGGCTGTGGCTGCTCAGCCTGTCCCTCCTGCTGCAGTGACTGATGCCAGCTGCTGGCACAGTGATGCCCAGTGCATTCTCCAGTGCATTCCCAGTGCAGTCCCAGTGCAGTCCCAGTGCATTCCCAGTGCATTTCCCAGTGCATTCCCCAGTGCATTCCTGCAGTGACTGATGCCAGCTGCTGGCACAGTGATGCCCAGTGCATTCTCCAGTGCATTCCCAGTCAATTCCCAGTGCATTCCCCAGTGCATTCTCCAGTGCATTCCCAGTCAATTCCCAGTACATTCCCCAATGCATTCCCAGTGCATTCCCAGTGCATTTCCCAGTGCATTCCCCAGTGCATTCCCAGTGCAGTCCCAGTGCATTCCCAGTCCATTCCCAGTGCATTTCCCTTTCCCAGTGCATTCCCAGTGCAGTCCCAGTGCATTTCCCTTTCCCAGTCCATTCCCAGTCCATTCCCAGTGCATTCCCAGTGCATTCCCAGTGCATTTCCCAGTGCATTCCCAGTGCATTCCCCAGTGCATTCCCCAGTGCAGTCCCAGTGCAGTCCCAGTGCATTTCCCTTTCCTAGTGCATTCCCAGTGCATTTCCCATTCCCAGTCCATTCCCAGACCATTCCCAGTGCATTCCCAGTGCAGTGCAGTGCTGCTGGCTCAGTTTCCAACGCAGTTTTTGGGCTGGAGGAAGGGGCAGCCTCCCCTCCTTGCCCACGGCAGCCAGGGCTGGTCTGTGCCCAGGGCAGGGCCAGGAGGGGCAGGGCAGGGGCAAGAGGAGCTCGGGGGGCTCGTGCCCCACAGCCCAGCCCTGGCTGCAGGGTGTGGGTCACGGCTGGGCCGGGGGCTGCAGCCCCCCTGGCAGCTGTGCCCGGGAGCAGCCAGCGCTGACTGCTGGGTGTGAATCAGTCCAGCAGCTGTGGCTGGGCCGGCTCTGCTCCTCGTGTGCTCTGTGCCAGCGGGAGCACCAGGCAGCTCCAGCACGGGGACTGGGCAGTGGGGAATCTGGGACCCCCAGTTGGGCTCTGCCCTGCCCACGGGGGCTGGGGGGCAGTGGACCCCCCCTTACAGGGCACTGGGATGCCCCTGACCCCCCTCACAGGGCACTGTGGTGCCCCTGACCCCCTCCCAGCTCACTGGGGTGCCTCTGACCCCTCTCACAGGGCACTGGGGTGCCCCATACCCCCTCACATCTCACTGGGGTTCCCCTGACCCCCCTCCCAGCTCACTGGGGGGCCCTGACCCTCCTCACAGGGCACTGGGGTGCCTCTGACCCCCTCCCAGCTCACTGGAGTGCCCCTGACCCCCTCCCAGCTCACTGGGGTGCCCCTGACCCCCCTCCCAGCTCCCTGGGGTGCCCTGACCCCCTCCCCGCTCACTGGGGTGCCCCTGACCCCCCTCCCAGCTCCCTGGGGTGCCCTGACCCCCTCCCCGCTCACTGGGGTGCCCCTGACCCCCCTCCCAGCTCCCTGGGGTGCCCTGACCCCCTCCCCGCTCACTGGGGTGCCCCTGACCCCCCTCCCAGCTCCCTGGGGTGCCCTGACCCCCTCCCCGCTCACTGGGGTGCCCCTGACCCCCCTCCCAGCTCCCTGGGGTGCCCTGACCCCCTCCCCGCTCACTGGGGTGCCCCTGACCCCCCTCCCAGCTCCCTGGGGTGCCCTGACCCCCTCCCCGCTCACTGGGGTGCCCCTGACCCCCCTCCCAGCTCCCTGGGGTGCCCTGACCCCCTCCCCGCTCACTGGGGTGCCCCTGACCCCCCTCCCAGCTCCCTGGGGTGCCCTGACCCCCTCCCCGCTCACTGGGGTGCCCCTGACCCCCCTCCCAGCTCCCTGGGGTGCCCTGACCCCCTCCCCGCTCACTGGGGTGCCCCTGACCCCCCTCCCAGCTCCCTGGGGTGCCCTGACCCCCTCCCCGCTCACTGGGGTGCCCCTGACCCCTCTCACAGCTCACTGTGGTGCCTCTGACCCCTCTCCCAGGGCACTGGGGTACCCCTGACCCCTCTCACAGGGCCCAGACCCCCTCCCCACAATTTCCTCCCCCACTCAGCTTTCCAGCCAGGTGAGTTCCGTGTCACACCGGCTCCCACACGCTCACAGCCGGTCCCCAAAAGCCAAACCCTGTGCCTGGCAGGGCAGCAGCATTCCCTGACTCCAAGGAGTGTTTTGTTTTACCCAAGGCACAGCCCAGAGGAACCTGCCCATTGCAAAGCCGGAGCCACAGGAACGACCCGGAGCAGGACGGGGACAGTGCCAGCCCCTGTGTGACCTCAGCGAGCTGTGCCTCAGTTTCCCCCCGCCCAGCTGAGCTCAGGGTGACCTGGGGGACAGAGCAGCCCCTAAAAAAGCTCTCTGGTGTGCCCAGAGAAAGCCCCGGGCGTGCAGAAGTGTGGATATTGATTGAGGGAGCAGCCCAGGCTTCTCCTCCTCCTCCTCCCGGGTCACTCCCTGCCGGGACAGCGCCGGGGTTGTGATTTCCACCTCGGCCAAAAACAATCCGAGAGCTGCAGGGGGCGGAGGGCCGGGGCAGGGACGGAGAATGTTGAGGCTCCGGAGATGCTCCAGGGCTGGTTCCCGTTTCCCGAGCAGCTGCTGCCATCCCGTGGCAAATCCTGCCCTGGCACCGGGGCCTCGGGGGGCACGGGAGAGCAGCACGGGCAGCCTGGGCAAGGGAGGGAGCCTCAGTGCCTGCTCAGTGCCTGCTCAGTGCCTGCTCAGTGCCCCATGGTCAGTGCCATGGTCAATGCCCCATGGTCAGTGCCCCATGGTCAGTGCCCCATGGTCAGTGCCTGCTCAGTGCCTGCTCAGTGCCATGGTCAGTGCCATGGTCAGTGCCTGCTCAGTGCCTGGTCAGTGCCATGGCCAGTGCCATGGTCAGTGCCCCATGGTCAGTGCCCAGGTCAGTGCCGTGGTCAGTGCCATGGCCAGTGCCATGGCCAGTGCCATGGTCAGTGCCCAGGTCAGTGCCCCATGGTCAGTGCCTGCTCAGTGCCTGGTCAGTGCCTGCTCAGTGCCTGGTCAGTGCCATGGTCAGTGCCCCATGGTCAGTGCCCCATGGTCAGTGCCCCATGGTCAGTGCCTGCTCAGTGCCTGCTCAGTGCCATGGTCAGTGCCATGGTCAGTGCCTGCTCAGTGCCTGGTCAGTGCCATGGCCAGTGCCATGGTCAGTGCCCCATGGTCAGTGCCCAGGTCAGTGCCGTGGTCAGTGCCATGGCCAGTGCCATGGCCAGTGCCATGGTCAGTGCCCAGGTCAGTGCCCCATGGTCAGTGCCTGCTCAGTGCCTGGTCAGTGCCTGCTCAGTGCCTGGTCAGTGCCATGGTCAGTGCCAGGACCCCATGGTCAGTGCCATGGTCAGTGCCTGCTCAGTGCCCCATGATCAGTGCCAGGGCCCCATGGTCAGTGCCTGGTCAGTGCCATAGTCAGTGCCAGTGCCCCATGGTCAGTGCCCAGTGCCATGGTCAGTGCCATGGTCAGTGCCATTGTCTATGCCCTGGTCAGTGCCCAGTGCCCCCTCTCCAATCACACTGAGAGCTGCAGTCAGGACACATTTTATATTTTTTATATTTTATTCTCTTTTTAGCATTCAGTAAGTGTCCTTTCTGCACTCTTCAGCACAGTCAGTATAATATCCATTAATATCATATCATAAAGTAATAACTGAGCCTTGTGAGAGCATGGAGCCAGCTGCAGCACTCCTCCTGCACGGGGTCCGTGCCAGTCCAGCAGCTCAGGGTGGGGCTGGCACAGGTCAGGACTGCAGGAGGGTGGCAGTAACCCGGCACTCAGGTCCCACTGGAGTGGTGGCACTGCAATCACAAACCCTGGAGCCATCAGGATTCAGGGCTCTCAAAAGCCTCTGCTGAGTCTCTTCCATCTCTGTTGCACCAGCAGTGGGAATCCCTCTGCCCACAGCTCTTCTGGAAGAACTAAACTCTCATTTAGAGCAGTAGGAAGCTTTACCTCTGTTCTGTACCAGGGAAGCCAAGGCACAGCAGCAGCACCCTGGGAGTGGTGGCAGAACCAAAATAGACCTGGAGAGACTGGCACAGCCCTGGCACAGATTTATCCCTCACCTGGACAGACTGGCACAGCCTGGGCACAGATTTGTCCCTCACCTGGACAGACTGGCACAGCCTGGGCACAGATTTATCCCTCACCTGGACAGACTGGCACAGCCCTGGGCACAGATTTATCCCTCACCTGGACAGACTGGCACAGCCTGGGCACAGATTTATCCCTCACCTGGACAGACTGGCACAGCCTGGGCACAGATTTGTCCCTCACCTGGACAGACTGGCACAGCCTGGGCACAGATTTACCCCTCGTCTGGACAGACTGGCACAGCCTGGGCACAGATTTATCCCTCACCTGGGCAGACTGGCACGGCCCTGGGCACAGATTTATCCCTCACCTGGACAGACTGGCACAGCCTGGGCACAGATTTATCCCTCACCTGGACAGACTGGCACAGCCTGGGCACAGATTTATCCCTCACCTGGACAGACTGGCACAGCCTGGGCACAGATTTATCCCTCACCTGGACAGACTGGCACAGCCTGGGCACAGATTTATCCCTCACCTGGGCAGACTGGCACACCCTGGGCACAGATTTATCCCTCAGTGGGCCATTAAGTAATTTGTCACGAATGCCAAGCAGCTGCTGCAGGAAAGGCAAGGCTGCAGCTGCAGGCAGGGTTACACAACCTGCAAGGGCACAGCAGCTGGCACTGCCACCAGCACTGCCCAGCCCGTGGCCTGAGGCTGCCAGGGCACAGCCGGGTACCCCACAGCAGCTCACAAGGAAATGGAAGGCAGGCACACAGAGCCCTGCTCGTGCCTGCTGCTGGCAGGAGATGCACGTACAGAATTCACATTTCAGTGCAGAGCACAAGTAAGTTTAGGAATTGTGGTTTGCACTTTGGCGCGGCGCCCCTTACCTGCCTTCCCTTTTCAGGGGCCAGAGAATGTCAGGCTGACTCTGTCCCAGATGTGCAGGCAGATGTTTCTGCACTCGGGTGACTCAGAAAATCTCAGTTTGTGGCAAGGGCTTTGTGTGGATCTCCTTTACCCCAGCCCGACCCAACCTGAGCCATCCCAGCACTGGCAGCTCTCTCCTATTTCCTCGTGTCCCACTACTGAGGCACTTTGTTCTTCCCCCCCTCAAGACCCCAAATTGTAACTCCTCCCAGCCAGACCTACAGCATTCCTTTTCCTTCTCCTCATTATTGTTTCTATTTTTATTATTATTCTCATTATTATTTCCTGCTCCCTCTCTCTCACTCCATCTGACACACCTGCTTGAAAAACAAACACGGTCCCATCAGCCCAGAATATATTTCAAATAAACATATAAAAGAGCTTTTATTGACATGAATAAATTGATTGGGACCATTACTTTGGAGCTGCTTGCCACAGAAAAAAGCCTCTCAAAGGCAGCCCGAGGCAGGGCAGCAACATTTACATTTAGATGAAGGCATTTCTGTCACAACACCTCCCAACAGTTTCTGGCCCAGAAACTCTCTCCAGAAGAAATCAGTGAAGCCAAGGAGCTCGGCTTTAAATAACAGGGAAGGAAAAGGGAGAATTTGTCTGGAATCTCACAATCTGCAGCACAGGGATGTGAAAGCAGAGTGGTGACACCACAGCGTGTTCCTTTACTCCTGAGGGTCCCCTGGCACTGCTGCAAACGCTGCTGTTGATATCCATTTAATTTTAAACACTGCTGCTGTCCACTTCATTCAAACACTGCTGCTGATGCCCATTTCATTTTAAACACTGCTGCTGATGTGCATTTCAAACACTGCTGCTGATGCCCATTTAATTTCAAACACTGCTGCTGATGCCCATTTAATTTCAAACACTGCTGCTGATGTGCATTTCAAACACTGCTGCTGATGCCCATTTAATTTCAAACACTGCTGCTGATGCCCATTTAATTTCAAACACTGCTGCTGATGTGCATTTCAAACACTGCTGCTGATGCCCATTTAATTTCAAACACTGCTGCTGATGCCCATTTCATTTTAAACACTGCTGCTGATGTGCATTTCAAACACTGCTGCTGATGCCCATTTAATTTCAAACACTGCTGCTGATGCCCATTTAATTTCAAACACTGCTGCTGATGTGCATTTCAAACCCTGCTGCTGATGCCCATTTAATTTCAAACACTGCTGCTGATGCCCATTTCATTTCAAACACTGCTGCTGATGCCCATTGTAGCTGCCCCTCCATAAAGAGCAGGAAGCTGTGAAGGAGTGAACTAGAGAGCAGGATAGAAGTGACAGCTGGGTGACACTAGAACAGTCCAACTCAAGAGGCAGGACAAACCCACCAAGGGGATTTTATCCAACCCCAGCTGTTGGGAGGCTGCTGGAGCTGACACGGCCTCAGAGATGTGCCAAGGTGACAAAGCCACCCAGCCCAGGGCTGCCAGCTCCCCCCCTGCCACAGCAGGACCCCACGAGCACAGAACCACAATTCAGTAACTGCCCTGTTCACTTTATCCAGGGGTAAAAGTCCTCCTCAGCCCCGTCCCCGTGGAATCCATCATTTCACATCTGGAAACTCAGAACTTCCCAAGCAGGACAGTGCAGCCTGAGCCCCCTCAAGTTCTACAGTGAACACGAGGAATTAAAAAAAGAAATGCCAAAATAAATAGCACAGGCTTGGAAAAAGCACTTTCAGAAGCTATTTCCAGCAGACAAGAGCTGACCTTCCCCTCCCAAAATGCCAGGGGGTATAAATAGAGCAGCATCCTGCCTTGTGTCACCCAGCTCCAGCAGCAGCTCACTCCTCTGAGTGCCCAGAGCAAGAATTACCCTGACCTGGACTCAAAACACCATTGCTGACACTGCCACAGCAGCAGCAGAGCAGGGAGCAGCCTGCACACCTCCCTGCTGGCCAACACTGCTGTGCAGAGCTCCCTGTGCCATCCCAACCCCTAACTGGGGCTGGGAGATGCTGATCCTCACACTCACTCACACGCTGCATCCCTGGCAGCCCTACCAGCTGGTGGAATTGGAAGGCAATTTCAGCTTTTCCAGGGCACTGAGCAGACAGTGAGGTGCTGTGGGTCTCCCTCTCTGCAATGACCCCTTTGGAGGGCAGCTCTTGCCAGCTGGGGGTCACTTGTGCTCAAATGAGGAAAAAACCTGTTTGCTGTTTTTTCTCCCAGGAAAAACAACTCCCAAAAATGCAGCCACTGGGGTGTCCCCAGAGCATTAAACTGGAGACTGAGCAGCAGAGCAGCAATGCCACTCAAGGATGCAGAACTGGACGTGATGTTGGTGTTTGTGTTCTGTGCATTAAAAACAAAATTCACTCAAAGAGGGAAAAAATGAAGGCAAGAAAAGACAGGTTTGAACCAGACAAGGTGGCCACGGCAGCACCCACATCATCCCAGGTGAAAGCAGCTCCTCTCCCACCAACAACAATCAAGAGACACATTTCACTTGCAGGCAAAACCTGGCTGCTGTAGTGTAGCTTGGTTTTATTTATGTCCACAAATATTTCAAAAAAATTACAAAATACTCAAATGGAGAGAACACAGAAGTCACGATTTCTGGGTTTCTACTCTGTTTACACTGTGTTATCCCATGGCAAACTACTCATATATACATTAAGCTTCAAGATATATATAAATGTAGCAGTCAGAATGTACACTCTGCTCGAACGGTGCAGTGAAACAAGCTCAACCATGACGACATAGAACAAGAGAGACGTTTCAAAAACACTAAAGCAAAATTTTAAAATAAACTTTCGGAACAGAGGAAAAATAAAGAGAGATTTCTTGAAAGAAAATCAAAAGGTCTGGGTTGTTTTTTTGTTTTTTAAAAACGGCATCGAACACCGAGACGGCTTCAGAAGCCACTGCAGGTAAAGTTGTAGTTAATCACTGGGCTAAAACTGAGGAATTTCAGTGCTTATTTGCTGAATGATGTGAACAAAAAAGCTCCCTTAAATTATTAGAATGCTCTTCTGGGAAAAACAAGAATAAATCAGTGAACAACTTTAAAACAGACTGTAACTTCAGCTGAAAAATAAGGAATACAGAGAAGACCACTGGAGGGAATTAGCTTTCCTTTTTCTGAAGAACTATGGCTAAAAAACAGCAAGAGAAGGGTCAGAAGAAATGGCTGAATTCTCCCAGACTCCCCAGTTCCACACAGAACAAAAGGAGGGGAGAAGCTGAACTGAGATGTGCCTGATGAGCCCTTTACAGCACACTGAGGCACTCTCTGCTGAGCAGGCCCATCCTCCTGGCTGCTCAGCCCTGAGCAAAAATCATCCCTGTTCCCCAAGGAAACCTTCTCACCCCATCCCTGCCCACAGCCACGAGGACAAGGACTTCACCTCCCTGGATCCCAGACTGGCCAGGAACAGAACCTGTCCCTCCCCACACCTTCACCCAGAGTGAAACACAGCAGGGCTGGTGGAACACCTCAGCAGGGCTTCAGCACTGAGATCTGCACTGGGGCACAGCAACGAGGGAATTCCAGCAGGAAAATCCCCTCCACTCTTGCCTCAGTGGGCCTGGAAGGTTTTTTTAAGTGGGGAACGGGGCTGAGCAGCAGGAGGGGGATGAGCACTGTGCCTGCAGCTGATTAACTACAACCTCATCAGAGTGGCTCAGGGCAGTCCTAGGACACAACCATCACACTGAACAGGCTACAGCAGCAGAGAGCACTGTGAGTGGAGAGAGAGAACGGGGGCACCAGCAGAAAAAAATCACCAGCAGCTCCACGTGTCCGTCGGTCGCATCACCCTCTGCTCCAGCAAAGAAAAACTGTGGCAAAACTGGGGGGAAAAAAAACGTTAAAAATCTGCCTTGTAAGCAGAGCTGCCTCCTTGAATGCTCGCTGTGAATTCCCCTCCTCTCCCCATCCTGGTGGGAAGCAGCCAAGAGGAGCCACCCTGCAGGGACTGTGGGTGGGGAGGCACAAAGTGTCCCTGGCCCAGGGACACAACACTGCTGGCACTTAAGCGGTTTTTGCTTAGAAAAACCCAAACTCAAACAGTCAAAGAGAAAAACAGACTGGTCTTTGCAACACAACTCCATGAAAACCAAGCTGCCAAGCCCACTTTTCTTAGGAATTTATCAGACAGGAGGCCAGGAAAGGCACGTCCTCCCCAAGCACAGAACCCTGGAACCTTTAAAATCATTAAAAAGAGATTTTTAGGACAGATTGTTTCTCTGAACTTTCTGCCCAGTGGAGCTAGATTAAGTCTCAAAAGGTCACGGGAGAGAAGTGTTTTATGGCCACACTGGAAATGAACTGTTGAAGGTGGCACCAAAAGGGTCAGCGGGGTCCAAGGGACATGTGAGCTGCTGAGAAACCCAACTCAACAAAATCAGCTGCAGAACAGAGAGATGGAACACGAACAAAAACCCCCAAACCAACCAAAAAACCAAGAACAGAAACAGTCATTTGCAACATTATCCCTGCAAATCCCTTTAATGCTTATTGTTGATATCAAACCAAATGTCAAGCTTTTACCCATTTGAAATTATTGATACCCATCATTCCCTTTAATTAAAGGGATAATTATATATATATATTTTATTAAAAAATCAACTCTGTATTCTGTCAATACCAGGTAGGAATTCACAATTTGTGATGTTACTGAAAATCAAGATAAACGTTTCTGGAGTTTGTTTTGTTTTGTTTCTCCCCTCTACCCAAAAAAAGTTATTTACAGACTTAAAAAGCCATGCTGCAGAACTGAGCTCTCTTTAAAATTATGAAGATTTCCTACAATGTATTAAAATAAAAGTAATTTTTTTTTATTATTATAGCACTTGGATTCAGAGCTTGTTATGTCACCTACTTGCAATCCTTGTTTTTTTTTTTAATTACCTATAGATGCATTGAGTGTCCCTTCACACAGTGACTTGTGTTGTGAACCTGATTCTAGCACCTACTGAAAACAAACTAGTAAGAAAAGAAAAGAAAAAAAAAAAAAAAACCAAGATTGCAGGAAGTTCTCTGAATATTCCACACAGTCCTGTATTTCCAATAGGCTTCTGAATACGTTTTCATGCAGGGAGACCCACACCAGTCTTGAGAAATCTTCTCTACAAATGAACACTATGCTGATAAGTCTCTACTTGTTGGGTGGCTGCTTCTGTTTTAAATATATAAAGAAATCTTTATAAGATATTCTTTTCCTTTTGTAGCTCTTCTTGTATGTAAAAATGTTCCACTCCTTCCCAAGGACTGGGGTTTCCATAGCCAGCGTTACAAATAAATAATTTATTACAACTGTTTGTCGCCTTCTTTTTTCAGTCGACTGCAAGAGAAAGAAAACTCGTTTTAACACAACAAAGGAGGTGTGAGACTGCTCTGCCCTCCTGCCAGCCCTGCAGGGAGCAGGGCTGTGAGCTCTGAGCACCACCCCGGGCACTGCCCCAGCCCAGGGTAGCCCCAGGTGGGCACAGTCACCAGTGCCAGCTCTGCAGGTGGGACATGACAAGGGATCCTGCAACAGGACAGACACCCAGCTGTTCTCATGCTGTGCCAGAAATTTGGACCTCGCTTCCCATGTGCCCACAGCAGGTCTGAGCACAGCTTTCAGCTCTAACTGCATCGGGGCTCGGCACACAGCAAGAGAGGAGAAAATTCCGAGAGAAAAAAGAAGGGATGTGGAGGAAGAGGATGGAATTCCCCAAAAGCAGCCTCACCTGTAATAATCTTCCTGACTGGGTAGGTGCCCACCGTGCATGTGAGGGTGCCCGTGCAACCACTGCTGCTCCATTGCCAGTCTCTGCAGCTCTGCCGACTGGGCGTGCATGGCCTGCAGCTGGTGGGCTGCTGACATGGGAGGTGGAATGGCACCAGGCAGATCCCGAGGGTAGGGAGTACCTGGGGGACAGGCAGCACTTTTACACTCTGGTTTGCTTCTTGTTCATCCCACCAAGCCACCACGGCCACCCAAAGTCACGGCTCGACTCCCCCCACTGAGAAATGTTAAACCCCAGAGTAAAAGATGGCACTGCAGATCAAAGCCAACCCTTGCAAAGGACCATAAAATGCTCACCAAAGACTGGATGTCGGAGCATTTCATGCTCGTGAGGTGGCTGCCCTAGCAATGGGTTGGGGATGGTCCCAGGTGGGTATGGAAAACGTGCCAGGTGGGGTCCAGCTGCTAAAGGATCCACCAGGGGATGAACAGGTCCTGCTGAGCCTGAGAGAGAAGGAGAGAAAGTTTCCACCGGGGAAAGGAACACAAAGCCACAACAATTCCCTCAGCTGGTGCACAGCACAAATGTGGGGTCACCACCCTGTGCTCATCCCCACTCTAAGGAGACACAGGGGTTTTGACAGCCTTGAGCACAGGTGGAGCCACCTGGAGCAAGAACCAGCCCAGAGCCCCTCACTGTGCTTGGACCTGGCAGAGCACAAAGCCAAATCACTCCTCGAACACACAGAGAGACTTGGCAGTGAACTGCCTTGGCTGTGTCTGCACCAGCCTCTCTCTGGACTGGCAGGGACAATGCAGAAGCCATGGTTTTGCCCAGAACAAGCACCTGGGGAGCATCCAGACTTACCTGCACAGAGGTGCTCACTGACTGGCTCAGCTGGCAACAGGATCCTTGTACACACACAGCCTGTGTCAAACTCCTCTGCTGCTGTGTCAAAACCTGCCTGCACCTGAGCCCATCTGTGATTCCTGCAGTGAGCCTCAGCAGCTTCAGCAAGGCTGATATCCAGCACTGCCATGTCCCACCTGCAACCCTCCAGCCCTCCAGAACCTCACAGCACCCTGCAGCTTTCCTCCAGAACCTCACAGCACCCTGCAGCTTTCCTTGCTGTCCCATCTGGCTTCTGCAACCACACTCACGTTCCCTCCAGCTCCAAAAGTGGGCATCCCAGCACATTTAATGGACACTTTGCTCCAGGGCAAAGAATTCTACATTTGCTTGCACAAACACTGCACTGGCAGCCAGACACCAGAACCTGCATTTTACTCTGACTTTCCCCTGCCCTCACTTGGCAGCTGCAGCACCTGGTGCCTGGCTTGCCATGTTCTCTCCAGTCTGCCACCAGAAAATGTGAACATTTCTGCTGAGTGCCTCATCTCAGGACTCTGGAGCAGTAATCACGTACCTTGCTTCAGAAATGGGCAAGGCACAGATTCATTTCTGAGAGTATTAATTATTACAGCTGTAAGGCGCTGCTCTAGGACAGCAGCACTTAAAAAAAACCACCCCACAACAACAAAGCAGCAAACCTTTCACAGTGAGAGTCTGAAGGAAGATCGCCGCGGTGTTGCCATCACCCCACAAAAAAAGTACCTGCACTTTAGTCCCCACAACCTTACACAGCACAGAACACGAAGACGGGCATTTCCCCACGTGGGCTCCAGGCTCAGACCTGGCCCGTTCCCAGCTGCTCCCTGCGGAAGCACCCCAAGGGCTCACCTTGGTGTAGGGGGTCCTGCTGGTGTAGGTGTAGATGCGAGTGTATGTGCGAGTGCTGGTGGTGGTGGGGGGTGACGTTGAACATCTGCAGCCGCGCCAGGGGGTCGTTGGTGAGCGAGGCCATGCGCTCGGCGTGGATGCGCTCGGCCGCCAGCCTGTCCGGGTAGCTCATCTCCGGCCGCAGCTGCGGCCCCGCCAGCGCCAGTCTCTCCCTCTCCAGGGGGTTCAGCCCCGGGTGGAAGGAGGCGAAGGGGTGAGGCCCCGCCGTGGGTGGGATAGTCAGCGCCCCGTGCCTGGCGAAATGCTCCATGGGGTTGGTGGCGGGGTGCAGCGCGTCCAGCTCCGGGGGCTTCACCTCGAAGCCGGGCTTCATCCTCTCGCGCAGCTCCCGCTCGCGGATCTCGCGCTCGCGGATCTCGCGCTCGCGCAGCTCCCGCTCGCGGATGGTGGGGTCCACGTTGTAGAGGCCGGGCATGTGGTAGGCCAGCAGCGGGTCCGTGGGGTTGAGGGGCACGAAGAAGGGGTGGTTGCGGTTGGTCGGGGACATGACGTGGGGCCGCGCGTACTCGCTCAGCGTCCGTAGCGCCGGCGTGTCCGGCCCGATGTAGGGGGGCACGGCCGCGATGGTGGTCGGGGGCGGCTCGAAGGAAGGCCTCATGTGGGCCGGCCCGCTGAGCTGGGACTCGCCGAGACGGCCCTCGTGGGAGGAGCTGGACACCTTCTGCTGCACACAACGGGGGGAGAGAGCCTCAGGTCAACAGAGCCGGCTTAGAGCACCTCAGCCGCACGCACACCTCCCCGCCGCCTCCAGCCCCTTCTCCAGGAGACAGCACTCGTGTGCACAGCAGTGCGAGGACACAAAGGCATTCACTGTGTCTGCACGGTGCTCTCCTACTGCAAGGTAAATGCAAACAACCGGCCTAGTTCTGCCCAGCTGCTCTGGCTTCCCACAGACCCAGTCCAGGGGCAGAAACTCTCCATTTCCTTTAAGGAGAAGACAGTCCCAGGCAGGTCGAGAGGTGCTCAGAGCGGGCTGGATTTCAGTCCCTACACGCAGCTCCATGCTCAGAGACCCCTGAGAGTGTTGAAGTGCTCCTGGGGATCTGCATCCTGCAGCATCACCCAGCTCAGACCCAGCCATCAATTCCCTTACCCACCCCCGTGCCAGAACCGGACCTACCGCAGCTCTTTCCGCTTCTCTCTCACGCTCACGCTCCCTCTCTCTCTCCTTCTCTTTTTCTTTTTCTCTTTCCCTCTCTTCCCTGGCTTTCTGCTCCGCTTCCCTTTTGGCCTTTTCGATGGCCTCTTCTCTCTTCTTGGCCAGTTTGGATCCTGCCAGAGGCATGAAGTACAGGTCTGCCCTGGAGCATGAATTGTAGCCACGGTCCAGGTGCTTATAGAACCTGAAAGGAACACAAGAGAGAAAACCTCAGCCCTGGGAAAGGTGCAAGAGCGTGGGATTTGAGAGCTGTATGCCCAAACTAAAAAATATCATTCTACACTTACACCAAGCACTACCAGCTTCCCAGAAAGCCAGGAGAAAATTAACTGTACTGGTCCACAGACAGTGGAGTACAGAAGAGGCAAAGAGCACTGATGGAAGCTCCATACCTGGCTGACTGACTGGCGTGACTGGGGATATCCACCACGGTGGGCTCTGGGGACGGACTCCGGGGTGGGGGTGGAGGGCTCTCCGGCTCCTCAGCTTCATCGGGGACCTCCTCCTTGATCTGGATGGGTGGCAGCGTGCAGGCTGTCACCACGGGCACTGTCCCACTAGAAGCTGCTGACGTGGAGATGGGGGTCTGCAGAGGGATGCCAGGCACGGCGGGCGGCGTGGAAGTGGAGGGGCACGAAGGAGGCGTGATGGAAGGGGGGCCCCCGGGCACAAAGGGGTGCTGAGAGAAGGGCGGCTGGGAGGAAACCTGATGGAGTCCAGAGGGGGGGTGACTGGCAGGAGGAGGAAGGCTCTGGCTCTGGGTCAGAACGGGAGGCTGGGCTTGCGAGGACTGCAGCGGCTGGCTCTGAGGCATCAGCTGCAGGGGAGGAGGGTGCGCGGACGGAGGGTGGTGAGTGCTCAGCGAGCTCAGAGGCTTCAGAGCGGGCGGCGGAGGCAAGTTGGAGTTCATGGAGAACGGAGACGGCCCGGAGAGATGGGGAGGGTGCTTGTGGGCCGGAGCGGTGGGCAGCTGCGGGATGGGCGTGGTGGGGGGAGGTTTGATGTGAGGCATGGCCATGGGGGCGGGCGGCAGCGGCTGCTCGCGGGGAGGCTGCGCCGGCTGCAGCGAGGCCGTGCTGGGCAGCACGGGCTGCGTCACCTGCAGCCCCGAGTGCGAGTGGGACGGGGCTTGCGTCTGGAGGGGCACCTGAGACTGAGCTGGCTGGGCGGGCAGGGAGAAGGGCTGGGCAGGCCCGGCGTGGGGCAGCAGCGGCTGGGCCTGCAGGCTGTGAGGGGCAGGCTGCGGCTGGCCGTGCAGCGGGGGCTGCGCGTGCGGCTGCGCCGGGGCGGGCGCGGGCTGGCTCTGGGGCTGCAGGGGCTGCAGGGGAGGGTGGGGAGACGGCAGCCTTGGCGGGTGCAGCGCGGGGGCCTGCTGGATGTGCGAGTGGGGAGCGGGGGGTGCGGGGG